>NC_037532.1:27246089-27259088 GCF_001531365.2 Cynara cardunculus var. scolymus | reverse complement strand
CTAATATCGATATATTTTTGTCAAATTTTTATGATATCTTCAAACATATATTTTATTCAAAAATAAAAACATCATCGCTTTCTCAAAATCACATAAAGCCATATTATAACATCGACTGAGATAAAGACTAAAATGAAATATTAAAATTACGATGTATCTCACTGCATTGCACGAGTACGCTTCTACTATATCATAACTTGTAGATATTGGACATAAAATGGGTATTCAAAATTTACACATGCCTTCAATTCACATAATATAAGACTTATATCGTATTATTTGAAGATTTACATTTTTCACTAAATAGGTCAAGATTATATATTTGAGAAAAAAATATTTTGATGAGAAACATAAGTGGTAAAAATACTTTTATATTGTATGAATGTTACATTTAGTTAAGATGGTGAAGCCAAATGGACCAGAATTAAAGAAAATGTGTACTGTCACCAGTTTCTATGAACCATCACACAATATAAGAGTACCTTCGATCACATTTACAAAATGGCGATCCTAAGGTTAACCCTTGTCTCATTGTAAAACCCAAAAATTTCGATGAATAAATAATTTTTATTTTTATTATTATTCTTTCCATTTTTGGATTATAATATATATATATATTAAATAAATTAAGAAATTAAAAGAATTTTGAAAATCGGACTAACAAAAAAGAAAAAAAAAACTCAAAATATGGATGAGAAGTGTAAATTTGGCCAAAACATTGAAGCCAGGGGGCCAAATGTAATTTCTTGATAGTTATAGAGTTGTGTGAGATGTTAACAGGTCCAAACCATAAAAATCTGTTTTGTAAATATGTCAGATTCTGAAATTTGAAAGACATGGAATGATGTTGAGCTTTGAGGTCTCTTATTGGCTTGCTTAGTCAACTAACACAAAAGTTATAAAGTTAAATGGCCAACGTCCTCCTCTACATTTTTGGTTCAATAAAACCAAAGTTTCGTCGAGTTTGGAAAGAAAAAATCTGAGGTCGAAGTTCGTAGTCAAAAAGCACTGTTTTTCGGTTATTAGAGGTAAAATGTTCGACTAAATTCATGTTCTTTATATGGTTATATTCATTTTTAAGTCCTCTATGGAACCTTAGTAGTCTTATGTTTCAGATTTCGTGTTTTATGGTTCGATTTTGAGGTTTAAAGTTTCGATCGGTGTAGTTTAAAACTAAAAAGTTGAGTAAGAAAATAGAACTCATTTCTTCACGAAAAACTGGGTTTGTTATGTCAAAAATGTTGGTAAAAATATTATCAAGGTTTTGGTACAAAAAAATGAAGAAAAATGATCGAAAAATGAGTCAATTTTGAGCTCAAAAACCACAAAAGCGTGTAGCCATGGAGCTGCTGTTTTCTGGGTTGCGATCAGGTCGGGTTGGGCCCAAATCCAACCCATAAAATCAATGGAGCCGAGCCATCAAAATTTAAAATAGGATTCTACTAGGGAACAGGTTCGAACCCGTGACCTCAACTTGGTTGGGGCACGTCTTGACCAACCCGATTACCAAGTTACTTTATGCTAACTAAAAGGGTACTCGCGTAATAAAACGAGATACATCCTGATTTTAATATTTCATTTTATTCTTTATCTTTGTCTATATAATATGGTTTATGTGGTTTTGAGAATGATAATCTTTTTACTTTTGAATAATAATAAATTTTGAGACATAATAAAAATTGAAAAAAATATGTCGATATAATATCAAATTAACTATTTAAAAGTTTTCATTTTTTATATAATTTCTTTAATTTAATTTTTTATTATAATTTAATTCAAGTATAATAACGAAGAAATTTATTTTTGACTTGACAATATAATTTTTATAAAAATAATGATTCTGTTAAAACTCAATGATTATTCTAATTATATTTTAGATTTTTTATATTTAAAATGAGAAGTTTATCATGTATTTGATTATATTTATCTGCAGTTAGATACACAAATTCAAAAATGAAGCTTTAATAAGTTGTACATACGCATAGTTTACTTGTTAACATAAAATTTTTAAGTAATATGCATCAATAAACAATACTTAATGCATAAAAATGGCTTTTAAGAGTTTTTAATGATTCTGTTGAAACTCAATGATTATCATAATTATATTTTAGATTTTTTATATTTAAAATAAGAGGTTTATCCTGTATTTGATTATATTTATTTGCAGTTATTTACACGAATTCAAAAATGAAGTTTTAATAATTTGTATTTTCGTCTTAAATTTTAAGTAATATGTATCAATAAACACTACCTAATGCACAAAAAAATGGTTTTTAAGTGTTTTTGTTAAATGCTTTAAAATATAGTATATATTAGGATTAGAAAGTTTATATATTTAGTAATTAACTAATTGCCTTAATAAATTTCTATTATAACCCTTAGAGTCTAGAAAATTAGATTTAACATCTATAACTTTCTTAAATCAAGAAAGTTTCCTTGAAAATTTTAGATATGCAAATTTTAACTTTTTATTATTATTTCATTTTATAAAATTACCAAAACTCCCCTAAAATTAAAGAGTGTATTTTGAGCAATACATAATCATTTTGTTTTATAAAAATACCATTAAGGTTGGATTTACTACTGTAACTATTTAATTATTTGGAGATAAATAGATGACTTTTGCTAATGATATTAAAAGCATACCACTTGAGTTATATATATATATATATATATATGTATATATTTCTTTTTTGAACACTTTATTTACAAGAAATAATTTTATGGAGTCATAAAATAATTAATTGACCATGAGAGGCGTTACTCGGTTTATAAATTTATTAGAACTCTTTAACTCGAAATACGTAATTATTAACTTATCTATTATATAATAGATAACTTAATAATCACGTTTATGAAGCCGTTTTAAGATCTATAGGTTGATGAGACACTTTATGTCGGAACTGACAGTTTCTATAATTTTAATTGACGTGAGGAGCGTTCTTAAGCATAGTGAACCAAGGTTGATTGTAGTCGACATAGTTGACCATAGATTGACTTTTATGTTGGCTTTTGGAGAAGTTAATCATTAATGCATTATTCGATATTGTAAATTGTAGTTTACCAACCAGCGACTTTCGTTAAGCAACCTACATTGTCGAGTGAGTTTTCATGAGATTTCACTGGGATGCATATCTAACTACAAATTTATTTTAGTATGATATGAATCGTTGATAATGGGTACGTATGCATGATATTTCAGTTACATACATGTTATGATATATTTTACATGTATGTTATTTTTGTGAACGGTTGCATGCTATGTGCTTAATCAATTTTTGAATAACTCTAGCATACTATTTCATATTAAAGTCTTATGATTACAGGGTGAGCATTTGACCAGTAAGTAATGACAAACATAAAACACGACCCATATAAGTGGGTGATCAATTAAGACTGACATATCAACTCAGAGCGTGTTTGTGACTAAATGATCTATACCCGACTAAACATTATATTAGTTCTCTTCTTTTTCAATGTTTCAAATATATTTTTGTAAAGTCTGTGACTTTTATTATAAAGCATGCATATGTGCCTGATATATATGTCAAGATATGATTTTATTCACACAAATCATGAACTCACTGAGCTTTATAAGTTGATTATAATATGCATCACAGGGCTAAGTAGTTTGAGGCTAGATAAGGGCAAATGACACGCTTATACATCTGCATACTATCATTTTATATTTAGTCTTTTGTCTAGACATTTATGTGTCGATTCTTTTGTAACTTAACCCGGTATGGGACGGGTTAGAAGTTAAGTTAATTAATTTTTGGTTGATTCAAAGATTTCAGTTGTAAACGGTTTTAATTTAGCAGTCATTTTGGAGTATTTATTAAGGAATTCGTTTTATATTACGTAAGGTTTCTCATAGTAAAGAAAAAAAATGAGGGTGTTACATCATTCATCTCCCTCTCGATCTTCGATGTCATGGGCTACTCTCCATATGAGAATAACAACAATAAATGAAAGGTAGCACAACATTTATGTTAGTGATAACATAATTAAGATAGTTAAAGGACGATATATGCAAGATTTTGGTGCATCAGATTGTGGTGGCTAGGGGTGAACATGATATGATATCATTTTTTTTCTCAATACCAAACCAATTATAATTAGTACGTAAATATTTATACCGTGTACCAATCAACTCTAGTTGGTACCAACTTTTTTTGGTTGGTACACGTTGGTATGGTTTTGTACCAACTGTAACACCCTCATTTTCACCATGAGTTGTATCACGTCATTTTCATTAAATAACAATAAATAACCCCAAAATATAGCGGATAAAGCCATATTATAACGGAAGTATTACAAAATTTAAATAAAATTAATAACTTAACGATAACCCGTCCCATACCGGATTACATTATAAAAATGAGTTTGAACATAAACCTAACCATCCGAATATAACAATAATATAATTCTCTAGGCGAGAACCTTGCCCTTGTCCACCTTTGAACCTCTTACACTTGAGATGCATACTAATAGTCAGTTTATAAAGCTTAGTAAGTTCATGGTTTATGTGCAAAATCATACATATCTCATCATGCATAAAACAAACAATATCCTAAATAAAATAATATGTACATTTGTTTCAAAACCTTTTTAAATAATAATGAGATCTCTTAAATTTTCGTCGGATTAGGGTCTTACCGTCATCGACACTCATCGGTTATACGGTTCTCCTTTGTCCGATCACCCATCCCTAGGATGTGTCATCCCTTATGACTTTGACACATTCCCAAACCCGACAAAAATGTTAACTCGTTTATAACATGCTAATTAATATTTAAAAACACATAAGCAATTAGCATGCAACCCATAATAATAATTTGTTGATCATCTCTCTCAGTGATTTGGTGATAATCCCTTTTCACTTATACGAAGTATTTTATGTTTATGTCTTTTCAGTTCCAGCGGTCTTCACTGAACCTGTTCAGTGATCGCTGAAGAACTTGTATTGTAATTCAATCAGTGACAGCGATACTTCAAGAAGACAACACTCACACCAAAGAACCTTCAGCTAATGTCGAAGACTGAAACTAAAGATTAGAGACTGGCGAATACGTGATCTGAAGCGGTACTCAATGATTACAAGTCTGTCTACATATGTGTGAAGACTGCTCAAGCCTCAGCGAATACTGAACAGACTTCCAGGTCATTCCAGCATTCAGCGATCAAAGGAAGCTTGCCAATAACGATTGTTGTTTGTCTTGTCCTTATACACACAAAGGACAAAACCAAACCCTTTCTAATTGTTAGTACGATACGGAGCCGACCAGTCGACTCTATTGCCCACCAACTTTAGGTAAGGATGTTTGCTCATGAATAGGCTTTTTGTACTATTCACTGTAGCAAAAGACAAGCTTTCTTCTTAAGGCTTGACACGCACTCTAACCCTACCATATTGTATTAAATGTGGATTTAATGCAATGAGTATAAATAGAAGTGTTTCTTCTCCATGCAGAATACGCACATCACACTCTCTTAACATAATTCTTACTTTGAGCTTTCTAGAGCTTAAGTAAAAGAACTTTTCTTTACAGCATTTCTTTTCTCATTTGCTAAGATTCTGTGTGTAACCAAAGATTGTTTAGATAAGTTTTCTTACCTTATCTTTCCTCAAACAGTCTTGTAAAATTTGTATTGATCTTCTCTTATCAATATACATTTTAAATTTGAAAAAACTATGTTTGTATTCATCCCCTCCTTCTACAAATTGTTTTACATATCTTGTAGACCCTCAAGGGACCAACATAATTCATATACATGTGTCAAGCCTATAAACATGTACATAAGGCTAACATAATGCTCAAATAATTTGTACATAAACATGCATCATAGTTAAAGTCTAATGAAGACTCACTTGAATAACTGTGTTTAGCTAAACCTCGTCCTTTGAGTAATGCCCTATAATATGTAATTATATTTCCATAATTAGAGTATTGACTTTTCCCAAAAAATCAACCCAAAAGTCAAATGGGTCAATCCTAGGGTTGCCATGGCCAACGGGTCAACCCCAAGCATACCTCGTCACCATATACCCCCCTCCCCAATGGAATTCTTTTCACATCCRAAATAAATTACGACGTATTAAACCCAACATTTAATTATTTACGATTCTCGTTATAAAAACGTCYGATCCCACAATTATCTAGTCATAACTACCGAAATAAGTTATTAAATTATTTCTTATAATTTAAATATGGAAATCCAATTAATTAATATCCTTTATAATTGATGTCCAAATCATGACTAACTTAATTGAAACATCTCGATTTATTTTGATTAATCCAAGTAAATAAATGAGTCTCGAATCTCTTTTTAATAAATATCATTTTTTTCACAATGACTTGAGTGTAACTGAACTCGACCGAAACAAGTCAGCCCCGGCCCAAAACCTGGTCCAACACCGGCCGACCCAACCCGGTGTCACCCTTTGTGCGACTATCGTGAACGATTTTTGTTTGAGATCGTTTCCCGATCGTTCTTCACCAAACTTTTTTCAAAATCTTATATACGATAATAATCCCAACTTGTACCCAAATTTATAGCCCTATGGTCTATTATTAAACTCGTATTTTGAGTTTTTGTACCCGAATCTCGTAGAACCGCCGGCACAACAGCTTATAGACCAAACTGCTCGACGTAGAAGCCACCATAGCCCACAAAAATTATACAAATGGAAAGGTAATTGAAAAATGAAGTCAACCATATATTATACACTAATTCGGGTTGAGTATTTTACCTCCAATCGTCATTTTTGTGCAGAATGACCCTATGCCGCTCCAAACTCGCTATCTCCCTCATTTCTTGATGAAATCTTGAAAATCCAATTGGGTTTACTCCCTTACACCCTTAGGAAGACTTCCACAAAATTTCACCCCAAACCTCAAACTTATAGGTCATCAAATCGTCTCTCTGGAATATGGGAAATGATTTCCCAAATCTCAATCATTTCCAAATTAGTTTTCTACTTTTGGCAGAACTAGTCCCTTTTGCTTTCCTTTTCACATTTATATCCCAAATCAATTAGATACAAAATATTTCATTCCTTCTTTATTGATTTTATTTATTGCAATAAAATCATATTTTTCGAGTATCGACACTTTAATCCCGTATGTCGTTTATTCTTTAAATTTTAACCTCAACATTTATTATTTTACAAATCATAAATGTTAGAGTGTTGCAACTCTCTCCCATTAAAAAGAGATTTCGTTCCCGAAATCAATCTCTATCGAACAATTTCGGGTCCCATCTCAATTTCTGATTCCAACATTATTTTTTACCCTTGTCTCAACTAGACATTTTCTCAGAATTAATACAAGGAATGTGTTACCTCATCTACCCTTGATATCATCTCGAATGGTTCTACATATCTTAGACTTAATTTTCCATGTTTACTAAAAAGCACCACTTCTTTCCATGGTGACACTCTAGGGTCATCCAAACCCAACCGATAACCGATCTTCATCTCTTATTGGTATAGTTCTCCTTGTTAAGTACAACATTCAACCTCTTATATACTCATGTAATCATAACTGATGTCTGTAGATCTATCCATGTTCATGATAATTAAATATTCTAGCATCATGCATGTACATTTAAATGATAATTGATGTTGTAAACCAACTCTATTATTGACATTTTATGATTCTTACTTCCTTGGAGTATAAACATCTAACCTTCCAACCAATCCAACAATTTTAAAATTTCTCCTCTCCTTGACCCTGTGTCCAAGGATGGTATCTTTTGCCCAAGTTCAACCTTTTCCACATCCCTTATAAAAGATTTGTATGAACAAGTGATGTAAATCTCGGATCCCTACCCGAGATTGTTAATGATGGAACTATATGCATCATTTACTTTCTCATCCAGCCATATTTCTGTCAACCTTTCAATGTACACTTCCTATTAATAAGTTGGAAGTGAGGTAACTTTTTGTACTGGTCTAGGTACACCTTTCTTTTAACAAGAATACCCACTCCATCATATACCACTCCCATACCGGAGTTTCTATCTGTTAAAGCTTAATCGATGGTTTCTAACATTTTATTTTTCATGGAAAACATGTCTTAAAACTCCCTGCATAAGCTTACTGTTACTTTGCTTAGTGCCCCGGACACCCATAGTCCTCCTTTAAACCCGTGAACTTAAATGCTACTACCTCTATATATTTATGTTAGAGGATATAACACTTCTTCCCCTTCCCTTGTAGTTAGGATGATGCATAAGCAATGACGTTGCCTATTTGCATCAACGTATCCTGACCCAACTTACATGCAACACTATATACCACACCGGTGTTTCTTCTAGTAATGTCATCCTCAGTGCGAGGCTTAACCTCCCCTTAGTATCTAAAATGCCTTTTTGACTTTAACCAATTCAAACTTATTTGACTCCCTGGTCAAACCTCCCATTAACGTAGCTTTTAAGAAATATTTATTGAAACTTGTATTAGTTTACTAAAATCGTAAGCCTCAAATATATAATCCTACCTTTGGCGTTCTCAAATCCGTTATTGTATTAGTTTTTGGTTTAATCCAATTAAACCCCAATTCTCTGACCTATAAATTGTACTTCGCCCTACTAATTTCATACTTAGCTAATTTCATACTTAGCTAATTTCATACTTAGAAATTAACACAAAGTTTTTTTTTTTTTTCAAAAGCCCTCATACCAACCCTATGTATTGTTCATGTTTCCTTGCATGTTTGAAGTTGATCGACTAGGTCGTCGCTCTTGGCGAAACCTTTTCTCCTGTCACTGATCTCATACACATCAAGTTATTTATGCATACATGCATCGTACTATATTTATTTGACTAACCCTATCAATATTCCCCATGATGCTAACTTAGCCAAATATAATCCTTGATCAAAGGCTCTTGCAATCTCTTTCTTAAATTTAGCACCCTTGCCACAACAAAATCTGAGCAATATCCTCATATTGTGTATTCCCCTTAGAACTAGGTCAATTTGAGGTGCCCTCACACTTAGTGATATTTTTTATACATTATCTCTAACCACCTTAATACTCTCCCACCATGGGTACATCATACACCATTTTACAGTGATTGACGTCAACCACGCAAGCTAATGCTTCAATGCTACATTTCCCAATATAGCTGCTTCTCTTTCTTATCGACATTCCCTCAAAACTTGATACATTTAGGCATTAGTCTAACATGTTGTTCCTTAGTGATTATATAACCAAACTCATATCACCCATTTACACCTCTAATATGTACAATTGTTTCAAACCTTTTTTAAATAATAACGTGATCTCTTGAATTCCCGTCGGTTTAGGGTCTTATTGTCATTGGCACTCCCCGGGTTATACGGTTCTACCTTGTCCGATCACCCATCCCTAGGATGTGTTATCCCTGATTACTTTTGACCCATTTTCATACCCGACAAAAATATTAACTCATTTATAACATTCTAATTAATGTTTAAAAACACATAAGCAATTAGCATGCAAACCATAATAATAATTCATATACATGTATCAAGCCCATAAAGATGTACATAAGGCTAACATACTGCTCAAATAATTTGTACATAAACATGCATCCAAGTTAGAGTCTCATGAAGACTCGCCTGAATAGCCTCGGTTAGCTAAACCTCTTCCCATGAGTAATATCCTATAACATGTAATTATATTTCCATAATTAGAGTCTTGACTTTTCCCAAAAAGTTAACCGAAAGTAAGATGGGTCAACCCTAGAATTGGCATGGTCAATGGGTCAACCCCAAACATACCTCGTCGCCATGTACCCCCCCCCAATGGAATGTTTCACGTCTAAAATAACGTACGACGTTTTAACCCAACATTTAATTATATACAATTCTCGTTTTAAAAACGTCTGATCCCGCAATTATCTAGTCATAACTCCCGAAATACATTATTAAATTATTTCTTATAATTTAAATATGAAAATCCAATTAATTAATATTCTTTATAATTGATGTCCAAATCTTGACCAACTTAATCGAGACATCTAGATTTATTTTGATTAATCTAAGTAAATAAATGAGTCTCAAATCGCTTTTTAATAAATATCAATTTTATAAAAACGACTCGAGTGTAACCGAACTCGATTGAAACAAGTCGGCCTCGGCCCAAAATCTGGTCCAACACCGGCCGGCCGAACCCGATCGCACCCTTGGTGCTGCTATTGTGAACGACTTCCGTTTGAGATCGTTTCTCAATTGTTCTTTACCAAACTTTTTACAAAAACTTATATGTAATAATAATCCCAACTCGTACACAAATTTACACCCCCTACAGTCCATTATTAAACTTGTATTTTGAGTTTTTGTACCTGAATCTCGTTGAACCGCCCCCACAACAGCTTCTAGCCCAAACCGCTCGACGTACAGGCCACCATAGCTCAAGAAATACTAATGGAAAGGTAATTGAAAAACAAAGCCAACCATATACACACTAATTTTGGTTGAACATTTTACCTCTAATCGTCGTTTTCATGCAGAATGACCCGATGCCACTCCAAACTCAATATCACCCTCATTTCTTGATGAAATCAAGAAATTCCATTTGGGTTTCCTCCCTTAAACCTTTGGGAACGATTCCACAAAATTCAAACCAAAAACTCGAATTTATAGGGCATCAAATCGTCTCTGGAATACGAAAAACATGATTTGGAAAATGATTTCCCAAATCTCAATCATTTCCAAATTAGTTTTCTACTTTTGACAGAACTAGTCCCTTTTGTTTTCCTTTTTTACATTTTTATTCTAAATCAATTAAATACAAAATATTTTATTTCCTTTTTTATTGATTTTATTTATTGCAATAAAAATTTTCAAGTATCGACACTTTAATCTCGTATGTTGTTTAATCTTTAAATTTTAACCTAAACATTTATTATTTTACAAATCATAAGTTGTAGAGTGCTACACCAACATTTCAAAAGTTGAGTTCACAATTACAAATTCATTAACATAAGTATAACTTATTTTTTAAAATAATTTAATACAAATTCAGTAAAAGAGAAGAGAAGGAGATGAGGGTTACCAATTAATGAGTTAGAGACTTAGGGGTTGCAATGAGTACTTGAGGAAGCGTTCACCCCTAACTAGTAAGTGAATAACGAATAAAATGTTAATTTAATAAATGGTTAAATTCCTTAGATACATTAATAATAAATATAATTCACTTGATTGATTTTTTTTTTTATTATTAATATATATATATATATATATATATATATATAGTTTGTTTCAAATACAACCCGTTGCATTTGTACAACCAATACAACCCAATAAATTGAGATATTTATGGAAATGATGAAAGTTCATTTATTATGATTTGAATATTTATGGAAGATGAATATGATTTATTAATTATGGTCAATACTTTATATTAGGAAACAATCAAAACTTATATTAAATCAAATACTAATCAAATGAAATGGACGGTTGAGATTAGGTTGTCTTGGTTGCACAAATGCACCGAGTTGTATAATAACCAACCTCTCTCTCTCTCTCTCTCTCTCTCTCTCTCTATATATATATATATATATATATATATAAAGCTTGGTTCAAATGTTAACCCAAAGTAGTGTGTTAACTTTATTAACCATTTTCAACCAATCAATCCATCTTAGTATTAGCTTCATATTCATCTTAGAATTTAATGACAACGGTACATATGCTATTTTCTTTTTTATTTAACTCCTATATCATTAATTGAGATTTACAAAATAGTAAAATCCCATGATTTGTGTTAACTTACTATTAATCTTGTTATTTATTAATATTGATTTTCTATCTCTAATATTTATAAACTTGTGATTGGTGGAGGAGACCCGGTAGTAAAGTTTTCGATATCGTTCAAATTGACATATACGAAAGATGATGAACATGCGTGACCATATGGACACAAATTCACATATGAGAATATTCGTACAACCATATAAATACAACTCGACATATATGAACCATTGTGTCATGGGCGAACATAAATTGACATATATGAACACTTGTGTCAATTACGAAAACAGATTGGCCTATATGTACAATTGGTATAAATATGAACACATATTGACTCAAATGAACATACGAAAGATGAACATGTGTGACCATATGAACACAAATTCACATATATGAACATTCGTACAACCATATGAACATAACTCGACATATATGAACCTTTGTATCAATTACAGACACAAATTGACATATATGTACAATTGGTATAAATATGAACACATATTGACGCAAATGAGCATACGAAAGATGATAAACATGTGTGACCAAATGAATAAAATTTCACAGATATGAACATTCGTACAACCATATTAACACAACTCGACATATATGAACCCTTGTGTCAATTACGAACACAAATTGACATATATGAACCCTTATGTCATACAAACACAGATTGACATATATGCACGCTTGTGTCATTTACGACTTTTTTTTCCATATACACCCCTGTTCATACATGAACAATTCCCATAAATATCAAATACTTGTTCACATATGAACCATTAATTACAAAAAGTTATAGAAGAATATGGTGTCGGGGATCTTGTTGTTGGTTTTGATTCGATATCGGATAGTTACATTGTTATTAATGGGCAGTAACAGAACATCTCATTGTCATTAATGAGTGGTTACAAAACATCTCATTACCATTAATGGACAACTAAAATCCTTGCCCGAAATACCTCTTGTAAATATTGTTTATTTATGTTACCTTGTCTATGTGTGCAATTAATTACACTTTATGTCATGAATGATCTTAGCCACAAATTTCAAAGATCAATGGTCAAGATTGGTTAACAAAGTTAACACAATATTTGGGTTAACAAATGAACTTGCCCATATATATATATATAGAGAGAGAGAGGGTGGTTCAAATACTAATCCATTTTTTTTTGTTAACTCTACTAACCAACATCAACCAATCACATTCTTTCTTTTACTTTATGTTCAAATGTAACTTATAAATTGAATACAA
>NC_037532.1:27243119-27246074 GCF_001531365.2 Cynara cardunculus var. scolymus | reverse complement strand
AGTTACAAATCTTTTAAAATCCCTCTAATTGATCATGAGGTAATTCCGATGTTCACGGTGTTCATGGTGTTCATATCCATGTAATGTCCATGAACATTCACCGTGTTCATATAAATGTTCACCGTGTTCATGCGATGCTTTTACAAAAGTACCATCTGAACCGTTGTTCATAGGCATCTCAATTAATATATTAATTAATGATTATTTTTATAGTCTCATTTAATAAGGACCGTTTGATGAGAAAATGAACGATCAAGATCGGGTTAACATAGTTTGCACAATAGTTTTGGTTAGTATTTGAACCAGTCCCTATATATATATATAATGAGAGAGAGAGGAGAGATCATTTTTTAACCAAGATTTTAATGTTAACTATGTAAAAGTAATGGCCCAATAGTAATCATTCCTTGGTATAGGTTACATTGAAGGTTTGATTATAGCATAGATGACAAATATGTAATTTGTATTAAGGTGTAAGTTACTTTTTTCTTTTTAATGAGATGTTTTAATTTAATTCTTCCATGTTTTTATGGATCTTGATCAAGTCATCCTATGTTAAGATTCTTGATTAGTCCATGATTTTAGTCATTTTAATGTTATAACTGATTTTCCAATTTTTGGGTCATGTTTGTTCATAGACGAAGAATTATGGAAAATCCACCTGAACATTTGTACGCTTCGATGTTACATCTTCACATGATGTTTTTGAAAATGAAAATTAATGAAACCAATCTCACACAAAATTAATTAACTGAAATTATTATGTTTAGTGAAAACCGTTGTGTTCATCAGTGAACATATATGGCATAGGAACTGTGTATTCGTAGGTGAAAATCTTCATTGATATTGTTCATGAGTGAAACTCATTTTGTTCACCAGTGAAAGAAAACCATATTAATGAAGGTGTTCACTAATTAAGTTACAGTAGTTAATGATTTCATTTAAGACATATTCATTAGTAATCATATTTAATATTAGTTACAAAACCCTAAAGAAGAAATTATTGGGTCTAAAATTTGGGTTTAATAGATCATATCTCATTTTTCCAATAGTATTGTTGTTCACTTACATTCACACCGGCATATAACACATATGTTTCCTTCTTATTATATAAAAGTCATTGTTGTTTTTGGATCGTAGATCATATAAATTGAAGGGTATGATTGGTTCACAAAGTTAACATCAATTATTGGGTTAACAAACGAACCAACCTATATATATACATACATACACACACACACACACACACACACACACACACATATATATATATATAGGTATAATCAAATGAGAACTAGATAGTTTGTAGTAACTATGAGGTCCAATATAAGCCAATCATTTTAGATAATTAATGTTATTTACTAAAATAAAACAAAGGGTAAATTAGTAAATTTTACAACTTATAAAACCCTAAATGTTAAATCTTTTTGGATTTGAAACTCCAAATACATTTGGCCGATCGTTTCTTCATCCTCCCTTAGTACCCACTTCCAAAAGCTCAACATGCTCCACCGATCTCAACCATTCTCGCCGCCTGATCTCAACCATTCTCGTCGCCAATCTCAACCATTCTCTGCCGATCTCAACCATCTCCATCTCAACCACGACGATGCTAAATAGAGAGTCGCACAGATCTGGCTTCTGCCATAAACTATATCACATCTCAACCAGTTCGATGGCTTCTTCCAATCGAGATAAACAACCCCGATCAATTTCGGTTCTTCATATCCACACATATCTGGTTTCTACACACCCAAATCGGTTTCCGTTTCTTGTTTTTGCACCAGATCTCGTTTTAGATCGAAGACGTAACCATATCTTGTCGGAGATGTAACGTAAATATCGACGGAGATGTAGCCCATATATCATCGTAGATGTAACATCGAAGATGTAAGGTTTTTGGATGTGACCTAGATATCGTTGGAGATGTAACGTTGGGTGTAATATAGTGGCATCACAATTGTATTCATCAACCAGATATAGTATCATAGTGGTATCATAATGTATATCACATTGTGTTTTTGTTCTTATACGAAATGTAACACAATATATCAGGTAATGTTGATTTACTAAGTGTATCACATGTGTTTTATCGTTATTTTATGAAGGGTATCATAATGTGCATCATGTGTTTAACGGAATAAGGTTCACAGGAATAAGGTTCGCCGGAGAGATGAGAGATAATTTTTTTAAAATACTTAAAATGCCCTTTAATTAAAATTTAAAGTCAAATTACCAAAATTGTTAGTTTTCTGATTTGATCTTTGATTTATGTTTGATATTGGATCTCACAGTTATCACAAACTAATCAGTTCTCTCTTGAATGACCCATATATATATATATATATATATGTATATATCACGTACCAACCAAGTTTATGAAATTGGTACGATAGTACCAACCAATTTAGTTGGTACCAATTGAATTGATATGGTTGGTATTACAAATGGTTGGTTTGTCATTGTACAAATTTGACACTCCTAGTGGTAGTGTGGTTGTTCGTATTCGATTTTCTTCTTCCAAGATCTTCTTTCTTATTTAAATAATTACCTTAATTAAATGAATTAAGTAACCCTTATAAAAATAAATGATTTTTCATATATAATCTATAGGCAACAAATGACACATATGTCATTTTGGGCGATTTTAAATAATGTTCTATTTAAGACATGATTCAAATAAATGATTAACTTAGATTCATCCTCTTATTTTCTTATCTAGATACCATTATTGTCTGAACATCCCTATATATACCAATAGTCAAATACAAACACACTAAATGTTAAAAAGTCACATTACCAAAAAACCCCCTTTTTCCGGCGGCCAAATCCGCCGGAAAAAGGTATTTCCGGCGGATTTCCGGAGGATTTGGCCGCCGGAAAAATGGGCGCCGGTGATTTTTTTTCCGACGGTGTTTCCGGCGGATTTTACACGTTTCCGGCGGATTACGGCCG
>NC_037532.1:27215335-27243019 GCF_001531365.2 Cynara cardunculus var. scolymus | reverse complement strand
TCTGAATAAATTTCAAAACAAGTTCATCAGCGATCACTGAACAAGCTCAGTGTATGATCGCTGGAACTGAAATTACAGATACATAAATACATCGAAAGGAAAAAGGGATTATCAACAAATCAATGAGAGAGAGGATCAACACAGATGATTATTTCAAGTTTGATGAGTTTTGGAATCTAATTTTATAAATGATCATATCTTTGATTTTGTTGATAAAATGGGGATTTTACCCGCTTGTTATGACCAATCGATAACAAAACAGAAAATAACGAAAACAACAACAAAATACTTGAAATTTACGAATCGTGTATATGTCAAGCTAAAGCCTAATCCAATTGTCTTAAAAAGGCTTTAGTCCATTTTGATAAGGCTTATGATATTGGCCTTATAAACCACTCACTTTTCCCCTTTCTTTCCTATGTGGGATCAATTCCTATGGTAAAAACCCAACAACAACTATTCCCATGGATCATAACGTCAATTAAAAGATGAAGATGGTGACTTTTAATTTGATCCTCTCGATATTGGCGATTGGTCGGTCAATTAATGTATCTAAACATCACAAGACCTGATATTTGAAACAACCTGGTAGATGATTATTTTTCTCCGTCAAGTCTGAGTGTATTCTACAGGCCTATTGGGGCAAATGTACAGATACACGTAGATTAGTGACTAGGTCTGCGTGTTTTTAGGCCAATCCTTGATATCCTAGAAGTCTAAGAAACAACCTACAGTTTCACGATCTTTTATTGAGGCTGATTATAGAGCCATGGCTATTACTACTTCTGAGTTAGTTTGGCTTCGGCATTTGTTATTGAACACCTGAAGTCAATCTCGATGCTTTGTGATTACAAATCAGCATGACAGATTGCATTGAATCGAACTTTTCATGAGAGGACGAAACATATCGACAACGACTATCATTTCGTTAGAGAAAAAGTTTATTCCAAATTGATTCGATTAATGCCTATGAGCTAGCTAATATATTCTTTTTTATGAAGTGAAGAATATAGAAATTCCAAATTGCCTTTCATTTTTAACAATATTGATCCTTCAAAATTTGTTTGTTACAAATTTGTCCTTAAGGGTGAAGGAAAGGGACAAATCTAATAAAATAATTCTAAGGACCAATTTTAATGAAAGTGATAAACGTTAGGGACGAAAAGTATAACTTATGTTAAATATTATAGCGAATTTCATTGATCAATGACATTACAACAAAAAGAGGTTTATAAGACACTTTTCGAAAACCGTCCTTTAAAAAAACTAATACAACACATTAGTTTATGAGTCCTATTTTATTTAATCTTGTATGACTCTTAATTTTGATATCTTATTAACATATATTGACATCCTATCATGTAATTAATTACAGCATTTTTGAATGTCATATTATTTTATAGTCTAATAGGACACTTTTAAGTGTCGCATTATTTTAAAGACCAATAGGACAATATAAAGTTTAATATTATTGTAAATGCTAATTTGACACTTTGAATTATCCTATTGTTTTTAAAAGCTATACAACACTTTTGGTGGTCGTATTAGAGATTAAGAGCTAATAAGACACTTTTAAGTGTCCATTAAAATTTAAAATAATATAAACATAATTATATATTTAGAACTATATTTATCTAAGACATATAAATAACTAGGCTTTTAAGTGTCCAATTAATTTTGAATAAGGAAAATTGAAAGCCCAAAACCTCAAAACCTCAAAGCCCTCAGCCTTGTGCCTCGACATCATCGAGTCCTCTGCCTCCTTTGCACACTGAGAATCCATTCGCGATCGACTCTTCTACACCCTGAGAATCTCAAATCCCTTACTTTTTGAAGCTCTAGCTGTTTGCGATCTACCCCTCTGCACTATTTGAATATCCGTCAAGCCCTCACTGTTTGAAGCCCTAGCTGTTCGTCAAATTCTGAGTTAGGAAGTTTTCAGTTGCAACATTAACGGTAACAAAATCAAACCGACTAGTCTTTTTTAAGTCATTAGTTTATGGTAACACATTAGTCTTAGATATATGTAATAGCAATTTAGCATAACTTGGTTCCATGTCATTCGCTTGTATTACAAAAACTGAATGTCTGAAATCAGGTTTCTAACATAGATTTATATAATCAAGTTTTGGGGATGACTGATTTTGCTTCAAATCGTGTTGTTGGTTCTGTTGTGTCTGCTTCTGATTATGCTCCACTGTTGCTTTAGCTGTTGGAAGATGTGCACTCAAGGTTGTTATGATGGATGAAAATTTATAATGAACTATGGATGATTTGCATCTTCTCTACAGTTGTTGCTTCTACAATAGATGGCCATTTATGTTTACTCAGAATCAGTCCAATTCAGAATGGAGCTTATGGTGCAAAGGTTGTTGTTTTTTACCAAAGTTTGGTGGTTGTTTCATATCAGGTTTGAAGGTTATGTATTTCACCTGATGGTCATCAAAGCCCTTATTATGGTTGTTGTTTCTCTTTTTGCTCAATCTGGGATTTTGGGTGTTAATGGCTCTTGTAGTCTGTTTAAATTTCATCAGTGGGCAAATAAGTTGGTTTTTTCCTTGTTTTAGAGATCGATTTTAGCAGTTGTTGCTTTAGAGGGATCAATTTGTGTGCCCTTATTTTGTTAAGGGTGGTACAAATTTGTTTATTGTTCAATTCATTAGTGGTTTTTCTATTGGAGGGTGCTAATTGCAATGGTTCATGGCAATTCCAGTCTTATCTATTTCTAAATTGGTTCTTGGTCTATTTCTAATTCCAGTTATGCTCAAAAGTTCTTAGACCTCAAGATTTGGTTGAACTAGAAACGAGATCGGAAAAACTCTTTGTGATCTAGAAAGGATTTTCCCACCATCGTTCTTCGATGTCATGGTTCATCTTTCAGTTCACCTTGCGTCAGAGGCTAAAATAGGTGGTCCAGTTCATTACTGTTGGATGTATCCAATCGAGAGGTATGTATTTTTTTTCTAATTTTTATTAATATTACCGATACAAGTATTGTTATAGTTTTTTTTTTACTTTTTCATTTTATGAATTTTTAGGTATTTGTCCACATTGAAATCTTATGTTCGAAATAGAAGTAAAGTCGAGGGTTCAATTGCAGAAGGATATCTAGCTGCAGAGTGTCTTTCCTTTTGTTCATTGTAATTATATAATGATATTGGGTCTAGACATAATAGGACAAGTCAAAATTATGATGATGGTGGTTGTCAGGGTGTTTTACCTCTCTTCTCGATGTCGGGTCATTCCGTGGGAGCTGTAGAGACACAAACACTGGACCTTGAAACTTTGGCTAAAGCACACTCATGTGTGTTGTTTAATTGCAACAAAGTCGATATTCATCACGTAAGTCAACAATTATACATTATGAATTTTAGTACAATTAGTGTTTGAGTCTTTTAACATTATATACTTATACAGTGAACATCTAACTATTGTTTGTGATCAAAATCGACGAGTACGTGAGCATGAATTGCAACGTATTCATGGTAAAACTTTTGCATTATGGTTCCAAAATCATGTAAGTAATGATTAAATTAAATTATCATATTACATTTTCTAATATATGCCAAGTGCTTTTTAAATTATAAAATTTTATGTACTCATACTCAGGTTGAAGAATTACATACTTTAGGGGATCAAAGAATTATGGAGGAACTAGGGGCCTTGGCAGGTGGCCCTATTGAGGTTGTAAAAAAATACAAGGGATTTATTATAAATGGTTTTAGATTTCACACGCAAGAACTTGAGCATAAAAGAAAAACACAAAATAGTGGAGTTGTGCTTGATGCGAGGACAAATAGCTTCTCGAGCGTTAGAGATAACAATCCTATTATGGGAGATGTAACCTACTATGGGGTCGTGAGAGATATTATTGATTTAAAGTATTCGATTGACAAAAAAATAGTGTTGTTTGATTGTGATTGGATCTCAACCGGTAAAAGGAAAAGGGAAGATGAGAATGGGTTTACTCTACTTAATTTTAAAGGCTTGAAGCCTCGTAATGAAATCTTAGAAGAATAAAGTTGTACTTCAAGTGTTCCAATGAATTTTTTTTTAATAAAATCTTAGAATCTTGTTTTTCAATCATGTTTTTGTAGGTTGGGGATGTTCATCTTAAGAGCATCATAAATTTCATGGAAATTGTGGCAAGAGGATGTGTTAAGAGCTTAGATCCAGATGAATTGGTTGGTGGCGAGGAGATTGGTCCAAATTGGTGTGAGGTACATGTTTTGGTTGCTATTAAAAGGAGGGAACGTTTGTTAGATCATATGGATTGTTTATTACAATTGAAGACGCTATTGGAGCAACAATTGCATGGCCTTATCCTTTCACTTTGTAATGTTAATCTTTGATAAAGTGTAAAAAAAAATTATTATATAACTTTAAGCTCATATATCTGGTTTTTAATTGTAGGATGTGCATGACGAAGATTGATATCTCTCGTTTGTAGGGCACAATAAGATTTTTTGTATTTGCATTATTCTTGTTCATTACTTAGTTTTGTCATGATACAACTTTCTGGTGGATACATAATTTGGTAGTTGATACTAATATAAATACTTGTACAACTTCGAATTTTGTTCTATCGAATCAATTCGTAGAACTGTCATATATGCTTTTAAATGTAATATTACAAAATGATTTTATAATTGGATGATACGTCTCGCATTATAGTCATTTAGCTTTTAGTGTTAATTATTATAGCCTATTAGGACACTTTCTTAGTATTACTTAGTTCATTTTATAGGACTCTAAAATTTGTTTCATAATTATATAACTTATTAAGACACATATTTTGGTACTATATAATTGTTTTAGCGACATTGAATTTCGTCCTATAAAAACATTTTTTGGAACACCCATATTTGTTTTTAAATATATAACTTTGTCCAAGAAATTAATATGTCAAAACGTTATATCCTTTAACGAAAAACTATTGTGATAAAGAGAGAAAGAATCGGGTTCAAACGATAAAATTGACCAAATAATAAAACACGAGAATGGTCAAATCACATATAATTTTATATCAAACTGAAATGTAAAATCACGTGTGATTACATGGTCTTCCTCACATCCTTGCGTTGACTGTGTTATGTAATTGCATGTGCTTTCAGTGCAAAATCACATATGATTTGATCATTCTCGTGTTCTCTTATTTTGATCGTGTTCTGATTTGATTCTCCCTCAACATATATATAACCTATTTAAAATAAAGGATTAACACAAAAAAAAAATACAACATACCCAAATGTTTTCAAGGGTGAATTTCGACAACCAAATTAAATATCAAAAAGCTTCCTGCTATATAAACTTGTACAATACGATTATAAATATTAACTCGTGCATAAGTTGCAGGAGAAATATCAAAAATTCTAAAATATACGGAACTAACAAAAAAAACTTGTAGAAACAAGAGTTATAGTATGGTCATTTTACCAGCAAAGTTGCAACAATATAAGAGTACGAAGGCTTTTATAAATAACTACCGCTAATAATACATGTTTAGTTTGTTCATATTTGGCATATTAAAGGGGTGTTTGGGATTGCTTATTTAAAACAACTTATGTTTTTTTTTTGTAAAAGTGCTTATTAACTTATGTGGTATCAAACCGGAGTTAAATAAAACAATGTTAAAATTGTAAACTAGTAATAAGCAGTTTTTCATAAGTCAGGAATGATTAACTTATCAAAAACAGCTTATTACCGTTTTGACACCGGTATAAGTAGTTTTTTTTTTCTTATCCAAACACTAGAAAATAGCTTATCACCGGTGCCAGACTGAAATAAGTTAAAAAGCAGCTTTTATTAGCAATCCCAAACACCTCCTAATTGTGTATAAAACTTAAAATTTTTAACAAAAAGATGTGTGCGGGGTCGAAGCAACCCGCTTCGATGCATGCTAACAATTTAACTGTTTTGACTCATTATCGAACGGACTTCGTTTACCATCTTTAGTGCAATTATATCAATATTAAGAGTTTTAAACTCAATTATTTCATCGTTTTTCGAATTGAAACTCGTGTACGTATTATAATATTTTTTACATAATACATACATGTATATACATATATAATACACCTCATAATAACTAATTATTTAATAATTAAAACCAAAAAACTAGAAATAAAATGACAAAAAAACCTTGTTCTTGGAAAAAATGTTAAATAATCTACAAGAAAAAAAAAATGTGATCATCTTCAAAGTTCAAACCACATATCTTAAACCTATTTTTTCATGGTTTATCATCCAAAGAAACCGATGAACGTCTTATAAACTCCAAGCAATCTTCAATGGCTTCCGAGTAAAAAGAATTTGATCTCCCAAATGATCGTATCCGACAACCGTTTTCCTTCGCTACAAACCTTTTTTGGCTCGATTTTCCGACACCCTTTGTGGTACTCTTTTCGTACGGAGAAGAAGAAGAAGAAGAAGAAGAAGAAGAATTCGACTTCCATGAACCCATAAGAATCTTGAAGAAATTAAAGAACTTTGCACGTAGCCGTTGAACGGAAAATCTTTTGGAGGTTAGCCGGAAACCTCTGGTTGCATAGTATTTCCGGCCAACTCTGTTGTAATTCATATGACTCATTTGTTGTCGGAGTTAGATGATGGTGATAGAAGGTGCTTATAGTCGTATGGTGTTTGTGGGTATTTATACATAAGAGATTGAAGAGAGGGGGTAAAATTGACTATTTGCAAAAATGAAAGGGTAGAATCGGTGTTTTAAAGTTTGGGAAAATGATTTTTATTGGTGAGTGATTCCGTAGAAGGTGGGAAGGGACTTGGAAAATGTGATTTATCTTTAATTAATATTTTTATAATTATGACTTTTGGGATGGTGTTGTTTATAATAATAGACTGAGTTACATTTTTAGTCCTCATAGTTTGGTGCTTTTAACAAATTCTATTCCTATTTTGAAACATCAACAAAATGTGTCCTTGTGGGTGTAACCCTTTTAACAATCTACGTTTATGTGGTTGTAACTTTTTTAATAAGTTGGGTTAATGTGGTTGCAGTTTTTTAACGGGTTGGATTCTAAATAACTTATAGCAAGCTATGTCTTTATGGTTGCATTAAGAATCTAGTTCGTTAAAAATATGTAACTATGGAAACACAACTTGTTAATTTTGAAAAATTATGGACAAAATCTGTTAAAAACCTTAAACCATAAGGATGAAAAATGTAGTTCATTCTAATTAATATTTTGTAATAAGGGAATTAATGTTTTAAAATGTAATAAAACTTTATTTATGGTGTGTTTGGTTCGGGGTATTAAAAGATAATGAATGGAAATGATAATAATTAATTATGTTTGGTTCAATTAAGGAATGAAAAATGAGTTTGATCTCAAAAAATTAATCAATCATTATAATAGATTTGGTTAAAATTCATTCCTACTTAATTTGGAGGAAATAGAAATTTTAATTATAAGTTCACGTATTTTTTTTCTTGTCAATGTCTGTTCTTTTGTCTTCTTGTTTCTTCATAGTTTGAATCCACAAGAACAAGGTATTATCTCCCATTTTTGTAATATTTCCATCTCTAGTTTTTACAGTATCTACATCTCCATCTCTGATTTTGGGTAGTAACCCTAGAATACTGATTTTGGTTAGTAACCCTAGAAACCCTAACTTGATTTTGCAATAGCTCCATCTCCATCAAAATGAACTGGTCCATCTCTGTTGGGTTTTTTTTTTCGGTTTTGTCTGATTTTATGTTCAATTTTAATCAATTTTAGAGGGAAGGAAAGAAGCAATTTGTGTTGGAGGCGTTGTGTTCGATTTTGGTTTTTTGATTTCCATGGCAAGTTGGCAACACTAATGAACTGGTAGATCTCTACCAAGGAACAAGAAGACGAATTCTCAATCGGTTTTGCATCTAGTTTTCATAAAGAAGAAGAAGAGACGACGATGAGTTCACTGGGTTTTGTGGTGGAAAAAAATGGTGATCGTCTTTCTATCTTGGGTGAATCCTAGCCAACATCTTCAAACAGAGTCTCTGTTTCTTTGATAGTTTTTTTTTTTTTAAATCGAAGCAACAATAATATAATGGAATGTGATATAATATAATGAAAATACTCCTTCCCATTTTCATTCTTTTAAACGAACCAAATGTCCCCTTAATTCTTATTCCGTGTAATGGATTTATTTTTCTTACCGAATGTAATAAACTTTTAAAATTAATATCTTCCATTATTTTTAACCAGTAATTTACTGACTTATATTCGTTTACGATGGTCTTAAAAAATATTTACAAAAACATTATGAGAAAGTAGATGATATACTTGATATTCAGGGGGTGTTTGAGATTGCTTATTTCAGACAACTTATGTCTTTTTACAAAAATCTTTATCAACTTATCATAAGTTAAAATGCTTTAACTTCTTCAAAAACTTCTTATTACTACTTTGACACCGGTATAAGCTGGTTATCCAAACACTCAGAACTGCTTATTATTGGGGTTACACTGGAATAGTCAATAAGTTGTTTTTATAAACAATCTCAAACACCCTGTTAATAGAATAATTTTTATTAAATCAATAATTTTCAAAATAGAAAATTACAAGGTTTATTTTTTTGAAAATGGGGGACAAAACAAAACAAAATAAAGAGCAAAATAGGGAAAAGTGTCTGTCGTTACATGTATAAATTTGATGCTATTGATATATTATATAATGGCAAGTTTGAATTTATATTTCTTTTTAAATTTAAACACATTTTTATTATTTTAATGAATTAATAATTGTTATTAAGAATGTCGTTACGCGCAAAATTGTTTCTATTAGTTTGATCCAGACGTATAATTCATATACAATGATTAATGAACAACATCCGTACTACATATTTAAATATCCATAAATAATTATACTGAATTTTTATAATCTCAGATATATTAAAGTTAACGAAAAACAACAACGATGAAAACTAGGAGCGTTAAAGTTTGACTTTCGACCACTCTATTTTTCTTGTGGTTGGATTTTTAAACCTTTTTCAATTTCAAATTTATTAGCGGAAGACAGTCGTCTACGAGTAACACATAAAATACATTTTTTTAATGTTTTTTACAACGGGTGTAAAGTGAAGCTTTGGTATTAGCGTAGCATTATGTCATCCGTATTAAATCGGACCTTGTTGCGTCTTTATGAAGATGGTGTTGAAAAATTACAAAATGATGAGACCTTTGCATGTAGCGGAAAGTTAAATTTTATTGTAATCGAGAATATAAAATTAGCGCTATTTTCACCAAAAAAAAATCTGAATTTAATGAAGTATTTTGTCGTATTATTATGATTCGATGTTTATCTTGTATTTGAATACGTTTATTAGTTGGTTATTAATTAGTCTTATGGAGTCCATATACAAAGCTTTAAAAAATTGTGTTACAATAATAAATTGTAAACTTAAAAAGTAAGATATTTATAAAATATGATGTATATGATTTAATATATAGTAAAGAGAAGCTCTTTAAGAAAAGTAAACTACATTTTTTGTCCTAATAACATATCTTATAATATCAAACTATAAAGCGTCTTATTTAAAAATGTTAAAATAGATCAATAGACGTTTTTAGGTATTTTAACAAGGTTTTTAAGGCGTTTTCAAAATAAAATGTCGTATTAACTATTTTATATGATATTATTTGAAAAATGTGTCATATAAGCACAAATGTCCTACAAAAATATGGGTTTATAGAAACATTTATTAAAAAAGTACTATAAAATAGTTTTTTTTTTTTTTATTAATCTGGATATCCAATCCGAAAAGATTATCAACAGAGTAAAAAGAAATGCTACTGCCCAGGATCGAACTGGGGACCTTTTGTGTGTAAGACAAACGTGATAACCACTACACCACAGCAACTTAGTATTATAAAATAGTTAATACGACAATTTATTATAAAGTGTTCTAAAGAAATTGTTAAAACCTAAAACATCCTATAAATGTATTGTAATACTTTTAGACATGATGTTCTATAATTAGTCTTATAAACTTAAGTCCTATAAAGTATATTTATTAGTACGCTTAAACATTTTAAACATTATATAAACCCAAATTTGTTGTAGTGAGTACTCAACTTTATAAGATTAATAAATATACTAACTTGTACAAAAAGGTTACAGATAAGATGTTGGTATATAATTTGCCAATCTAATAAATTATGTTCTTATAAATGAGCTTCAAAAGAGTGATACTAACCCTAAAGGTACATAAGTGTTGAATTCGTAGAGAACAGTTAAAATTTATAAGAAAAAGAGACATCTTGCATAAACAGGGCCATCTTACAAGCTATAGAAATACATTTTCTGTATAAATAGTCAAGATTCGTATGGAAAAACTGTAAAATTCGAGCTCTCAAAGCCCACTTTGGACCCCTCCCAATTTGGCTAGTTTAGTGAATACCGCTTATTTTTTTTTGTGTGTATATGACAGTTATTGATAAATATTGTATTGAAAACGAAGTTTTAATATAGCAAAATGACGTAAGGTTATGTCAAATAGCTATTTTTTTTAAACAATCAAATATAACTTTAAGTTTTTAATTGAACGTAACATTACGTTGTTTATAAGATAATTGTTAAAAAATTATCGACTCGTATAGGTTAAAAAGGGTCATTTCATATAATTAAAAAACGAAAATAAACACAATCATGGATTAGGTTAATAAATCAATAATTACTTTGGGGTTATGATATTAATCATCCTATTTTTAATAAAGTGATTATATTTTTACATAATTATATTTGACTTTTGATGATCTTAATTGTTTTATAAAAATAAATGATTTTACAATAAATTATGAAACAATAAAAATTGTTATATTTGTCGAAACCGTTTAACTGCACGTTAGGTTTTATTAAATCTTGTGTCTGTTTAGTTTAAAGAAAAATCTGAAATTAAAATCTCGAGATATCAATGAAATCTGACAAAAATAAATATAGAAATTCCATGAAGATAGTTTTGTATTTCATGAGATTTGATAAATTTATTTGTAATAATGTTTTTAAATATATTAAAAAATACAATTTAGTAATTTGTAATTTGTTACAGTAATTTATGTATAAAGAAATGAAATGAAATTTCATTTTAAATCTTACAAACTAAACACAGTGAAAATTCCAAATCCTCTTGATTTCAGATCTTTACAAGAATTCAAATGTCTCAAAAACATTCTGTTAATATTACATCTAGGGGTGCTCATGGGTTGGGTTGAAGACATAATGCTTGCAATTTGAAAAATCTTAACTCAATTTAAACCGTACGAGTTGGTCGGGTTGATACTTTGGTACATTAAGATAGTCTTTTAACCTTGAATATGTTATTTCTCTACTCATAATTTCTTTTTCATCATCAACAATTTGATACAACTTATCCATACTTATTACGTATATCACATTCAGTTAGTTTTCTCAATCCACATATATATGTTCACAATTACTGGACATATATACGAATGAGTTATATAGAGATGTGAATAAATTGAAAATATGTGTATATGAAGAGAGTACGCGATAGTGTATTTGTCTAATGTATATATTATTATAAATTCAACAATCATATTAAATCCAATAAATAAAATGATATCGGGTTCATCTGGTTAGGTTGAGTTCAAACAATAGTAACACAATATTAACTCAATACCTACGGTTTGAAAATTTTACAACTCGATTAGACATCGAGCTGCTTCGGATTGAGTTATTTCGTGTTGGATTGGCCGGGTTTTTAAGCACCCCTAATTACATCCTCGTTCGATTCTAATATGAGATATATACAATTTAAATACGAATTTATGGGCGATGTAAAGAGAGAATGTTTTTTTTTACGATTTTTAAATCATCATGAATACAAATAAATAATGAAAATGATTAATAGTGACACATTAAAGCATAATAAAAAGTATGTGTTGATAGAGTTTGACTTTGACCAAAAAAGTGATCACTTGTGTAATAATTGAACCATTTTTTTCAATAGAACAATGAGTAGTGGTTCTTGATTTTGTTTTTTGTTTACAAAAAGATGCATTAAAGTCAAATAAATCACCTTCCACTTTCCCCTTTTTTCTTCTTTATTGTCAATGAAACATCTCAAAGTTCATTATTTTCAAAATTAAATCCAATTCCAATTTTAACATGATGTATGTATGCACAATACCGAAAACGAAGTTGTTTTAGCGTTTTTGTAAAGAATGCAACTTTACGACGATGGTGACATAGGGTTTGATTGCATGTGACAATGACGAAACTGGTATTGTGTCGACTTTTCAGTAAAAATTGTATCTTTACTATGATTGTGACATGGGTTCTGGTTGCACGTATTCTTGCATGGTTACACCATGGCCGCAAGCAACATGTATAGGGTATCCATAAAATAGATAGAATGTTTAAAAGAATATTTGAGTTGTTTTATGGGCAATTTATAAAAAAAAAAACTTATTATCCGATGATATGTCGTTACAATGTGGTATATGATAGTATTTTTTTTTGTATAACTGATTTATCAATTTGTTGATTATCGTGTCATGTGATTTAGATAGTAAGTTTAATGGTAGTGGGATTCATATTAATCTCTTATCTTTTACGTCAATGTTAGAGTATAAAATTCATTCAGATTTTAGACCGTAGATATTGTGTCTTGTAAATCTTTGTAAATCCTTTTAAATCCCTTAATTGTAGGTTATGATCAATTGTAATATTTTGTTGTAATTTGATGTATTCTAGCTATATATACAAAGCAGTATACAAAGATTGCTTAAGGGAGTCATACCCTAAAAGTCAGTCAAAAAAGATTTTCTTTTAATACTTGTATAAATAGGGTGCTACAAAATAAGTTATACAAGAAAGAAATAAACAATTTATTTATGTTAGACATCTTAAATAAATCAACAATTGGAAGAATCAAAGTTAGAAAGTTCTCAATACATTTTTTATGATCAAACAGATAATGAACCAACACATTCGGCAGAAGAGTACTCAAAAGTTGAATTTTGTATCGTTTGTTGTATTCGAACGTGGAACAAGAGTAGACTATTGTTGTTGTTGGAGAAGGGATGTAGGATTAAACCTTCTGGTGAAATCGTAGGGCTACATAGAATGATAAAAATTTTAGTGTAAGAGTTATAAAAGGTATAGGGTTAGTTTCAAAAAGACAATATAGCCTTATGCCAATGTAGATCTTTGATAGAAAGATGGTTTCAGAGAAAACAAATTGAGAAATGTGATATTTGAAATCGTGAGTTATTGTTGTAGGAATGAAGAAAGTGCAAGACTACACCGATGATCCAAACGTAGTTCTATGCTGTTTGAGAAGATGAGACAAACACATGAATTTTTTACAATAATGTGTAATTTAGTAGTATACATTTGGAATAAAACTAATATAAAAGAAATTGTATCCATCATATTAATTCTAAAAGTCGAAATAACCCAACACTGATATTAGAACAATAACTATAATTTTCTTGCCGTATGACTACAGTCAAAAGATAATGTAGTCGAATACAACCGACCATCATGATACTACTGTCGTTGTTAATACAATGATCTTCATCCGACCTTGCCCAACTCACACAAGCCCCCATCCCAGCACTAATACCACCATGTCACTACTACCATTATCATAGCTTCAACCACCACACCCATCACATCCCATCCCCGTATGTCCACACCCCAATGACCATCATGCCACTTCTACCACCACAACTACCACCCCACCTACCCCTGCCCCATACCCACCATGCATCGGCCCCAGGGGGTTGGTATGTGACAATGACAATAGTGGCATGGTAGCCGATGGGGTGGGTTGGTGCCCCCACCCACCCTCACCCCTAGATCCCTGCCACAACCGACATTTGCTGCCTTATCACCTACGTGGGTGGGTGATGGTGGGCCCCCACACCCACCCTGCCTCCACCATCCATGGGTTTTTTGGTTTTGAGGGTGGTTGGGGGTAGTTGCTATGATTAGGACAATAGTGGGATAGGGTAAGTGGCCTGAGGCAAGATGATAGTCGTGACTACGATAATAGTAGCATGGTGGTTGGTGGGGTTAGGGGTGGGTAGGTGTATGACAAGTAGCGGAATCCTGAACTAAGGCTTGGCAAAAAAAAAAAAAAAAAACTTGGAAATCTTAATGCCATAATGCCTTTCACATTCTCCTAGCCATTATCCTACTGCAATATCTATGATCCTACTATTACCATAAAGGAAAGATAAGAAATATAAAATGTCTATGAGCCCTATGACCTTTCACTCCCGGAATGTGCTATTACCATAAAGGAAATATAAGAAATATAGAATGTCTATGAGCCCTATGACCTTTCACTCCCGGAATGTGCTTTTGGTTGTTGTAATGGCGACATTAATAGGATGGTGATCGATGGAGTAGGGGTGACAGCTATGACGAGGACAATAGTGGCATGGTGATTTGTGGTGGTTAGGGGTGGGGGTTGGGTAGGGTGAGGTAACAGTTGTGACGATGACAGTAGTGGTGTGGTGGTGAGAGGTTAGGGGTTTGTGATAGTGAAAGTAGTAACATGATCGTGGTTGGGGCAGGGGAGTGGACGATGTTGGTTGAATTGGATGCAAAGACATGGAATTTTCCCCACTTATGACAAGGAACGATAAAATCTTTAATTTGTGGAATTCAAAGGATTCCTACATTTTCATTATGTGAACCAAACAAATGATTTAGAATTTGGTCAAAGGAATTATCCATTCAATGTAACACTCCATTTCACATTTGCATATAATCCACGTATTTCATATAACATGAAATTCAAATAACTACACACTGGTCCCAAATGTACAACTTGCTATATTACAAAAGTAGCTACTAATTTTTTCCATATACACCCACTACAAGACTTGTAAACATAACAAGTTCTCAAGTACAAGTAATAACATATTCCAAAAATCCACACATGTAATGCAATCATGATCCCTTTACATTTTTCCATTTCCCTTATCCTTCGATTGTGCCCTACCTGTAATGCATATTTTAAAACACAAAATGATGGTTAGACCATGAGGTCTAGTGAGAAATCTCCTTTGATTGCTATTACACGGTGAAATCACCAAAACACTTTTAGAAAACTCATTTGTATAAATAACAAATAAACAACGTTTTATCAAAACAAACCTTTTTCTCACATCATATAGATGAGACAACTTCATGAAGTCTCAAAATTATCGCATTCAATAATAAATAATCAAGTTGTCGCATCCCACATATATTACACCAATTTATCGTACCACATTGATGCGATAACAAATTTTGTCGCATCACACTTATGCGATAACCCCCTTGTCGCACCAAGGGACGGACACAATTTTTTTTTCAAACGTTAGCACCATATAATTAATATAATATAATATACATCTAAAAATAATTACAAAAAATATGGTTTTTATAGGACCGATAAACAACTCCTAAACTTGTACCCGACACGTCTTCATCTTTTGAAAACGGTCAATATATACCCAAAAATAATTACAAAAAGTATGGTTTTTATAAAACTGAGAAACAACTCCTTAATTTGTCCTCGGCGTGTCTTCATCTTTTGGAAATGTTCGATGACATCTTCATTTTTAACATTACTATGTGCTTCCTTTTCTATGGTACAAATGAGGACATAATTCAACAAGTCATCACCGATTCGATTACGTAAATCTGTCTTGACAAGCTTCATCGCCGAAAAGCATCTTTCAACCGTGGCAGTTGCAACAGGCAAAACCAGTGTTAGCTTCAATAACCGGTAGATTAAAGGATGAGAAAGATGCTTTCTTGTTGCCATCATCAATCTGGCGAGGTCAACAATACCGTTTAAGTTGGCAAATCTGACATCATTATAAACAGAATGATAGTAGATATCAAGTTCGTGCTCAAGAATGATCCTTTCCTTGTCTTCAAAATTTATTGGATACATCTAACTCAACTTCAATAGGCTTGACTTGTTAAACTGAGAAAACGAATTATGTGGATTCAAAGCTGCCATGTTTTGAAGCAAGTCGGTGTTTATCTCACCAAAACGATCACCAAACTCTCGGATCTGCATATCCAAAATAGTGTTGAATATATCATAGTTATAGTAATGTTGAGTGTTAATGTTCATCCTTTTCCTTGGATTTCTTGTATTAACATAAGCTTCAGCTATATCCAACTTGACAATCTTATGTTTATCATAAAAAGAGTAGCATTTCTCCACAACTTGATCAAACCCATTTTCTCTAACATTTGTAACAGCTTCCAAGATGTCTTCGTCTTTCCTTTGAAGAGCTTGAGATAATGAATTTGTTAACCCTAAGATCATTGTTATCAAGTGCATAAAAACACAAATCCAAATGTCTTTAAGTATGATAAAAGACCTCTTGCTTGAAGCCAACTATCTCTATTATCACCATCATCTTCGACATACTCAAGCACCTTTATATCCTCTGGAAATAAAGCAATCAAACTCACGATTGTTTTAAGATGAGAATTTTATTGTGTATCTCCAACTCGTACAAGGGAAATCTCTTGGTTTAACCCCTTACCAGTATCAATTTCGTTATTTCCAATTTCTTCTTGAATTCTCTCTTTGTGACTTTCTCGTAGCATATCTTTTCGTTTGCAAGAAGAGTTTACAACAGTAACAACCAAGGCAAGCAAATCAAAGAAGTCCTTAATATCGTCGTATTTTTTTGCAACCGCCACAAGTACTAACTGAAGTTGATGGGCAAAAAAATGTATATAAAATGACGAGTTATTATCACTCAAGATCAAAGCTTTCAACCCATTAAACTTACCACTCATATTGCTAGTGCCTTCATATCCTTGTCCTCTTACCTATTTTAAAGATAAATTAAGCCATTTAGCCAAAGATTCAATGATATAATTAAGACTTAAAGCAAATAAATTATTAAGAAACCTTTTTACCTTTGTGAAAATCCATGTTTTGCAAATAAAGCATCCAAGGCAGATTTAAGACTTAAAGCAGATGTATCCATGGTATGAACAACCCCGACAAATCTTTCTTGAACAACTCCGACTTTGTCAACAAACCTCAAAACCATGGCCATTTGTTCTTTTCTAGAGACATCACAAGACTCATCCACCAACAAAGCAAATACATCATCACCAATTTCCCCAATAATGGATTTCAACACCTCTTCTGCAAAGCAAGTAACAAGATCTTTTTGAATTTCTAGAGATGTCAATTGATTGTTCTTCGGGGCATTTTTGTAATATAGCCTTTTCAATATCACCATTTGTTCTTTCGATTAACTTTAAAGTCCCCAAGAAAATCCCTTTATACATAGACTTTTCTGACTCATCGTTGCCACGAAATGGTAAAGCATTCTCCAACAAGTATCTACAAACTTCAACGTAAGCATTCAATCACATGTGGTACTCGGTCTTCTTGAGTTTTGTTTGCTTATGAAGGGCAACAACAATTGATTGGTTTTGGTTAACCAAATCTTCACATTTTAAACTGCTTTATGGTGAAAACTATTAACCTCACCCTCATGAAGCGTAAGTCTGTCTTTTTTACTCCAACTATTGAATCCCTCCGTCACAAATGCATCCTTCCCATGATTCCCGCCTTGGTATCTGAACAAGTAACAAGGCAAACAAATGCTCTATCTACTTTTACACATTATTCCAGCCACTGAAATTGATCAAACCAAGTAACAACAAACCGTTTTGCTTTAGACCCTATAGCTTGGTTGGAAAGATGTGATCTCGTGGTTGATAAGGACCCCTTACCAAGTATTTCTGTCTAATTTCATCTCTTTGATTTGGGTTATAAGTTATAATTTTGGGCCTCTCTGATGGATCCCAAGGAAGATCGTTAACATCAAATCACATTGTTAGATGCATCATTATTATCGGTTGATGAAGCTTTTCGTTTCAAATATTTTTCCATAATGAATGAGTAATGTAAATCTAAGTAATGAAGCAATGATCAAGTAATCAGTAATCAGTAATGTAAATCTAATCAACATTTGAAGGCTGAACATCATCAACTAAACTAAGTAATCAACTAATGAAGTAAATCAATGATCATTGATCAAACTGAAGTACTGAATATTGTCTACTGAAGTGAACAAACCATCATTGATCATTCTAACATTCTGTGTATTTTTCCATTTTGTCAAAAACAATCATGAATTGATCATTGATGTTAAGTAAAAACAGTTAACAATCAGCTTCAAAGTTCAAGCCTTCAACAAAGTAGTGAAAGTACTAAACTAAGTAATAAAAATGAAGCACTTCAACAGTTCAACTAAAGCCTTCAACAATTCAACAGTTCAATTTTATTCAAGCAGTCAAGCAAAGCGATGATCATCATCAAATTTAAGAGTTAACTTAAGAGTAATCAATTAAAACTACTTAACTGCAACTAATTACTAATGAACTAGAATAATGTAAAATTTTATTGATGATCAACAGATAAGTAATCTAAGATTAAGAGTAAAAATGGATACCTAAAATGGGTAAATCTGAAAATAGAGATCAAAGTCACCAAATAGCCATGTAGAAAGTAAGAATCATTCGAGAATCGTTCGAGTCTTCAAGAATCGTTGAATCGTTCCAATCGCCACTCGATGTCTCGTTATCGCTCAATCGCTGTTGCTACTGGTCTGGACGCATAAAATAAATGGACCTAGGTTGGACTTGGACATGTTTGTTCTTGACTTCACCTTGGCCAACTGCTATGGTTTAAGCCTTAAGGGCTGTTGGGCTAAGCTTAAGTAAGATCTTTGTCATTTGTTTGATTAATTGATTTATTTTGGTCTTTGTTTAATTTAGAACGATTTTTGATTTGGTTTGGGCTTTGTATTTTAGGATTTTGATTTGGCTTTTTGGGCTTTGTTTTATTTGAGTTTTAGTTGCACGATTTGGATTTCAGGAAAATATGGTAGCACCTTCTAAACCGATATGGTTGCACCATTCACAAACCTAAACTTTTTACCCTTCGGCGGAGAAATAATACGGTGGCACGTGCCACCCATACCACTTACCTAGGTCCGTCCGTGGTCGCACCTCAAGGATGCGATAACATTTCCTCGCATCTCGTTGATGCGATAGCCTAAACTTGTTGCATCACAAGGATGTGATAACCACCACTTGTCACATCTCATTGATGCGATAAACACACTTGTCGCACCAAACATATGTGATAATTACAACTCATCGTATCAACAATATGCGATAACTTCTTTTGTTGCATTACAAAGATACGATATCCCCAACTCATCGCATCCAACTGATGCGATAAAAATCGCACTCATCACATCATATAGATGCGATAACAGAATCTCATGATCAAAAGATCATCATTTCCAGAATTTGATTATGCCACCCTTATCCAGTATATCCAGCTCCTGATTATACCACCCTTATTACAAGGATATACCTAGTTCCTGATTATGCGACTCTTATTACAAAGATACACCCATCTCCTGATTATGCCACCCTTATTACCAAAAATACCCATCTCCTGATTATGCCACNACCCATCTCCTGATTATGCCACCCTTATTACCAAAAATACCCATCTCCTGATTATGCCACTTATTACTATCAGATTATAAAATCATAACCCAAAATTTATGCTAAATAATAGCATATAATCATCGCATACTCACGTATGAAACCTTACGGTTTCTTCACCCAAAAACACATTAAACGATGTTTCTCAAAGTAAAACTCACCTTGAAATTTCACGTAGATGAAGACTTCAATTCAGTAACAAACAGTTAAGAAAACTTAACCAGTTCTTCTTCTTCCTTCTCTTTCGGTTTCTGCTTGTTCGAACCCAAAGAACACACACAAAAAACTCTCTACTTTACTTTTTATCTCCTTTTGTTTTTCAAAACAAGAAATAACATATAGGACACACAAACCCACATAAACTCTTTTTAAAGAGTGAGGCGGTGAAGTAAAGATATTCTTTAAAACAAGTTCCAAAACACACCCCTTAACTTTCATCACTTAATCAAAAACAACCCCAAACTTTAATAACCTTTAACACTCGGTTATCACAATATATCCTCCCCTCAAAAGAATTCCATCCCAGAATTCAATCAATCAAACAACTAGGGATGTTTCGCTCTTATTTCGGACTCCAGCTCCCAGGTAGCCTCCTTCCCTTTATGAAATCGCCACTATACTTTCACCAGACTAATTTATTTATTTCTCAACACCTTAGTCTCCCGGTTAGTGACAGCCTCTAGAGTTTCCACAAAGTTCAACGTATCATCAATCTGAATCTCAAGTAATGATACGGTCATATTTGGATCAACAAAACACTTTCGCAAATTAGAGACATAGAAAGTGTTTTGAATAGCGTTGAGTTCTTCTAACAAATCTAACTGATATGCTACTGTGCCAACCCGTTTACTGATTATGGACGACTTAATATACTTTAGACTTAGTTTATCTCTCTTCCCAAAATGCACAATACCCTTCACAGATAAACTTTCAACATCACAAAATCTTCTACCAGAAATTCAACCGGCTTTCAGCGCTCGTCAAGATAGCTCTTTTGTTGGTCATGAGCTATCTTTATTCTTTCTCAGATTTGATCTATCTTTTCGGTCATTATCTAAACAATCTCCAGACCAGCCAACTGTTTCTCCCCCACCTCATTCCAACACAATGATGTTCAACACTTTTTGCCATAAAGAACTTCATATGATGCCACTTGGATGCTAGAATGATAACTATTGATGTAGGGAAATTCAATCAAAGACAAAATGATTCTCCCATGATCCCCCAAAGTTAATGATACAAGATCTTAAAATATCTTCGAGGGTCCGAATCGTTCTTTCACTTTGCTCGTCAGTTTGTAGGTGATACACTATACTTAACCGAATCTAAGATCCGATGGATTTCTAAAAGCTTTCCCACCAGTTGTCCCTGTCTGAAATGATTGACAAAGGAACACCGTGACGAGTCACAATTTCATCGATGTAGATCTTTCCAAGTCCTTTTAATGGATAATTCTCTTTGATCGGTAAAAAGTACGCATATTTTGTCACCTGATCCATAATAACCCAAATGTCATCATATCCTTTTGGAGTTCCTGGCGGTTTCATTATGAAATCCATCGTGATATGATTCCATTTCTACATAGGAATTTCTAAGGATTGCAAATTCTTATAGGGTCATTGATAAGTGTGCAAAAGAATACACTTTAGCACCTAATTATAACTTTATTTCACTTCATCCTACACCTTTCCTAATCATATATTGAGTCTTTTAGTCTTATTTTATGGTTTCACATTCTTTGGAGCTAAGATGCGGGAATGGTATTGTTTTATGAATTTGGTGAATGAAATGCTGACATAAGCATTACTGTAGCCAGTGTGTACGTTGCTAAAGCACTAGACACTGAATATTGGCATAGCTGGCTCAATCTCATTGAATATTTTGAAAAGTCAAGTTTTGGAGGAAGACATCTTCTTGTACCGATAACAGATGATTTTGATAGAAGTTGCCACTGAAAGATAACTTAACCTTTTATACTTAAGCCTGTTTTGTACTAGAGCATCTTTTGTATTACCCATTCCTTAATAACCAATGGTTATTAATCTCTAGTACTTTTGATTCCCCTTTGCTAGTATATATATAGGGGCAATCTTTTGTTTAGTAGTAACATTAGAAACAATATCATTTTGTCATCAATCAATGAAGATTCATCTAAGCTTTGTGTCCTTGTTACTTTTTAATATCATTTTGCAAGTACTTTTAAGTGTTCTTCATCACTGTCAGTTGCTACAACAACCTTTCCAACTTTTTCTTTACTTTTCGTGCAAAATTTACTTTTACGTCATTTACATTCAATCATTTCCATTTATGTTATTTATTTTTAAGCACTTACATTCAGTCATTTTAGGCTAAATACCTTTGTATGGGTGTAAGTGAAGGTTGTGAGATTAAGCCAAGTGTTAGTCGATTATTGTTTTGCTAATAGCAATTTATTTCGCTATTCACAAATAGTATCAATATTTCATCTGGTATTCTTTGACAAATTGACACATGTTATTTTATTCAGATGAGTTGGACATAAAATTAAGACAAATCAAATATTTTTACTAAGTGTGTTATAAAGGCTATAAAGAGTCGCAGTAATCTCATGGGTTGCAAAACTATATGGAAAGGAAGGCAAGATCTGTACTAGTTCGGGATTGATGCATCACCAACTGCACTTCCAACATATGGTCTAATCTGCACTTCCTTGGAAGGCCGTTCAATCCAGTAGCGTTGTAAAGAGTTATTTTTGTAGCAATATTCACTGCACTTCGGTTCTGAAATCCAACTCAATCTTGCATCCATATGATCTTTTAATTATTGTTACATTTCAGTATTGGGTTACCAACTCTCTCAAAGTTATTTTCTCTCTGAAGCTTTATTGCTTCCAAAAAACCCCTTTCGAAAATCTCACTTTAAAGTTAACTTTTGTAACTCTCTTTGCATTTTAAATCTCTATAGACCGATATTTGGTATTACTTACCATTATTACTTGTTTTGGACAATACTTGTAAGTCATGTATATTTGCATGATTTACCTGTTATTATAGCCTTTTGAGGGTGTATATATATATATATATACATATATATATATATACATATATATGTATATATATATATATCCAAACACCAATTTTTGATGTTCAATCTTTACCTGTAGACACGTTAGACATCATTCCACGTATCGTGCAACATCTTTCTTCAACCTCGTCTACCAATAGAATGGTTTTAAATCTCTATACATCTTATTGGTACCTGGGTGAATTGAGTATCGAGATCTGTGACTTTCATCCAAAATTAACTCACGGTTGTTTCCAAGACGAGGCACCCAAATTCTATCTTGGAAACATAGAATTCTATTACCATTCTTTATCAGGGTTGCTAACATTCCTCCAATTCTTTCAGCTCTAACATTCTCTTCTTTAATCACTGGGTTCTGACATCTCATGATCTCGTCAAGAATGTTAGGTATTAAGTTTGCTCGCAATGCAGTGGCTTTGATTATTTCACTTTTTTTTCTTTTCTACTGAGCGCATTAGCCACCACATTCACCTTCCTAGGGTGATAGAGAATTTCACAGTCGTAGTCATTCACCAGTCCAATCCATCGTCTTTGTATCATATTCAACTCTTTCTGATTAAATAGATGTTGAAGACTCTTATGATCTATATAAATCTGGCATTTAGTCCCCAATAGATAATGTCTCTAGAACTTCAAAGCAAAAACGACTGCTACAAGCTCCATATCGTATATAGGGTACTATTTTTCGTGATCCTTCAATTGTCTGGAAGCATATGCAATAACTTTTCCCCGTTGCATCAATACATATCCCATACCCAATTTTGAAGCGTCACTGTAAACTACAAAATTTTTTGACCCTTCTAGCAACGATAATATTGGAGCACTGCATAATCGATCTTTTAACAACTGGAAGGCGTTAGCTTGATCTTTTCCCCATTCATACTTAACGCTCTTTCTTTATAATTTGGTCAAAGGTGCAGCGATCTGAGAAAAATCTTGAATAAACTTTCTGTAATACTCTGCCAAACCTAAGAAACTACAGATCTCAGTAGGTATTATCAGTACTTCCCCATCTTTCGATTGTCTCAATCTTTGCAGGATCAACTTTTACCCCTGCTTTTGAAGCGACATGGCTCAAGAATTGAAATTCTCTTAACCAAAACTCAGATTTTCATAGTTTTACGTTCAACTTCTCTCTTTTCAAAAGTTTTAGAATCAGACGAAGATGTTCAACATGTTTGGCTTCCGATTGTGAGTAAATAAGAATATCATGGATAAATACAATAAAAAATTTATCGAGGTATTTGTCACATACTCTCTTTTCTAGAAGCATATGCAATAGCATTTATATATATACGACACTTTTTCAAATTTCGTCAAAACACCTAATAGTATCCTAAAATTTTGTTAAAACACCTAAAAACATTAAACTTATTGTAACACCTTTAAATATGACGTTTTTTGTTTGGTGCTATAAGTTTAAGTCATATAAAGTATTTTATTAGACCGTTTAGACATTTTAGGAGTCTTATAAAACCAATTTTATTGTAATATCAAAATATTCATAATGCACCTTAACTAACAAACAAAAAGAACCCATATTTTTCATAAGTATAATCAAATATATATATATATATATATATATATAGAGAGAGAGAGAGAGAGAGATGGCTAATCAAATGAGAACTGTTTAGTTTGTGCTAACAGTGAGATCCAACGTGGACCAATCATTCAAGATAATTAATATGATTTCTTAAAATAAATATAAGGGTAAATTAGTAAATTGTACTAAATATTCAAGTTACTTTAATTAGTTTAGAATTCTAATTTTGCATTTAAGTCTTGTCTTTCTCTCTATCTCTCTCTCTCTCTCTCTCTCTCTCTCTATATATATATATATATATATCTCACAAACAGTTCAATTCCTTAGTATGGTTTCAACAAGATCTACCACTTTTTCCTCCTCTACTGAGAAGTTAGCAGGGCTATTCATCTTGGGGAATACTGGTTAGTATATCAAATTTCTGTTAAAGAAAGCCATATGCTTTGATTTTCTAGAGTCAAAACTTTTCTAGATTTCAAATTCAAAATTGATATAGATCTCGAAGAAAAACATTCACACCATTGTTTTCTCATTTGTATCATTTGTTATAGTGTTCTACCTAGCTATCCATCTTCCCCGAACTTTCAAGAAAATCTTGAATTTTAAATTGAAAAACCGGTTCTTTTGACCCTGGAAGTCAAACTATAACTCATCTTCATATCTTTCATTTTCTTGAAACAAGTATGATTCCTTAGCTGGATTTTGGGGTGTAATGAACCAGCCCTGCTTTGGCATTATTCCTGTAATACCAGTTTCGCGTTTCTTGAACTTTTTTCGGTTTCAGATTTGTTCCATTTGGTCTTTTTGACATCAAAACTCAATCCAATTGTTACCCTTTTGTAGCTATTTATCGAAGAATTCGACCATCCATTGCCCAAGAATTGTCGCAGCTAGGAACACGGCTGTTTTCGTGAACGGAAGAGAACTTAACGAGAAATATTTAGATCTGCTTGCTTGCCGAGGCCTCCCAATGACCAAAGATAGGTCTTATGTCATCGAAATTTCTGGGAAAGTTGTGGATGAAGACACCAGAAAAGAATTAGACAGTCTCGGCAAGCTTGCTCCAACGTATAGTTTGACTTTTTCTCCACTGACTTTTTTCTTGAACAATAACGTGGTCAAATACAAGTTTGTTGATTAACATGAATATGGTTGAAAGTGTAAAACATGGATTTGGGATGAAGATCCCAAAAGCTATTGCTAAATGAATCAAAGTGAGATCCAACATGATCCAATCAGTTAAGGTTTTGTATCACAGTGGTAGTATAGTGTATTAAGGTTTAGTATCACAATGGTAATATAGTTGGTGTGAGTGGTATCACAGTGATACTCCAATTGATACTACATTTGGTATTAAGTGCATCTTGTATGTATTTTTGGTATCACAACGTGGATTGTCTGTATGTATCTCTTAAATTTATATTATGGATTTGATTTTGGTTCGTTTATAAGGTTTGGGTTGGTATCATAATGGTATCACAGTGATATCACAAATGGGTATCACATTGTGTATCTTTGTGATTACTTGGTACCGGCCGAAATAATGTTCACCGAAGGTCGGAGAAAGAAAGAGAGAGAGAGAGAGAGAGAGAGAGAGAGGAGTTTTAAATATACCTAGAATGCACTCTAATTATAATTTTAACTCAAATTACCAAAATTATTAGTTTCCAAAATTGAGATTGGATCTCACAGTTACCACAAAGTAATCAGTTCTCTCTTGAATGTACCCCTATATATGAGCCTAATCAAATTAGAACTATTTAGTTTGCGGTAACTATAAGATCCAACATGAACCAATCATTCAGAATAATTATTATGATTTTTTAAGATAAGTAGAAGGGTAAAATAGTAAATTGTGTTGAGTATTCAATTTACTTTAATTAGTTTAATATTCTAATTTTGAAATAGATATATGTGTATATGTATATATATATATATATATATATATATATAATATTTTACACACACACACACACATATATATATATATATATATATTAGAATGGACAAGATTACCACCTGGGACCCTCTTTCCCGTCGCCGGCCAAAACGTGCTTTCTCTCCGGTGCGATACTCTACACCGACCCCTTTGTCTGACGCCTCCTTCTCCGCCCATCTCCGACCACCGACCACTGTTGCTTCTTATTCTCTACCCATCTCCAACCACCGACCATCATCTCCTCAACTATCATCTTCACCGGTTCGACTCCCCCTTGTTGAACAACCCAGATTGGTTTCGGTTTTTCATATCCCAAGAAATCTGGTTTCTACACACCCAGATCGATTTCGGTAATTGGTTTTTGTTCATATTTTATTTCAGATCGGACACGTAACCCACATCTTGTCGGAAATGTAACCCAAATATCATTGGAGATGTAACGCAGAAAATATAAGGTTTTTGGATGTAACCTAGATCTCTTTGGAGATGTAAGTTCGAGTGTAATACAGTGGTAACATAGTGGTATCACAACTGTATTCATCAACCAGATCTGGTATCAAAATGTGTATCACAGTGTATTTTTGTCGTTATACGAAGTGTATCACAATATATTTTTGTTGTTTTACGAAATGCAACCCAATATATCAGGTAATTGCTTTACTAAGTGTATCACACTGTTTTTTTCGTTATTTTATTGAGCGTATCACAGTGTGCATCATGTGTTTGCGAATAAGGTTCGTTTTTGCGAATAAGGTTTGTCGGAATAAAGTTCGACGAAGAGAGGAGAGATGATATATAATATTTTTTAAATACCTAAAATTCCCTTTAATTAAAATTTTAAGTCAAATTACCAAAATTTCTAGCTTCCTAATTTAACTATTGATTTGTAGTTGAAATTGGATCTTACAGTTCCCTTGAATGACCCCTATATATAATATATATAATGACCTCCACATATATATATATATATATATATATATATTTATATATTGTTAGCTTACTAAAAAAATATATAAACTTGAATTGAAATAATTTAAAATAAACTTTATCATTTGATAATCATGAAAAATGTATTAACTAATACAAATTATTTAAACCAATCAAAAGCTCTTGTTAGATTAGGTTTTTCTATCACCAAAAGTAATATTGATGACACAATGGTAATCTTTTTTTGTCTTAACTTCTCATTTATTAATGGACGGCTACAAAAACACAAATCACATGATTATAACTAAAATAATATGTTTATTTTTTTTCAAATTATAGATGACTTGTTATTTAATATGATAAGAAGCTTGAATGTTTTATCTTCAACATATAGGTAATCGGCATCAATCTTCAAATCAAATAACTGGGTTTGATTTATTGAACCATAATAGTGGTGGATGAGTGTTTGATAGATAAATATCCATAATCGAGATATACAAACATGGGTGAAGACGGTAGATCACAATACAAGAAGATTGAAGATATAATGATTAAGAAATATTATGTTCACATGTGAAAGCCAATAAACTAAGTAGTCGCCAATGTTCATATAGTGAATATATTGTTCACATGTGTTCCAGTGTGTTCATAAAACAATATCTATATACATCTAACATTTG
>NC_037532.1:27201057-27213285 GCF_001531365.2 Cynara cardunculus var. scolymus | reverse complement strand
CATTTATGAAGTGAAGTTTATTACCCAATATGCCCCTTCCATATATGTTCACAATGCTTAATTAAAATTCAAATTTTAAAAATTAAAATTTTAAATTGATTAATTTACAACCATTGATCATTTGTTTGGATGGCCAAGATCGGTTAATAAGGTTAACATGAAAGGGTTGGTTAGCATTTGATCTTGCCACCCTCTATATATATATATATATATATATATATATACATATATATATGTGGGAGGGATATTTTGCAAACCAAGCTATTTGTATAAACTGTGAAAACCGTTGATTTTATTATTTATTTTAGTAAAAAAATTCATGAAATTGTTTAACATGATGAAATTGTTTCAAATAATTCATTTTCAAATAATTATAGACATTATCATCTTTATTCTATTGATTTTAGTATACAAATTTTAGCAAAATGATAAATACATGAAACAATTTAATTTTTACATAGAAATAAAAATATATAAAACATTTTCATCATGAATTGAATTATTTGAAACAATTTCATCATATTAAACAATTTTATGAAAAAATTTCACTAAAATAAATAATTAAATCGACGGTTTCACAGTTTATACAAATAGCTTGATTTGCATTTTATCCCTCCCCTATATATGTGTGTGTGTATATGTGTGTATGTGTGTGTGCATGTGTGTGTATGTCTATATATATATATATATATATATATATATATGAAAACCTTGGGATATTGAGGTAACACCATTCAATTGAGTATTCTCAAATGATGAATTGTCGTTGAATTTTAGTTGTCCCATATTGGTGAAAAATTTAAAGATTTGAACACAATTAAGTATATAAGAAAAGTTGATTGGATGTCTTTATATCAATTCATAGGGTTTGCCTCATAGTTTTGTCTTATTTTTTATGACCTTTTTAAAATCTATAATCATGGTTAAAATCAAAATCAATCAAATGGTAAAAATTATAGTGCAAATTTAAGAGTGTAATCAAGGATGGTGACCTGGCGACATGAGGTTTGAGTGTTTCTCAAATCTTGAAATAAGATTACTTTTATCATCTCACATCGGTGAAAAGATGATAGTTTGGAAGAAGATGATAGACGTATAAAAACGTGATAGATGCTTTGATGTCTATAACCATGGTTGAAATAAAAACCAACCAATTGGTAAAATTATAGTTCAAAACCAATGAAAATGATACATTTTTGTTCTTAACAAGAGTTATCATTACTGCCATACTTATAATATCAAACGTAGTTTAAGTATCTATTATATCACATATATACATACATAGAATGAAAGTGTTGACTTAATGACGTGCTTTCATTTGATTTTAGTATTTTTCCAGATCGTGATTTATGGTGTTGGGCATGACGTCATAAATATAAATACGATCCCGAATTTCCAGACACGTCGTACTTTCGCTTGGATCGAGGCTTTCACATTTTTTCTCAACTTAAATTTTGATCACCATACAATACACGATGTGAAACATGTTAAAAGGGGTATGAAAGTATATAATGTGATTGCATGTATTTTTAGAAGTAACTCCAATTAAATAATTCATTCTTTATACTTTTTGACCACATCTAACTTCAATGATTTTCCTCTATGTAAATAATTACCAGTGTCATTGTCGGTGCAACCTTTAGGAGCAAGTTGCTTGGCACAAAACTTGAAAGTTTTTTTTTATGTCTACCGTATAAACTGAATAAATATAAAAGTACGAAGGAAAAAAGAAACATACTTGCACAAACATATGATACAGAAATATCGAGTTTGAGAAAAAAAAAACAAGTTGATGAAGAGTATTTGTGTTTAACTGACTTTGTTAATTAACTTTTCTCGAGTCCAGTCGAGACATACTAATCCACTACATATTTAACTTTGACGGTGGAAAACAAGTCAAAGTGTACAATCTTCAATATATACTCTTCCTTTTGGCAAGAGTATTCACGCTCATTCTTAAAGCAAATCACTTACAATTGACATTGAAACGTAAGTAGTTCATAATTCAATCTGAATAAGTTTTAATAGGTATGAGAATTTGTCAAAGACATGAAGTTTTTGGTAGGTTCGTTTTTCAAGTCGGCAAAGATTGTAAAGGAGTTGGATAAAGGCATCTATTTATACCAAAAGATTGTTCAATGTTGAAGGCGTCTAACGTCCAAATTAGCCTTATATGTAGACGTTTCCGTCTCAATTTTCCAAAATCTAACTGTTAAATAGTTCAGTGAAAGTATACTTCTCGTCTTACGGATTCATTTGTACCCTTGTGGATGCTAGGATTGCTCCATGTCAAACGCTCATTACAACTTTCTTTGAAATGGTTGAGAAAAAATTGACATACAAAATATTTTTAAAATTCAACCTTTTACACGTAATTGTTATTTGTTGTTCCTTTTTTTTTAATCAAACTTTTAAGACCAAAATGGTAAAAAGATAGGGTACAAATTCAAAAAAATTGAATCTAAACACATTTGTTTTGAAATCATCCAACCTTTATTTTTAAATAATAATTTTATAAGATTTACAAGACTTCATTTAAAGAACTATTTCGGAAAATTTTAATCACTCGTATTTCAAAGTTGAAACTCAAAAGATTTCGACTCATAAAAATGCTTTGTTATTCGTGGCACACATCTCAAGAAATATTATATATATATATATATATATATATATTATATAGGATTGGGTTCACATGAGACCAGCCTGTTTTCGTGAGACCTGTGAGACCACATTTTTACACGTAACATTCACAGCAAAAACACTGTGAAGGTTTAAAAAAAGTCGAACCTTCACAGCAAAAACACTGTGAAGGTTTTAAAAAGTCACCTTCACAGCATTTTGCTGTGAAGTTTCAAGTGTAAAATGTTGGTCTCACGGGTCTCACGAAAACAGGCTGGTCTCACATGATCCCAAGTCTCTCTCTCTCTCTCTCTCTCTCTCTCTCTCTCTCTCTATATATATATATATATATATACACACACACGAAAAGTACTCGCGCAATGCAGCGAAACACATCTCGATTTTAGTGTTATATTTTATTATTTGTCTCTGTCGATGTTATAATACGATTTTATGTGTTTTTAATAAAACAATAATGATTTTATTTTTGAATAAAATATAAATTTGAAGATATCATAAAAAATTGAAAAAAATATATCAATGTTAATATCAATTCAACTATTTAAAAGTTCTCAGTTTTATGTAATATCTTTAATTTATTTTTTTTATTATAATTTAATTTAAGTTTAATAACGAAATAATTTATTTTTGGTTTAATAATAATAACATTTTATAAAGATAATAATTAAGTATTATGTTAAAACTTAATGATTATCCTAATTTTATTTTAGATTTTTTATATTTAAAATGAGATGTTTATCCTGTATTTGATTATGTTTGTCTGCAGTTAGTTACACGAATTCAGATATGGAGCTTTAATAAGTTGTACTTACGCACAATCTACTTGCAATCTTGAGTTTTAAGTAATATGCATTAATAAACAATACCTTATGCATAAAAAGTGGTTTTTAAGAGTTTTTGTCAAATGCTTTATAATATAGCATAGATATGTATGTATATGGAAATGTTTATTTGAGAAGTAAATATTTGAGAAGTAAAGAAGTGATCATAGCCCTTCATTTGATCAACATTAGCGGCTTTGACCGTGAAATAACGGATAATTCCTTGTATGGATATGCAAAAGATAGACAGTTAGTTTTGTAACTTTTACAAATAAATGGCAAAGAGGGTTTATATGTGAACCCATGTAATTCACATATGAATCATATGTTTATATGTGAATCAGTTAAATAATTCATATATGAATCACGTGGATTCATATATGAATTGGTTAATTAGTTCATATGTGAAAAACAAAGAGTTCATATATGAATCAGTTAATTAGTTCATATGTGAATCACACAGGTTTATATGTGAATCGGTAAAATAGTTAATATGTTAATTACACGAGTTCACATATGAACATATAGTTTATATGTGAATCACGTAGGTTCATATATGAGGCCGTTTGTCGCCTATTTGTAAAAGTTACAAAACTAGCACATCTATTTTTCAATAGCTCCAATTATTTACTAGTCAAAGCCATAATTATTGACCAGTCAAATCCGATCTTGACCGTATGAAGGGCTAGGATCACTTATTTACTTCTCAAAATAACCGTTGGCTATATATATGTGTGTGTGTGTGTGCAGGGGCGGACGCAGTAAGAGGGGGTTGGGGTCTTGGTCCCCCAACAAAAATGTTATATGAAAGCCCAAATTTTTTTTTTACTTGTATTTTGAGATTAGGTGTAATTGGGCCCCCAACAAGATGAGGTAGGAGGCCCCTCCCTCTTCAGTGCAGCCGTGCAGGAAGAAACGAGAGTGAAAGTGAGGCTGCCGCTGTGACTTGCGAGTCTGCGAGACTGCAACGGACGACGGTGCGAGTGTGTGTGCGAGTGCGACCGCCGACCTGACCAGCTGACTGCTGTAGTGTTGTGCGCCTGTGCCGCCTGTGTGACTCACCGGCTCACCGCCTCACCGGACCGACTGTGCTGTGCTGACTGCTGAGTGTTGTGCCGTGCCGCACTGTCGTGTGCGACTTCGACTTGAGACTTCCTTCTTGGCAGAGGCTCTTCTCTTGGGTAAAGAACTAAAGATTCTAATTTCCAACTTTAATGTCTAGTATTTTAGGTTAATTTTTACCTTGTGGACTTGTGGTAATTGATAATTGGTAAATGCTTTTAGGTTAATTTTGTTGGTTAATTTTGTGGTAATTGGTAAATGCTTTAGGTTAGGTATTTTAGGTTAATTTTGTTTTGTTGGTTAATTTTGTGGTAATTGGTAAATGCTTTAGGTTAGGTATTTTAGGTTAATTTTGTTGGTTAATTTTGTGATAATTGGTAAATACTTTAGGTTAGGTATTTTACCTCACAGTTCACCTATTCGACTGTAGGCGCTGCTGGAATTGGAGACTTGGAGTTGGAGTCACTGGATTGAAGCAAATAATTTGGGTAAAAATTCTAATTTCCAAATTCTAGTCTTTAATTTTGATTACTTCTTTGATTTTGTTGTTTGCTTATTGGTGATTTGGTAAATGCTTTATGTTAGGTTAATTTTATAGGTAATTTTGTAGGCAAATCAAATGGAAATGTCAAATGTTAGGTTAGTTTTATAGGCAATTTTGAAGGCAAATCAAATGAAATTGTCAAATGTTAGGTTAGTTTTATATGATCAGGCAGAAGGAATAATTCCTAGTTGGTAGGTCTCCTTGGGTGCTCATCTTAAGAAGAGTTCTAAAAGATTAAAACATAAGCCTTAAAAGTCACTCTCCACCACATCAATGCATTTGTAGGGTCAATGCCTAGCTTATTTCAACCGCATTAGTTATCTTTATTCGGTTAACCGAACAGTTTAAACCTGAAAATGAAAACCCGAAACCTTTTTTTGGTTCGGATGAATTGTTCGGTTTCAAAAAATTTTCGACCCTCCTAGGTGTGCCCCCAACCATAATAGTTTCTAGATCGGCCACTGTGTGTGTAGAGGCTTCATCATTTGAGAACTCTAAACTTGTGAGATACGTGATAACTTCTACCTCAATGTTTTGTTTTACATGACTTTTACTGTCTAAACATAGTATTTAATATATTAATTAACATACGTTTGTTTCATTATATGTTTGTTTCATTTGTATTTGTTTCACAATATGAAACTTTTTTACATAGACTTTTTTTTTTCACAAACACGTAAAAATTGTTCACATTATAAACCGAGTACATGTGAAACGAACACATTGTAAACAAATATATATTAATCGATAATTTAATCCCAGTATTAGATGAGAAAAAAAATCATATAAAATAACACATGATATACAAGTTCTCAAGTTTATTTCAATGAATTCTCAAAAAAAGACCCCTCTGTATATATAAATTCAAATTCTGGTGTATCACACTTTTTAAGTCTCTCATGATATCTTTAATTTCGATACGTTTACATGTATGTAATAATATTTTAATTAATGCATTTTATACACCATCATTTGTTACAGTTGATCATCACATAAAATTTAATCAATGAATAACTTCAATACACCAAGTAAATGGTTAGTAGATAAATTACTTAAATGATCTATTTTTAAAAAAATAAAAAATCATATTCCTTGTTTTCTTGTATATCTTAGAAATTAAAAGTTGAATTTTTACTGTTTTATCTTTTAGTGTTATAAGTTAATCATCAAAATATAGGGGATTTTCAAGTGTTAATTTTTTATATATAATTATTTTTACAGTTGCACCAACAAACTTATTATATATAACTATAACTTAGTAAGTTAGTAGAATGTAGCTACATATGGATCGTTTACCAAATGCTTAAGGATCGTTTACCAAATGATACACTTAAGGATTGTTTTCTTGACTTTTTTTATATATAATGATACACTTAAGGATCGTTTACCAAATGCTTATCCGGGTAAGCATTTACCAAGTCATATTATCTTACCGGATGGATATGACAATGAACAAGATTCTTACCCGGCAAAAGTGAAGGCACTGACCGAGAGTCTTACCCGGTAAGTGAGGACGACAACTCTTACTACGGTTAGCACTTATCGAGTAAATTATTGCATACAATCCGGTTTTGGTAGATAAAAATCTTACCTGCTAAGTAAGTGATAGTGTAAAATTTTAACGTAAGCTTTTTGGTAAACAACCTCTTAGTATGACGGGTGATATTATATTACATCTTTTGATAAATACGTCAAGATAATATCATTTTTCTGTATTATATACATACAATTATATGCTTACAACACATTTTTTTATATTAATTTGTTAAATATATTATAATGCTGAAAAATTAAATCATAAAAGCATATAATGGAATTATTAGCATCCCATAGACATCCACCTCATCCGTTTGAAGTGCACCCTTCTTCTCCTTCCTTTGCCACTTGATTTTGTGTCACATTTATCAATTGGGACTTCTTTTTCCTCCTGTGAAAAAAGCAATTAAATGTTTTATAAAATATAGTCTACCTTAGGTCCTTATACTTTGCTAACAGTAACATATTTGGTCCCTATATAGAACAAGTGAGTGATACCATATAATTATAGATGATGACAATTACGAAAAGTGAAAGAATATTGTAACTTACAACAATGATTGTAAACAATCGAATCCGACATTAATAATTCTTGTATACACCGATGGACGGTAGCATATACTTTTTTGATTCTAATAAAAAGGCAAACTGCAGGAAACTGAAGGGGGGTGAAATGATAATATGGGTCAAATTGAAAAGGAATTTTACACTCATACTCCTTATTTTATGTCAAAAGTACCAATTGACCCCATGTTGTTTTGAAAACATATAAGAGACCCCCTAGAAGTGATGGTGTTAAACAATGATCATTTAAAACGGTTTTGGATGTGCAATTTCAAAATGATTATTTCGTCTTGATTAATAATCATAATTGGATAAAAATAATACTCAGATGTTTGAATTTATCGATTGTAAGTAATTTTATATTTTTCTTAATATTCAGTCTTGTTACAGCAACCACTCACATGATAATCTAGATATAACTGATTATTTTGAGAATAAATAATTAAAAGAAAATTGTAGTTATATTTTTTATACACTGAAAAGTCGATCATTGGAACTTGAAATCACCGAAAATCAATTATAGTCCATATTCAAACACTTTTACAATAACCGAGTGAAAAGAGAGTACATAAACTTATCTCTAACTAGCACAAAAACATCTGATATGGAGGAGTATATGATGCAAGAGACTCTGGTACCTTTGTAGTATAAGCAGTCGACGAGCTCGATCTTGATGTGCTCCCGTCTTCAATATCCAGACTTAACTGCAAAAAATTAAACGTTTCATAAATTCATCTTCAAGCATTTTTTTCCAAAAATGGAAACAATCATACTAACACATGGCTCTCCAGTGACTATGATACCTGTAACACATGGTTCTCCAGTATTGTAAGTCGATCAATAAGTGTGCCTTTGTGATGTACATCATCGAGGGCAGATAATAGTGTTTTGCAATTCGGGTGGTCTACAGATGTTTTCTTATAATCGTTGTTGTTATCATCATCATTAGTCGTTATAGATTCGTACCTTCTTGATTTCCCATGCTTTTCTTCCAAAAGTTCCAACTACGACAACAACAAACGAGTTCTAAAAGTCAAAAAAATCGATAACAAGAATTAAAAAGAAAAAGAAATTAATTGGGTACCAGGCGATCAAGACGATCAAGTCTTGGAAGAACAGGCAACGCAGGTTCCATATTCTGGTTTCATGCAAATCCTTTTTTTGAATCTTTATGATATAAAACAAAGAGAAGGTAGTTTTACCTACACACCCATGCCTTCTTCAATTGTCTATAAATGCATCCAAAATAATAATAATTTATTATAATGATTTTAGATATGACATGTCAAATTTTAATCCTGTAAACTTAAAACCTCATTAAGTAATTTATTAAAATACCGAAAAAAACCATTGAACAATTTAATAAACCCATTTTATAATAACTATTTTTCTAAAGTTTATGATTTTGAATTGGACTCGTTTTAATATAAGATATGGGATCTTGATCTAGGACAAGGGTGTATAAAGTCTAAATGTCTGTTTGTTAGTAGTTTAATGAGACTTACAACTTATTTGATCAATTATGCATGAATGTTTGGTAATGATTTAATAAAAATGACTTTTTCAGCAAGTTTTTAGAAGAGTTTTATGCAAAAAGTTAAGAAAAATCTTTCCAATTAAAAACACACTCATTTCATCTATGTAAAAACCCTCCCCAGAAACATCTTTTCGATCCATACAAACACATTAATTCACACAGGACTTAATGAAAAATCAATCAATCACATATAAACCTGAACTAATTCATCTTTGATAGTTCAAAACACAACCAATCTCTAAAAGTACCATAATGCAATTCAGAGTAAATTATGTTTTTAGTCCTTATGGTTTATTAAAAGTTTCGATTTTGGTCTTTATGGTTTGTGATTTAATGTTATTTTTGTTTTTATCATTTATAATTTATTATTGTTTTAGTCTCCTGTGATTTATAAATCTTTATTATTTTGGTCTCTCTTGTACTTTAAATGTAGGAAATAATCTAGAGACGAAAATAACAATAAATTATAAACCATAGAAATAAAAATCACGATTTTTAAACGGTAGAGATGAAAATTGAATAATTGACAAACTATAGGGACTGGTATGTAATTTACTTTACAATTTTTATGGAAATTGGACAATGGACGGTTAGATCGAGGTCGAATATGATCTCCGATAATAAATGATGTGGCTTTTTATACATTATCTTCTGTACCTCATCCTTAAGTAGCATGTTGCTATCGAATGGCTCTAAATGTGTCCACGTTGCATTTTGGATATAATAGATGATGAACTCGTATGGATATCACTAGGAGGGAAAAACAAAGTCAACTTTGACCGAACGAACTTTGGACAGACGTGATCGTTTTGGTTGATATCAAAATCTTCTAAAACATATATGGATAATGTTTGATTGGTTTGAGTTTCGCTCTAAAGATTAAAGTACCAGAAGGTTCCCAAGGAGAGATAAAAATCCTCTTGTGGCCATGGAGGTTCAAATGCGGTGACTCCAAGCTATCTACAAAGTAGGTAGTCGTCCTGAGATTAGTCGGCTCACATAGCGGGTTGGATATCCAAGTTAATAAAAAAAAAATCTTCTATGAATAACATTTTCTAATAGAAAATTCAAATATTATATGTATAATACATTATGAATGTTCGTGTCAGGGATGGACCCACGAATTTTTGGATACGGTGACATCATATAAAACGATTGCACCTTCTATAATAAAACGGTTGTACTTTTCACGAACCTAATTTTTTTTTATCTTACCACGAAGGAACAATACGGTGGCACGTGCCACCTAACCACCCCTCTAGGTCCGTCTATGGTTCGTGTTAAAGTGAAGTTAGGGTAAAAAGCCTAGAAGAGTTCTTAATTCTTAATCATTTTTAATCTTATATTTATTTATGAATTGCTTTTAGAAGGGAATTGATCTGGTGGATATCAGTGTACCTCATTAGTGTTCACATTCAATTATGATTGATTCAAGGGTAATAATCCCTTTTTACACTTCTCATCATAACTTCCCTTCTCATTGAACCCATCCTTATAATACATACATACGCACATATAAATATATATATATATATATATATATACACACACATACATATAAATATAGGCGGGTGTTCAAACGAGAACCCCTGTGATTTACGAGAATACGAAAACACTTGTGGTTTTAGATATTGAACTTATCCATGTCTTAGGTGTTTTGGATAATAGAGTTCAATCCATGTTTACATTACTTGAACATTAAACTTTATTCACGTTTTGAATGAGTATTAAGTTTTGATTTCATATTGAAAGACTGCTTTGATTTAAAGTTTTGATTACGAAAATGGTGGTTTTTAGAAAGATGTTTTTTTAATGATGAAGAAATTTCATTTGAGAAATTATGATTTAAATAAGCAGACTTTCAGTTTTACTGTTTTATGATTATAATGAAAAGTGTTTGAACTAACTAAGCGTTAGGCCTAACTCTTTTTATTTGTCGGCATGTGCATCGAGTCCTCATTGGGTAACGATACTAGCAGTGTTGTGATGACTCAAGTGCTAGTTAGTGGCACGAGGAGAAATGAGCTAATTGGAGACGTCTTCTGTACTTTTGAGATAACGACAGTTAATGAGTTTTAGTAACACCATTCTCAATCTAGACTTTGTGTAAGGTTTAGAGTGTTATTATTTGATGTTAAATCTTATATTGCCATTATAAGTAATCATGTGATAACCAGATTTTGGTTGTCACCTGAGGTAATAAATATGTGATTATTTGTTACATGTGATTATGTGACAGTATAATAAATTGATATATTTGATCATGCTATTATGAGAAAATACGCATAATGTAGATGCATGAATGAGATTATGTGTATATGTGGATACACATGTATGTAGGGGTGCTCAAAAACCCGATGAACTCGACCAACCCAACCCGAATTTAAAAAAAAAAACCCAACCCGAGGTAACCAGATCCATGATCGATAAAAAAATTAGCCAACCCGGCCTTATTGGGTTGGAATCGGGTCAGGCCCAAAAAAACCCGACCAACCCGATGAACCCAACCTTAACTTTAGCTTTGAATTGTAGATGACAATCATGACATGACCAACCTTAACGTCAAGAAAGTGAAAACATCGGGGTTGGAAACGTCTAAAACTATTGTTGTTGATTGATGTATTATCATTTGGTTTAAGCAGTTTTATTGTAATATCTAAATATTTGATGAACTTGCATATTATCTTGAATGGTCGGTCGTATTTCAAAGGAAAGTTTTCTTTATTTTTATGTGATTTTACATTGTTTAAACACAACCCGATCAACCCAAACGGGTTGGGTTGGGTTGAAATTTTTCAAACCGTCAACATTGGGTTGGGTTGTTAAAACAGCTCCAAACCGATCAACCCGGACCGTGAGCACCCCTACATGTATGTGTAATATATATATATATATGTGTGTGTGTGTGTGCGCGCGGATATGCATGCATGTATATGCATGTCTGTATATATATTTATATGTGTGGTTAATTGATATATACTCACATGCATGAATATGGATGCATGAGTTGTGTGTATGTGTGAGTACAGCCGACCTTTCCTGTTAAGGAAAGGTATAAAAGGAGAGTTTGACCCCTATTTCACCTTCTTGGTTAATCTCATTAGATTTGAGCGATTTAAAAGAAAAAAGAGCTGATCGGATTATTTCTTGACTAAAGATCAAGTTGGTTTTCAAAAGAAAGTTACATAAGGTGAGTGATTCTTACTACTTTTAAACTCTTCATAGTTGTATAATTGATTGAAGAACTTTACTTTTGATTTAAAGGTTATCTGTTGAAGTGTTGTCCGGATTAGTCTTAAATCAGACAAGTGCCAAGCGATTTAGCCATAAATCGGACAAGGGTTGGGCGATTTAAGCCCTAAACCGTTTAAGGCTTAAGCAATTTGTAAATAAACCGCTTGATGAGAGTTGTCCGGATTAACCTTAAACCGGACAAGTGTTGAGCGATTTAGTCTTAAACCGGGCAAGTGTTGAGCGATTTATGATCTTTAAGTTTATATCAAGTATTTTGAACGGAGAAGTAG
>NC_037532.1:27194283-27200177 GCF_001531365.2 Cynara cardunculus var. scolymus | reverse complement strand
TGTGATATTTTCCTATATGCATATCTGCATGAAGATTTGTCTATGATGTATAGTTTTGATTGATGAACGTTGATTAGTACAAGAAATGTATTTTGGAATTTTTGAGACATGTATTATGTATGATAAATTCTTGTACTAAGGGACCAGAGAGTGGTATATAAACATGTATTTCTTCCATATGAAGTATGTGTTACATGCAATGTGTGGTATGGGGTGTTACAGAAAGTGGTATCAGAACCTGAGTTTAAGGGATTTAAGTATTTAATAACATGATACCTAGACTTAAACTGTTTTATTACATGTTAAGGGTCCCGGACATAGTTAGCTCCATTGGAAATAAATATGATAGGTTGAAAGAACAGTGTATAAGGTAAATTTTATTTACATCTGGCTAGTGTAATTATGAATTTACAGGTACACATCTGAACTTAAATACTTCATTATATTTGGGAATGTGAATATGTGATTATTAACACTAAAATTTGTAGATGTCTAGCCGAACTAGAAGATCTGAAAGAACGGCTTGTCCAGAGTCTGAAGAAAAGGGAAGAGTCACCTGTCAATCTTTCGACTGACACATCTGGAATCAGAGGTCGGGGAAGACCAAGGGAACGAGGCAGAGGAAGAAGCCAATCTCAAAGAAGGAGTCAAATTGGAATTCGTTCTGAACCTGAAGAATCCCATTCTGGGAATGTTCAGTAGAGATCAGTGCTACATCCTGAATACGTAACCAGTGACATGTTGGCTGAAGAAATGGGGAAGTTGCGGAAACTCTGACTTCTATCATGGGATTACCAGCAAGGGTAGAAACAGAAAGAGTAGAAGTTCATCCCTCGATACTAGTTACTCACAACAAGGAAGGAGATATCAAAATGTTTTTGGCATGCAAGCCAACAACATTTTCTGGAGAAAGGGATGCAGGAAAAGCCATGTGCTGGATCAAAGAAATAGAATATGTGTTCAACACCATTCGGTGTCCAGAAACAGATAAAGTTCGATTTGCTGTTTCTGTATTGAAATCAAATGCTTTGTTCTGGTGGGAAGTTGAATCGTCGGCCAAAACAGATGTTTTACAGATATTGTCTTGGGCAGAATTTGTAGAACGATTCAAGAATCAGTTTTGTCCTAAAACTGCATTGAGACAAATGGAAGAAGATTTCCTGAAGTTAGAACAGGGAAATGGAACGGTTCGGGAATATACTGAGAGATTTATTGAATACTCTCGCTTTGCTGAACACTATGTTTCAACAGAATCCAGGAAGATAGAAAGGCACATTTGGGGTTTGAAACCCACAATCAGAGAGTTTGTCATTGCTATGAACCCCAATACCTTTTCATTGACAGTAGATGCGGCTGAGTGACTGAACGAAATAAGAACCGACAGCCAGAAGGAAAGGTTGTAGAGAAAAGAAAATGGGAGGGGCCTTCATCTTTTCGAGGGCCGAAAACTGTAAGATATGATAACATATCTGAGCAGAAGATAAGTGAGAAAATCTGATCACATTGCTGACAGGTTCATCAGGGTGAATGTAAGATGGACCCAAGAAAATGTTATAAGTGTGGTGAAGCAGGTCATCTGTCCAGAAGTTGCCCGGCTAATCGAAGGTGTTTTAATTGCAATTCTCCGGATCATATTCGATCGAATTGTCCCTTGTTAAAGACTCCGCAGTTAACAATGGGGAGTAACGCGTCGGGTACTCGGGGAAGGCCTACAATAAATAGAGGAGGGCAAGGAGGGGCGCAGGAACGATCCTTCCAGATGACTAAGAACGAAGTCCAAGCATCACCGGATGTAGTAACAGGTACTTTCCTTCTGAATTCAATACATGCTAAGGTGTTATTTGACTCTGGTGCAAACTTTTCGTTTGTATCACCATTRTTTGCTMAAAYTKCATGWCYRAATTHTGTGATACTTGATGATGAATTAGTAGTTGATACTGCTAATAGTCAGGAAACTGTTACTAGTGTGTTCAATAACTGTATTATTGTTATTGAGGGCTATGAACTCCCGATTCGGTTATTTCCTATGCCGATGAAGGAATTTGATATAATGGTGGGTATGGACTGGTTGGCAAGGTATCAGGCTAGTATTTTTTGTAATAAGAAAATGATCAGGATTACTCTGCCAGACCAAGGAACAGTTATTATTTATGGTGATCATCAGAATCACCATACTAGTATTTTGTCAGTAATGAAAGCTCAGAAAAGCATTCAAAAAAGGTGCCAGGGATGTTTGGCATACGTAATTGATATGAAGAAAGAGAAGAGAAAAGAGGAATCGATTCTGATTGTTAATGAATATCCAGAAGTCTTTCCAGAAGACTTATCTGGATTACCACCAGACAGAGTTATTGAATTCCGAATTGATCTTGTACCAAGGGCTGCACCAGTAGCAAAAGCACCATATCGGTTAGCTCCATCTGACTTGAAGGAATTGGTTGCACAATTGAAAGATTTAACTGACAAGGGATTTATTAAACCCAGCACTTCACCTTGGGGTGCTTCGGTCTTATTTGTCAAGAAGAAAGATGGGTCTATGCGAATGTGTATAGACTATCATGAACTAAATAAGTTGACAATCAAAAACAAATATCCTTCACCAAGGATTGATGACTTGTTCGATCAATTGGTGGGAACAAGTTATTTCTCCACGATTGATTTAAGGTCAGGGTATCATCAGCTCAAAGTCAAGGAAGAAGATGTTGCCACAACAACATTCAGAACTAGGTACGGGCATCATGAATTCTTAGTTATGCCATTCGACTTAACTAATGCGCCCGCAACCTTTATGGATTTGATGAATAAGGTATGTAAGGAATATCTTGATAAATTCGTTATTGTATTTATCGATGATATTCTTATATACTCTAAGACTGAAGAAGAACATGCAGAACATCTTCATCTCATACTAGAACTGTTAAAAAGGGAAAAACTATATGCCAAGTTGTCTAAATGTAAGTTCTGGTTAAGGGAAGTCCAATTCCTGGGTCATGTCATCTCAGAAACAGGGGTAAAAGTAGATCCAGCGAAAATAGAAGTAGTTGCAAGATGGGAAGCTCCGAAAAATCCTTCTGAAGTCCGAAGCTTTTTGGGATTGGCAGGCTATTACCGTAAGTTCATTCAGAACTTTTCTAAGATAGTTGTGCCATTGACTAAATTGACTCGGAAGAACATTAAATTCCAGTGGGAAGGAGAACAGCAAGAAACTTTTCAAATATTAAAAGATCATCTTTGCAGTGCACCAATATTGACTCTACCAAATGGATCTGAAGACTTTGTGGTTTACAGTGATGCTTCAAAGTTAGGGTTAGGATGTGTTCTGATGCAGAGAGGAAAAGTGATTTCTTATGCGTCAAGACAGTTGAAAGATCATGAGAAGAAGTATCCCACCCATGACATGGAATTAGCTGCAGTGGTGTTTGCTTTGAAAATTTGGAGACATTATCTTCTGGAAACAAAGTGTCAAATTTATACTGATCATAAGAGTTTACAACATTTGTTCAGCCAGAAAGAATTAAATATGCGACAGCGTCGGTGGATTGAACTGGTTAATGATTATGATTGTGAAATCATCTACCACCCGGGAAAAACCAATGTGGTGGCTGACGCCTTAAGCAGAAAAGAAAAGAGTGGAACCATTAAAGTTGTGGCAATGAGAATGAATTTGGTCCCTAGCATTCGTAAAGAGATTCAGAGATATCAACAAGAAGCTATGAAAGAAGAATTTGTTAAAACAGAAAAGTTGGGTAAAATGATTTCAACATTGGAACAGAATGACGAAGGACTAATGTGCTTTCAAGGGCGAATTTGGGCACCATGTTTTGGAGATATCCGAAACACTATATTAAATGAAAGCCATAAGTCCCGATACTCTATTCATCCAGGCACCAATAAAATGTATAGAGATTTGAAACATTTTTATTGGTGGCCCGGATTAAAGAGAGACATAGCTAGATATGTGGAACAGTGTCTGACATGTTTACAGGTTAAGATTGAACATCAGAACCCGTATGGAAGTTTTCAATCTTTAGAGATATCTGTATGGAAATGGGATCACATTACAATGGATTTTGTCATGAAGTTGCCTCGAACTCCAAAGGGGTATGACGCGATTTGGGTAATTGTTGATTGTCTGTCTAAATCTGCGCATTTTCTATCAATAAGAGAGAAGTAATTACTAGAAAAGCTAGCATAGATTTACATCAAAGAAATTGTGACCAGACATGGTGTTCCATTATCTATTATTTCTAATAGAGATAGTCGGTTTACTTCAAAATTCTGGGAAGGGTTGCAGAAAGCTTTAGGGTCTGAAATCCGACTAAGTACAGCTTATCATCCACAGACTGACGGGCAGAGTGAAAGAACTATCCAGACTCTCGAAGACATGTTGAGAAGTTGTATTATTGACTTCGGAGGATCGTGGGAAGATCACTTACCATTGATAGAGTTTGCATATAACAATAGTTACCATTCCAGCATCAAAGCGGCACCATATGAAGTGTTATATGGACGTAAATGCCGAACACCGTTGTGTTGGAATGAGGTGGGTGAAAGACAGCTGACGGGTCTTGAAATTGTCCAAGAAACTTCTGAGAAGATCGAACAAATCCGCGAAAGAATCAAAACAGCACAAGATCGCCAGAAAAATTATGCTGATAATCGTCAAAAGCCGATTGAATTTGGTATAGGTGATTTTGTGATGTTAAAAGTTTCGCCATGGAAGGGTGTCGTCAGGTTTGGAAAAAAGGGTAAGCTTAGTCCGAGGTATATGGAGCCGTTTAGAATATGTAAGCGAATTGGGCCAGTAGCATATGAGTTAGAACTGCCAGAAGAACTGAGTCTGAATCACAACACTTTCCACGTGTCGGATCTGCGGAAATGTTTGGCCGATCCAAGTCAAGCTATACTGCTGCCAAAGGTTAAATTAGACAGTAAGCTGAACTTTGTGGAAACACCAGAAGCTGTAATTGACCGAAAAATCAGGGTGTCGAGAAACAAAGAGATAAGTCTGGTTAAGATTCAGTGGAAGTCTCACAAAGGACCAGAAGCGACATGAGAACTGGAGTCAAAGATGAGATCAGAGTACCCTTGACTCTTTGATTAAAAGAATTTCGGGACGAAATTCTTTTGAGGGGTGGATGATGTGATAACCAGATTTTGGTTGTCACATGAGGTAATAAATATGTGATTACGTGACAGCATGATAAATTGATATATTTGATCATGCTAGTATGTGAAAATATGCATAATATAGATGCATGAATGAGATTATGTGTATATGTTGATGCACATGTTGTATAATATATATATATATATATATATATATGTGGATATGTATGCATATATATATATATATATGTGGTTAATTGATATATGCATACATGCATGAGTATGGATGCATGGGTTGTGTGTATGTGTGAGTACAGCTGACCTTTCATGTTAAGGAAAGGTATAAAAGGAGGGTTTGACCCTCATTTTACCTTCTTGGTTAATCTCATTAAATTTGAGCGATTTAAAAGAAAAAAAGAGCTGACCGGATTATTTTTTTGACTAAAGATCAAGTTGGTTTTCAAAAGGAAGTTGCATAAGGTGAGTGATTCTTACTACTTTTAAACTTTTCATAGTTGTATAATTGATTGAAGAACTTTACTTTTGATTCAAAGGTTATATGTTGAAGTGTTGTCCGGATTAGTCTTAAACCGGACAAGGGTTGGGCGATTTAAGCCCCCTAAACCGGTTAAGGCTTAAGCGATTTGTAAATAAACCGCTTGATGAGTTTTGTTTGGATTAACCTTAAATCGGACAAGTGTTGAGCGATTTAGTCTTAAACCGGGCAAGTGTTGAGCGATTTATGATCTTTAAGTTTATATCAAGTATTTTGAACGGAGAAGTAG
>NC_037532.1:27149329-27193398 GCF_001531365.2 Cynara cardunculus var. scolymus | reverse complement strand
TGTGATATTTTCCTATATGCATATCTGCATGAAGATTTGTCTATGATGTATAGTTTTGATTGATGAACGTTGATTAGTACAAGAAATGTATTTTGAAATTTTTGGGACATGTATTCTGTATGGTAAATTCTTGTACTAAGGGAACAGACAGTGGTATATAAACATGTATTTCTTCCATATGAAGTATGTGTTACATGCAATGTGTGTTATGGAGAGTTACGAATCAAGTGTTGACTTTAGAAAAAGATTTATTCCTTATTTGACATTTTATCGAAAGATTTGTTGTTCTTTCCAGATTTGAGGGTGTTACAAGTTGGTATCAAAACATAATTTTGAGAGATTTAGGTATTGATTTTAAGATGTAAAACATTTTTCTAAGTGAATAAAATTGAAAATGTATGATTACACACTTTAGGATATGATATTTTGAGGTTGATGGATACACTAGCATCAGGAATCATGACAATAGTAACAAGGATCCTCATGTATGGTATGTTCGTATTTGCACCTGACCAATGTTAATATGAATTTGGGTACATCTAGGTTGGAGGGGGGTAAAATTAATCCTTGTTTATACATCGAGCCAAGAGCACCTTCATTCCTATATAAAATGCTTGAATTTCCGTTTTTGTGATGATCGATGGGGTAGTGATGAATCCTTAGTGATTATCCTTTGAAGAATTGATGTTTTTAGCATTGCGTAACACCTCATACCACACATTGCATGCAATACATACTTCATACACAAGAAATACATGTTTATATATCACATAGGTCCCTTAGTACAAGAATCTACCAATACAGAATACATGGTCCAAAAATTCAAAATACAATTCTTGTATTATTCCACGTTTATCTAACGAAACTATACATATCATAGACAAATCTTCATGCAAATATGTATAAAGGAAAATATTACATTTTCCTCTTTCCCTTATCGTCTGCACCTCCTGCAACACATATTTAAAATCACAAAACGAGGGTTAGACCGAAAGGTCTAGTGAGTTATCCTTTTATGATATTGCAGGGTGAGAATCATCAAAACTTTATGAAAAATAACTTTTCATATATATATATAACAAATATATAAACAAGTAAAACATATTACCAATACTTTTCCACTTTTCAAGCCAATCTCTTTGCTTTCAGATAATTCATCAAAACCCAAATAGGTTTGTACTAACCGGGTTTATCACAATGCCACTTTTAAACCTTTTCAATTAAACAAGGTTTATTCAAAGTTTCAGGCTAAACCTGTTATTTCCTTCTCAATAACATCCAGACTACGATTTCCAATAAGAACTCTGATTCTAAATCGTTAAATCACAAAGAAATAAATATTTCAAATCACAGCAATCTTAAAAGATATAGTAGTAAGAGTTACATTACACATCACCCATACAAATGTCATCCTTATATCCAAAGGTACACCTCTCCTTGATATGACACCCTTATCCCATGGTACACCTCTCCTTGATATGTCACCTTATTTTCTCATCAAAACATTCAACAAAAATAATTTCATATAAAACAGACCTCAGTCATAAATGTCCCAATGGAATATCATCAGTTCAAAATCATCTTTATAAAAAATTCCTATTCTTTTTAAAAGAATATTAAAATGATGATTTATACGAACCATATAAAAGTCAATGTATAAATTCGGTCAACATAGACTTGGCCAGACTTCATCTCCGGTCAAGCCTTGGCCGGTTTAATAAATCCGGACAACACAAACCACATGTCCGATTTATATGTCCGGACAACTCTCTTGTCCGATTTAACCAATCCGGACAACACTAATCAACTTGTCCGATTTATCAATCCGGACAACACTCTCACAAAGCTTTGTCCGATTTATGAATCCGGACAAACTTGGTATTTAACTCGATCAAGTCTTGTCCGATTTATAACTAGTCCGGACAACACATCACTCGGATTATAAACATATCGGACAACTTGATCGTATTCCTACTTCTCCGTTCAATATCCTTAATCGATTAATATATTTCAAATCCCACTAACACTTTAAATCGCATAACACTGTGTTCGATTTGAGACTACACCGGACAACACGTGTCCGATTTAACCTAAACCGGACGTCCTTTTGTTCCATTTAAGTCTAAACCGGGTAAACAAGTTTTTAAAACAAAACATTAATCAAACCAAAGAATTACTTTTCATATGTAACAAGATGATAAAACCACTCACCTTGAAAAGTACTCTTGAAGATCACTAAAAATCCAATCAATAAGCAAATCCAGACAGCCTCTCTTAGATAAATCTCAAATCTTATAATAACCAAGAGATTAAAATGGAAAGGTTGAACCCCCTTTATACCTTTCCCAAATAGGAAGCTCGGCTATTATAGCCTCCTTTATGCATACTCACACTTAAAATCATGCATACATGCATGTAAACTCATGCACACACCCACATGCATATTCACATCATATATGCATGTAAACTCATGCACACACCCACATGCATATTCACATCATATATATATATATATATATATATATACATATGCATTTGCATTTCATCAAGCATGTATGTTTATGCTAATTAAACTCATGTATATTCACACACTCGCATGATCAAATATAACAATTTATCATGCTAATATGTAATCATATGACAAATAATCACGTATTAATTACCTCAGGTGATAACCAGGATCCGGTTATCACACATTGTCACTTTGAGTGACAATTAAGTATAGTGATTACGTTAAGCCGACTATTGCAAGCCAAAAATATTGTTTAAGTTTGAACCATAGGCTTGTTGAATCATCTTTATTTGAGGAAGAAATTGTAAGGTTAATCGACTCAGTGGTGGATATCATCTCAAGATATTTGAGTTTTCCAATGTCGGTCATGTGACTAGTAGACTTGGTGAGCGTAGTTTTAAGACTTAGGGTCTCTACCAAATGCATGCATGATATTTATTTCCACAATAAATTACATTAATTATTTCATGCTTGTCAAAACTTTCATACCTATCAAGTTACTAATTTTGGAGAATGTTTGGCACACACGAGAGCATAACCCATGTTTTGAAAATTCCTAAATTGTTTTGTTACATAAGATTTGCATAAAAATTCCATTAGGAGTTTTCTTCATGCTATTTTTGCTAGTATTGTAATTTATAACATATTGTTAGGTAGTTTAAATTTGAAACTGACATGACTTGTTCCATTTCTTAGCCAAAATACATGCCTTTATTTTGTTACCAGTTTGAGAGGTAAATCGATGCATGTAAGAGTTGGTTTGAGTTTAGAAATGCATAAAGCTACTTTTGTTTATCAAAAGGTTTTTAACCTAACGGTATGTGAGTTTTTGGCCTACCAAGAGGTCAATGATTCAAATTTCACCAAAGATGAGAAGGGTATATGAGTTTATTTGTTTTATTTTATAATTATGAAAATGAAACATCATTAGAGATAAAGTAGTACCCTTTAATGCATGGGTCCACCATATGCACTTGTAAGAAGATTGATCACAGAAAAACTTGCATCTTGTGTTCTTCCGTCATTCTAATACCTAGAGACTGTATATTAATCTGGATTTAATAATTATAAGGCTTAAATATATTTCATAACATCAAGATCCAATTGCTAAACCTTATTTTCATTTACAGAATCAAGATTCTTTACTCATGTTCTTATCAGTAACACTATCCAATGGCTTCAGTAAACTGTAAGTAACAGCCATGGAAATCCATCCTCCAACCAGCACCCGGGCCGCCGAGGCCCTCACAGAAGACCCACCCACAAACGCCCCGATCCCGCCAAACAAAACTAATGCTACCGACGTCACCACTGCCACCGCAACGATTCTAGCAGTATAGTCTTTGACCGCCATAGCTGACACCAATGGAAACAAAGAACCACACAGGAACGCCAATGCAGATGCTGCTCCAGCCTTGAAAGGATTCGGCAGCCCTTCTTTCTCATCTTTTTTGGTCTTTTCTCGAGCATCCATCAGCACCACCTTCAAAACCGGAGATCTTCCAGGAGATGGGACTGCAGGAATGTATGTTTCAACGATGGTTTTATCATTCTTCGGGATTTCAAGCTTGATTTCTTGTAAATTTGAGTTTTCCTTCGATAGATATTCTTGATTCACAGCTAGCTCAATATCTCTTTGAGTTGCAACAGAAACAAATTCACCAACCGCCATGCTGCAAGCACCAGCCACGGCTCCGGCTATACCAGAAAGGATCATGAACCATTGATCTTCTTGGGCAGCACCCACACCCATCATAAGAGACGTGGTGGATAGTAATCCATCGTTAGCTCCCAAAATGGCGGCCCGAAGCCATTGGGCTCGCTGCAATTGCTCCCCTCGGCTAACTTTTTTCTTAACGACCCCTGTTACAGGTAGCGTGTGCTCACCACAATCCTGAACCATTTTAGAATGTCGAAAGATAGATTATGTACAACACTTTTGGGAGTGTGGCTTCCTTGCTTAAGCCACACTCTCATATTCAAACAATATATAAATTTCAGAATGGCTTGAAAACGACTTGAACCTTAGGCGGTATCGTACAAAATTCCAAGTTGTTGGAAGAACCAATAGAGAAAGTGTCATTTGACTTCTTGTTCAAACGTTAGTAATTGCAACGGTTACATAAAAAAAGGTCAAACCTTCGGGGCAACCGCTATATTTTCCTCACTGTTATCTTCAGGACCCCATTAGATCAGTTGAGGTGCACGCGAGCTGGTCTAGACACCCACGATTACAAAAAAAAAACAGTTACATATATACAATTTTACCATGATATACGGGTAGGTTATGGTAAAAACGGATAAGAGGGTTAAGGACAAAGGTACTTCAACTTAGAGATAACCGTTGTGGGAAAGACAAAAACGCTCATCCTTAAAAGATGCTAAACAACCGAACAAATAGAAATATACGAACGCTCATTCTTTAAGATACTAAGCAACAAACAGATAGAAATATACGAATTGTTATGAAAGCAACAACATTGAAATCCATAAGCTACGTGTCATATGAACAAATTCAAGAATTTTTCCTAGAATTGAACATAATTAAAATAAGATAAATCTTTAGTCCAGCAGATTATATGTGATGCCAAAGTATAGTTAACACCATAACCTAGGTACCTCGTGAAATCCAAGAAGAAAACGGCTAAATTTTCGGCCTCAAAGTGCCCAATTCGATCAATGCCAACATCAAGAATTATCCCGACTGATTACTTGTGGAATAACTATAAGACGTCCCAAAATTTCTACCTCAAACTGCATCTTTTCTAGTACAACATCAAGAATCAGCCCGACTGACTTCTTGCCAATAAATCGAATATTTCCACATCAAAAAACCGACCTTTTTCATTAATAAAAATCAAGAACCAAGAATCCATATCAAATAAATGTATGGCCAACAATTGAGAAACGATATGAACAATTGACCTAACGATAACCATCTCTTCTGTCTTGCTCCTCTGCCTCCTTATTCGCAACTTCAACAGATTTGAACCAAAGGAATGCCTGTTTTTCTAACTCATGTTAGTTTTTAGCTAATCTGGATCAATCCACAAATCATATTCTCATTCTAAATGAGATAGTTATGCTTAATAACTTGATAACGAGAAACTAAACAGCCATCCATCTACATTTGACACTTAAAAGAATCATATAAACTACTAAATTGACCAAAAGACAAGGTCAAAACCAGTCAGAGTGCCAAAGAATCCGGTATACGTACGTAATTCATCATCATTACAAGATTCTAGACCAGCAATACAGTTTTGAAATCCAAATTATGTCCGTTTTCTAACGATTCCAACCACAAACAGTCATGGAATCAGTGTGCCCCTATTGGGTTGATAAAATGTAAGGAATCATACGGGTTTTATCTCAAAATCAATTGGGAACAAATGGATTGACTCAAGATCATGTATTTTGACGAATCATTTGGATTTTACCCAAATTTTACACAGGAACTTTCTAGAAGTCAAACAAGCATCAAGAAGATATTAAATAAGTATGGACGAGCACAAACTTACAGCAGTTGGAAGACCAGTAAATGCAAAGAATCCAAGAACTGGTGCATAAAATATGCTATCCGAATTCAACACTCCGAAAACTGGCTTTTGATTCACATACTCAAAAACGGATCCAATCTAGAACACCAGAGAAAAACCCCAATTCAATTCTTATTGATTCAATCACAACGAACTAAATAATTGAGATTCAAAAAACCCAACAGAGAGAAGAAGCTTACAGCAGCAATGGCGGTGATAGCAGAAGCAAGCAAGTAGACAAAAAATGGGAGCTCCGAATTAGATGAAGATGATGCTTGCTGGGTTTCATTACGGGCCCATGGAGGAGGTTCTTCGGAGTCGGGTTTGGCCCATGAAGGAGTCGATTGTTCTTCTTCTCCTTTAACAGCAAATACAGTTAACCTGCTATTATTCATCTTGGGATGGTTTCTAAGGGTGAAAATTGAGTAAGTTTTTAGGGATTTTGGGAACCCGGATAAGGTAACAAGAGATGGGTTCCATGGAAGATTTTGGTTTAAAGATCTGCCATGAATGGGTGGGTGTGAATTGCAGATAGATAATGTTTGCATAGGCATGTCTGTTATCACCTGCAAACGAAATTCAGCAAAAATTATGAGTTAACAGATCTTTCATTGATTAAAATCACTGATTTGCTGTGTTTTTGGTAGATGGCACTTCGAATTCGTTGGTCCACAGGATTTCCCCTTAAAAGATCTTGTTTTTCTGCTTCTCATTTTTCCCTCACCATGTCCTTGTGACTAACATGGCCAAAAACCGGTTCGAGGCCGGGTCGGGCGGGCCCAAATTGATCCCGGGTCGAAACTCGAAACAGTGACAATTCGGACCGGTCTTGACGTAACCGGTGTGACATACCTCAAACTTCATATTTGCATATAACATATATTTCATATTTAAAAAAATACAGACTGCACCACATTGGTCCCTCTGGTGCAGAGTTTCTTTATGTACATAATTTACAACTGAAAAATTTCAAAAGAAAACTCTGAACTATCACATGTATGAGTACATGAATCTTCAAAATAAACAGATTGATCTTCAAACACAGCAGATTAGCATATCTATACTACCTTATTAAGCAGATTCACTCAAAGTCTTAAAGTCTTAAATTTATAAATACCCAAAATACCCTTTACCTTTACTTTACTTTACTTTTACTTTTCATCAAACATCTGATGATCCCCAAACTGTCGCTTCGATTTACCGGCACCCCTCTCCAAGATGACGTTTTAGAAAATGTCCCTCCCAAGACGACGATTCATCTATACAACCTCTCCCGAGATGACGATTCCTTTAAAAAGGAGTTTCTGTAGGTTTCCATCGTTCACCGTTCTGTTTTATTCTCCATTGTTTTATACAGGTTTCCATCACCCTCACTTTGTTTTCTACAGGTTTCCATCACCCTCGCTCTGTTTTATTCTCCATCGTTCAGTCCTCCATCATTCAGGTAACTTGAAAGCATTTCAGGTAACATCGCTCTCCATCATCGCTTTCATTTATTTGGTGTTTTGGGTTTGTTTATTTTAGGGTTTAGGGTTTTGCTGATTTGGGTTTGCTTGATTTGGGTTTGTTTATTTTAGGATTGTTTGCACTGTTATTTCCATCGCTTTCCATTGTTCACCGCTTTCCATCGTTCAGTCATCCATCTCTCTGTTTTACCCTCGCTCTCCATCACCGCATCGTTCAACTTGAAAGCATTTCAGGTAACATCGCTTTCCATCATCGCTTTCATTTATTTGATGTTTTGGGTTCGTTCAACTTGGGTTTGCTGTTTAGGTTTGTTTGCTGGTTAAAGACTTATTTAAATGACAAACCTTTTCTTGATTGTGCTGAAAACATAAAAACCAGTGATTGTTTCACTTGCTCTACATCAAAACGTTGTTGCTAAAACATCACCGTGCATCTAACTTTGACATTGATCAAGTCACTGGAAATTTGGAATTCTCGTCAAGTTTCTCTGTAGGGATGCACATTAGAAGTCATGCAATCTCCCTTTTTCTCTTTTATTCTTTTTGAATATTTGGGTTTGTTTATTTGGGTTTGTTTATTTTAGGATTGTTTACACTGTTATTCAGTGAACAAAATGTTAAATGTATCTAGCTCATATCCTGATCCTTGGCTATACATATTTGTGCTTTTAAGTAGTGGCTGCTGCATTACATCTTTGTCACACATAAAGTAGCACATATGACAAGGCATACATGCATATTGCACTATCAACTTGGGCATAATTGGTGCACTGGAACTCTTCCATATAAGGGAATTTTTTTGTAGTTTTAACATACTTTGGTTAGCTTACTGCATTGGTTTAATATCTTCTTCGTGATATAGTAAAAACTACCAATCTGCTTTCTTAACCAAAAGAATTGTTATTCAGTGAACAAAATGTTAAATGTATCTAGCTCATATCCTGATCCTTCGCTATACATATTTGTGCTTTTAAGTAGTGGCTGTTGCATTACATCTTTGTCATTATCGTTCTTTCATTTATTTGAAAATGGGTTTTAGTGTTGATGATTTTGTTGGCCACTATAGCCCTATGTATGAAAGGATCAACCAACTTCTGTGTGTTGTTTTGATTTAGACCTACAAACATCCATGGTTGGGTGTTCATGGTAAATATTACTCAATATTTATGTGTAGGTAAAGAATTTGGTTGTTCGGATGTCTTGCAAAACTGTTATGATCAGGGATGTGTGGTTTAATTCCATTAGTTGCAGATATGAGAAATCTAGCATAAGATATTTAGCACATATGACAAGGCATACATGCATATTGCACTATCAACTTGGGCATAATTGGTGCACTGGAACTCTTCCATATAAGGGAATTTTTTGTAGTTTTAACATACTTTGGTTAGCTTAGTGCATTGGTTTAATATCTTCTTCGTGATACAGTAAAAACTACCAATCTACTTTTTTAACCAAAAGAACTTGGCGAAGGACATCATTCATTATCATGTTTGGATTATTTTGTACTTCAATTGGCCATGCATTTTTTTGTTGTCTGTTTAATTCAAAGTTTGTCAACCTAGGAGTTATGTAGAATGTTAAAAGATACATTTAATTACATCTCTATGTGTGTGTACATATCGTATTGTTCGGATTATTTTGTATTTCAATTAGCCATGCATTTTTCTTGCTGTCTGTTTTATTGAAAGTTTGTCAACCTAGGAGTTATGTAGAATGTTAAAGATACATTTAATTACATCTCTATGTGTGTGTACATATCGTATTGGTTGAGGCATGCAATTCTGCTCTGTTTTTATTTTCTGCATTCTTATAACTTTGTCTTCCATCTTTATCCCTTTATGTACTATGAATATTGTACTTATAAGTTCAAGCTTTACCTCAAGAAGTTTTAAGCACAATCTTCACTCTAATTATTGGTTAATATAAAATATGAAATACACATAGTACTTTCAGGGACCTTCTAGCCAATGGGTTTATGTAATGAAGATAAAAAGAGCTATTCATGAGGGGGTCATTAATAAAGTAAACCAACAACTTTATCATTCACAATGAAAAAATGATACCACTAATTTGGGTACATTAGAAGTCATGCAATCTCCTTTTTTCTATGTTTATGCTTTTTAGATACTAAATATACCTCAAGTATAGTTCTATATGATTCAAATTCGATACTATGCAGAGGTTAGCTTAGGAAGGGGTAGAAAAACTGTAACAATGCGAGATTATTATTGTTACAAGTTCCAAATTCGGTCGAGTAATAACGTCATTCTATTAGGCGGAAGATTATTTCAACAGTTCGTGGTTGATATGTACATCAAGATAGAGACTACACGTTTGTCTTTTATTGAAAGGAATCAAACGAAGATAAGATCAGACTTATACCAAGGTGTTGTGGATTGCGTCAATGCCGGTGAGGTTCAACCAAGTAGAATTGGACAACGGGTTGTGCTTCCTGCAAGTTTTATTGGAGGTCCACGTGATATGCGAAGAAGATTTATGGATGCTATGACTTTAGTTCAAGATGACGGGAAGCCCGATATATTCCTTACCATGACGTGTAATCCGAAGTGGCCTGAAATCCTTAAAGAGTTATTGCCTGGTCAAACCGCGCAAGATAGGCCGGACTTTGTTGCAAGAGTTTTTCATGCCAAATTAGAGGATCTTAAAAATCAACTCTTCAAGAAGCACATYCTYRGCGAGGTTGGGGCATATGTTTATGTCATCGAGTTTCAAAAACGTGGTTTGCCACATGCACATATCCTCATGATAATGAAACCGGAACACAAGATTACAAACCCAGACCATTACGACAAGATAGTTTGTGCTAAAATCCCGGACCCGACAAAGTATCCTGAAATGCACGAGCTGGTGATAAAGCACATGATGCATGGTCCTTGCGGCCATTTACGACCGTCTAGCCCTTGTATGGAAGGTGAGCCGAGAAAATATCGTTTTAGATATCCTCAACAATTCAACGACAAGACGGTGCAGACAGATAACTCATATCCGATGTATCGGAGGAGAAACAATGGAATAAAGGTGAACGTCCGGGGCAATATCCTTGATGATAGATAGGTGGTCCCATATAATCCAAAGTTGCTAATGATGTTCAACTGTCACATCAATGTTCAGGTTTGCTCAAGTATAATATCTGTGAAGTATGTGTTCAAATATGTTTACAAGGGTYATGACAAACAGGTTATTCATGTCGATCCTGATACAGAAGAGGTCATTGTCAACGAGATAAAGAGATTTCAAGATGCACGATATGTTTCGCCACCTGAGGCAATTTGGAGGATTTTTAGCTTTCCACTTTCTCAAATCCACCCTTGTGTGATGGATTTGCAGGTCCATCTTCCGAATAAGCAGCTGGTTAGGTTCAGAGATAATGATATAATGACAGATATCGTTGATAGAGACAAGAGCTCAATGTTGACCGCATTTTTTGAGAGGAATAAAACATATATGAGTGCGAGACAATATTTATACAAAGATTTTCCGAAACATTACACATGGAATGCCAGTTCACGTAAATGGAATCCTCGAAAACAAGGATCAATGAGAGGACGACTGGTTCATGCTAATCCTGCCGAAGGAGAACGATTTTATCTACGCCTACTTCTGTCTCATATTAGTGGGCCCACGTGCTTTGAAGATATTTACACGGTTAATGGCATAATACATCCAACATTTCGCAAAGCAACACTTGAGAGAGGTTTAATAGAGACCGATGATAATTTATCGCATTGTCTTGCCAATGCCTCCTTATTTTAGTTTCCCAATGCTCTTAGACGATTATACGCAACGATCTTGATTTATTGTGAGCCGGGAGATGTTCGCAAGTTATGGGATGAACATTATGATTCACTCTCTGAAGATTATAGACGAGACTACGAAAATGTTGAGGGAGTCCGAAATATGGTTCTTACAGACATCGCCTTCTTTTTACAATCTATGGGTAAAAACCTCGATGATTTTGATCTTCCAAGTTTAAATGCAGCTGTCAATTTAGAATCACGAGGATTTCGTGAGGTACAAGAGGAGTACTCCATAATTGTGCAAGACGAAGACTTAAATGCTCGAAACTCTCTAAATTCCGACCAGAAACATGCATTTGATGAGATCATGAGGCATGTAGATAATGATTGTCCAACTGTGTTTTTTGTAGATGGACCGGGTGGAACTGGAAAAACATTTTTGTATAGAGCTTTGCTAGCTAATGTTCGTTCACGTGGACTTATTGCTCTTGCAACCACTTCATCCGGTGCTGCCGCTAACAACATGCCAGGGGGGAGAACAGCTCACTCTCGATTCAAGATTCCCCTTACTCTTAGTAATAATTCGGTGTGCAATATAAAAAAACAAAGCGGAACTGCTCAACTACTTCGAGTCGCAAAAATAATCATATGGGATGAAGCATCAATGGCAAAGAGGCAGGCAGTAGAGGCACTCGATAGAACAATGCAAGACATCACTGGGGTGAGACTTCCATTTGGTGGGAAAATAATGATTATGGGAGGTGATTTTAGACAGGTGTTGCCAGTAATGAGACATGGCACTCGAGCACATATCGTAGACTCAAGCTTACGGATGTCACCTATTTCGTCTTCGATTAAAAAGTTGCGGTTAACGATCAATATGAGAGCACTTACTGATCCATGGTTTTCGGATTTTCTGTTACGTGTCGGCGATAGAGATGAAGAATCAGTAGATGGAAACTTTATTCGCATACCTGATGACATGGCCATTCCTTACACAAATAAAAATGAATCGAATGATGCTTTGATTGATGCAATCTTTCCTTCTCTTCAAACCTACGAGACTGCTTCAGATTATATCATTTCGAGGGTGATACTAACAACAAAAAATGAGCATGTCGACGAGATTAATGATTAGTTGATTGAAAGATTCTGTGGAGAGGAAAAAATTTACTACAGTTTTGATGAAGCAGAAGATGACAAGAATAACTTATATCCGATGGAGTTCTTAAACTCACTGACTGTTAGCGGTTTGCCCCCTCATTACCTCCGCCATAAATTGGATGTCCGATAATACTATTGCAGAATATCGACCCCTCAAATGGATTGTGTAAAGGCACGAGGTTGATATGTAGAGATTTTCAGCAGAATGTTATCGATGCAGAAATAGCTGTTGGTCAGCATGCTGGTAAGAGGGTATTTTTACCAAGAATTCCTCTATGTTCGTCTAAAGATGATATGTTTCCCTTTAAATTAAAGAGAAAACAATTTCTCGTTCGACTTTGTTTTGCCATGACAATCAATAAAGCTCAAGGACAAACAATTCCGGTGGTAGGTGTTTATCTACCAGAATCGGTATTCTCGCACAACCAACTTTACGTGGCATTGTCCAGAGGGATATCACGTGGTAATACGAAGGTATTAGTGAAACCTACCAAAAAGTTCAACTAGGAAGGAGTCTACACATCAAATGTGGTGTATCAAGAAGTTTTGAATGATGATTGTGTATGATAAAAACATGATTCTAATTTCTATTTTGTTTAAACATAAATTTTAGACTTTCTGAATGAGAAATTGCATTAATTTTTCATTTTCGGATTTTGATACAGATCTGAACCACCAACTATTTCAAAAAAATGATATTTAAAAATTGAATATATATCCTGATAGAACATTTACATCCTGTTGCATTGCGCGGGAAGTTGAATATATATCTTGATAGAACCTTTTACATCTTTTCAAATATATATCCTGATAAAACCAAATACAAATTTTGTCCGTAGTCGATATGCCCATTTACATCTTTTCAAAATTTCACATCCCGCCGCATTGCGCGGGTATACAACTAGTAAGGAAAATAATCAGATTTTTCTCTTCCCCTTAACATCCCGAGACCCTGCTCGTCCTGCAATGCATATTTAAGAAAAAACACAAAATGAGGGTTAGACCGGAAGGTCTAATGAGATAACCTTTTTTTTGCAATTACAGAGTGAAGATCACCAAACTTTATTTAAAATCAACTTTTCATATAATCAAAATCATGATCTCTGAAATGTATATCGTATATAAATACAGAGATGTAAAACTCTTCTGGTTCAACTAGTCAGAACTCCCCGAAATTTTAAAGACCAGCGCCCTTCTGGTTTTAAGACCAGAGCTTCTTTGTCTCCAAGAGACATAGTTCTTTTATTAAACATCTCCTCTAGTTGCCCAGAGCCTCTACTCCAATCAACCAGAGCTTCTTTACTTAAACTCTCAGAATGATAAGAATTTTATTCAACCGGAACATAAATTTTAAGAAAAAGAATTATTAAAAATATAACCAGGGCTCTTCTGGTTCTCTGTTTTTGTTTGTAAAGAGATATTTAAAAGATTAAGACTTGAAAGAAATTAAAATAAGATAAACAAAGCTTAGACATAGAGTTTTATACTTAAAGATTTAAAATTTACAACTTTCATGACACAGAGCCTCTGTAAGTACATTGTTAATCCTCTCTCTCAGTGATTTGATGATAATCCCTCATTTTACCTTATACGAAGTATTTTATGTTTCTGTCTTTCAGTTCCAGCGATCATCATTGAGTCTGTTCAGTGATGATTGAGAACATGTAATGTAAATTCATCAGCGACAGCGATACTTCAAGAAGACAAAACTCACACCAAAGAACCTTCAGCGAAAGTCGAAGACTGAAATTGAAGATTAGAGACTGGCGAGTACGTGATCTGAAGCGGTATTCAATGATTACAACCTGGTCTACATATGTGTGAAGATTGTCCAAGCTTCAGCGAATGCTAAGCTTCAGCAAATGCTGAAGAGACTTTCAGGTTATTCCAACATTCAACGATCAAAAGAAGCTTATTGAGCACGATTGCTTTTGTCTTGTTCTCATACACACAAAGGACAAACCCATACCCTTTCTAAAGTATAGTATGGTATGGAGCCGATTCGTTGAATATACTACCCACCAACTTTATGAAAGGATGTCTGCTCATGAATAGGCTTTTGTACTATTCACTGTCGCAAMGGACAAGTCTTTCTCTAAAGGCTTGATACGTGTTCAAACCCTACTACGTTGCATTATATGTGCATTTAATGCAATGGGTATAAATAGATATGTTCTATCTTCATGCAGAGATACTTTAATACTTACTCTTAAAACCTAACTTATGTTTACAAGTAAAAGAACAAACATCTAAGAACACTATACGCTTATCTTTAAAAGCAAGTTAGAATCCCCTTATTGTATTCTAAATAGTTCTTACCCAGAAAGAACTTATTTTCTTCTAATTCTTTTACAACAAATCTTTTCTCTATTTGCTAAGAACTAGTGTGTAACTTAGATTGTTTCGATAGGTTATTTTTACATTATCTTTCTACAAACAACCTTGTAAAATTTGTATTGATCTTTCTTTATCAATATATATATATATATATTTTAAATTTGAAAAGTTTACTGTGTTTGTATTCATCTCCCCCCCCCCCTTCTACAAACTGTTATACACATCTTGTAGACCCTAATCTGACCAACATACATACAGAGCCTCTGAGTCCTATATATCTTGAAAACACTTTGAAAGACTAATCGCATGACCAACTCCTTGATACAGAGCTTCTATATAGAACGTACAGAGCCTCTAAATCATAATATTCCTGAAAACATTTGAAAAGAGTTCCTGTATAACCAAGTCCCCTTTAGTTTATTTTATAGACCTACCAGAGCTTCTGTGGTTTTGAGTACATACTTTGAAAATACTCAAATGACCAGAAGCTCTCTGGTCTAGGCTGCAGACCAACCAAAGCTCTTTTGATTCCGATCAAATACTTATTTTCTCACAATCAACTATAAAACTGAAAACTCTGATTTCATAAAAACCATTTGAAATCAAAGGCAATTGATGCCTCTGGCTAAGAGTCGATTTCCCCCTTCTCAATAACATCCAAGTTATTATTTCAGTAAGAGTTATATCTCTAAGTTCCCAAATCACAAAGAAATGTTAACCTATAGCTATTATCTCTTACTAATATAATAACCAGAGTTATCCAACTGCCACTCTTTTCCTATGGTATGCTACCCTTATCTCCTCCTCAAATCTACAGAGATGAAGAGTTTCGTACTAGAACAAACCGAAGTCACAACTGCCCCATAGAAACATCATTTCCAAACAGAACAGACTGAAGTCACAACCGTCCTGAAGGAACATCATCTGTAGTTTTAGCCAATAATGGCCTAAAATGAGTTTCATACCAGAACAGACCGAAGTCACAATCGTCCAGTAGAAACATTCACAAAATAGTTTCGCACTGGAACAAACCAAAGTCAAAATCATCCCATAGAAACTCTGTCTCAACAGAACAGACCGAATTCACAATCGTCCTGAAGAAACCTTTGAAAACTTCTTACTTTCAAAATAGACCTTATGTCACAACCGTTTTGAAATAAGATTTAAACAGTATATTTTCCAGATTTACAACCTTATTTGAAAGATACAAAAACACTCTTTTAATCTCAAAAGGTTTAAACATACTTCTATCGGATAATACTATCCGGAAACCACTTTTATCAAATAAATTTTCATCGAACAACACTGTCCGATTACAAGTTCTTCTTAACCTTTAAATTTCTAGAAAATAAACTCATATTAACTACACAAATTATCAAGAGTTCCACAAAAATCTAAACCCTTAACAAGTTCAAAGGCTGGATATTTGAAACAAAAACTCATCTTTAAAATACAACAGAAACAGCAACAGGAACTGCCCAAAATTCTAGTTTCTGAATTTTTAGAAGAAAGACAATTTTTCTCTCACACTATTTTCTTTCCAAACTTTGAAGATAACCTTCTTCCAAAAGCAAACTCTCCTTTTATATTGCCTTTAAGAGGCGGTTTAGAAGGGATAATAAAATTCAAAGAGGTAGTGTGGAAGAAATATATTTTAAACTCTTTTCCATAAATATCTTGTGCATACACAGACACACACCTCTCAAATTGGCATAATGTAATTTATGCACACATATACGTCATCACAAAACCATGTATGTTAATCATGCATACATAGATGCATATTCCGAAACTTCTTGCATACACATTTTCTCATACATAATTATGCATATATTCATATAATCAAATAATAATCATGTAATGATTATCTCAAGTGATTAATTAGAAACCCGGTTATCACAACCGGTCTCAATCCCAGTCAAAAAGGGAAGGCCCAATTAAGGTGTATGAGACCCGGTCCTGGGTCGGTCCAAATCAGTCCCAATTATATTTTTATTTATTTTTTTAAAGTTGATTTTTAACATATAACAAATATTTTTTTGAAGAATTTGAACAATCGAAAGCACTAAAAAATACGTTTTTATTATAATTTGGTCAATCAAAAACACTAAAAAAAATATGTTTTTGTTATAAAGAATTTGGTCGATCAACTTTAAAATACATTTAAAATTATATTTTAAATAAAAAACCGAGTCGAGTGCTTAACCGGTCCCGGGCCGGGCCTTGTTTTTGGTGAAATATAGTAACCGGTCCCAAACCGGTCTCAATCGGTGTCGAGTCGGGCCAGTCCCAAGTCGTTCCCGGTCTCGGTCCTCTGCCGGACCAGGCCCGTTTGGCCATCTCTACCGATGACTGCAGTAAAACGGTTTAAACATTTTCTTAAACCATAAAATATGATCTTCTTTGAGTTTGTGCGTTTAGACAAATTCGTTGTAAGGTAAACAATAAGGTTAGATTATTTTTGAGGTATTTTTGGTATTAATTTATTTGAGATGGCTTAAAGGGATAAGTAAGAATCTTGGTTTATTTTATGTAGCCATGTTGGCTTAATAGTTTAATGATTACGTCATAAAGAATGAACAAATAACTTGTTCATACCATTAAACTGTAAGTAAATAACCCCTACAATCAGTTGCGGATCCATGATTTTTGCCTAGTGGGGGAACCTTTAAGGTAGACTAAAGGTTTGCAAAGTCGGCTGATTAGGTTTTAACATAATATCCCGTTTTGAGGGATTTTTAAAGTTTTTTAGTTGATTTCGAAGGATTTTTTAGTTTTTTTTTTCTGAGACTTTTTTGGTTTTTGATTAATTTCAAGGTATTTTTTTACTGGTGGGGGTACACATAGGAAATTACCAGGGAGAATTATAGTAGAAAGTTATTTTTATGTATGTAAAAGAGGAAAAACAAACATATTTAAAGCAACAAAAGGGGGAAGGAGTGCATACCTCTAAAGAATCCATATACTTTGGTCTCAAAACGTGGATCGAATGCCAAATTATATATTATATATTAGAGATGGTTAAATTGGAACGAGTTATGATCGCTTATAAGTTTTATGGGATTTCAAGGTCCAGATCAGCTCGGGACCACTTATTAGGGGTGTGTAGAAAAATGTCAACTAATTCAATTAGAATCGATAGATCCAATTAGAACCGACTTATCATAATTGGATATTTCCGATTGTAATTGGATCGGATCGATTGAAAATTTCAACATCCAATTTAAATCAATAAGTTCTTGGATGGCAGTTCAGAAACGACCGAACCGACAAACATCAAATTAATCATCCAGTTATTCCTTCAACCATTATACAACTATCGTGCTATTCATTTGTTTTTAATTTGCTTAAATCGGAATTTGTTTTGTGTTCTGAATTTTTAGCTTGTGTTGGTTTTAACACAAATTATAAGTGATTAATTAATTTGTTTTATTGTTAGAAAATTTGATTGAATTAACACGTTGGATGGATCCAATTCGATATTGATCATCCAGTGGATGTCGAACGGATCCAATCCTATTAATATTGGTTGGATCCAATCTGATCCAATAAAACTATCCAATGGATGGAACCGATCCAATCATCTATTGTTAATCGGATTGGATCGGTTGACTAATGTTAATCAGATTGGATCCATTGGCAAAATCCAACATCCAATAGATGATTGGATCGATTCGGTTCCCTCACATCCATTAGATGTCAAGCGATAAACATGTCTACCATTTATCTATATGACCCATTTTCAATTGTTTTAAGTTTTTATTTATTACAATTACAAGTTTTTCAAGTAATCCATTATTTAAAGTCTATAATTAAAACATTAATAACATTTTTACGTACACAAATTTTAAAGTACATTATTTCAAAAAAACCATGATGGGCCCGGACCCAGTTACCGGATTTTGGGTCAGTATCATCCGGCCCGATTTTCAAGCGACCAATTTGAAACCCTAAACCCTACTATTTTTATTTTGCCATCTCAAATATTGTAAGAGCATAAGACTAGGTTTAGCTATAGTCTCTAGATATGGGCGTGGTCTAAGGCTTGGGCTTGGGCTTGGGGTTGGTATGTTGAATATTAATACTTCAATTTGAATCGTATTTTATTTTAGGGTAGAGACTCGAGCATCATATTTTCGAATCGAACTGAAACTGGACCAAAACCGGACCGTACGCATGTAATCGGTTCGGTTATATCAGTTCCAATTTTACATCAAATTCGGGATTCAGTTTTTTGGTTATCGGTTATCAGTTCCAAGATTTTTGCGAATACAATCGAACCGAATGAGAATTTAAAGGGACACATGACTATTGAAATTTCATCTCTATTTACTCCTAAACTATTCATATCTTCTCTATAACTATTCTTATCTTCTCTAATTTGATCAAATATTTTGGCCCTATTATTTTGATCAAAAAATTCGAGCACCTCAAAAAACGGCTCAATCACCATCAAAAAAGTCGGCAAAATGGAAAAGGGAAAGAGAAAAAATGGAAAAGGAAAAGGGAAAAAGAATACTGAAGATTAAGGGGCCGTTTACTAAACACTTACTTGGTAAGTGTTTAACGCATGAATTTCCTCATTGGATGAACATGAAAAGGGCCAAGAATTTTACCTGGTAAGAGCGATGAGAAAGATGAAGAGTCTTACACGGTAAGTGAGGATGACGACTCTTATCCATGTAAGCACTTACCCAGTAAATTGTTGTATTCAATATGTTTTGATATACTAAAATCTTACGCATCAAAATAAATTATAGTGTTGACTCATATTGGTAAGCGCTTACCGCATAAACGGCCCCTAAGTACTTCTGTTTGTTGAACTTTTATGCTTGGTTTTTGTACACATTTGACAGATTTTCAAACATTATGTACTTTTGTTTGTTGAACTTTTGCAATTGGTTTTGATATACATTTGAAACATTATGAACTTTTGATTGTTTCTTAACCCCACTTTCATATTTCAGTCCTAATTGGTCCTAGTACCAATTTTCCTGTCTTGAAACCTATATCAAACCGGTACCCAACTTGTAAATACGGTTCCGTTTTTGGTCCTAATTTTGAGTCCCATAAAAAATGGGTACCGTTATCATCCCTATTTTATTTATTCACTTTTATCAAATATCATCTAGGGGTTCATTCAATGTTAATGAGAAGTTGAGAACCAGAATAAAAAATTACAAATTTATGAGAACTAATTTTAATGTATTTTTTATATGATTTTTTTCTATCAAAGTTTTACGTGTATTTGTTTTATAAAACTTTTTAATGTTTCATAGTGAAAACAAAAAGGGTTCACATTTATTTTTTTTACAATATGAATATAAAGCCATATGAAAGAATATTTTAAATCATATTATTTCATGAAGAAAATCATGTAAATAAATATTTTTAAATTAGTTCTCACATATTTGTAAATTTTTTTTGTTTTCATTTAATTATTTCCCATCTGATATGCTTAGAATCAACTATAACTTAACTATATCATAACATATAGGGCCTAGTCAGATGAGAATTGTTTAGTTTGTGGTAGCCATGAGATCCAATATTAACCAATCATTTTATTATATTAATTATTTTTATTTAATTAAGTTAAGGGTATATTAGTAATTTACTTAATTTAAATTAAATAAATAATTTGTGTCTGTTTCAATCATTGATTTCAATCCAGGGTTACGGTTTCCTATTTCATTTCAACTAATTGATTTTTCAAAATTAACGATTATTATATTAGTTTGGATGAAGATTTTGTATGCGGTTATCGGTATAATCATCAAGATAGGTGTTCGAGGATAAGGAAGCCCTGTTTTCTATAAATGTGATACATACATAATGAACAGAAGAATCAGGCTTCTGTATCGATGCCTATTAGTTCCAATGAAGGTTTACAAACTGATATGGATATTCAAATATGGGAGAATACAGATGATTTTGATATTGGATTTTCAACATACAATATGGTGGAACGCTTAGGTAATCAAGATAATTTGGGTTGTTAGAGGATGTTGTATCTTATGGTATGAGTGAGGCAACATGTTATGTACCAAATAATGATATGCAGAATGATGAAGGTAGAGGTACATATTTCATGCTTTTAGTAAATAAGTTCTATATATATTTATGATCTGTGTTATAAGGATTTGTCTAACATTTTGTTACATATTAATATAGTTTATGGATAAGAATAACAAATTAAGTAATGTTTTTAATTAGATTGCCATGTGGTAATCTGTGGTACATCAATACATCTTTGTGGTTCATCAATACATTGTAACTGTGGGTTTTGAAATAATTTTATGTAGAGTAGTTTAATGTTTCTTTTAAAGAGGATTTTTGTTGGGTTGCATTGTTGTAATCTATGGTACCTAAATTCATTGTAAGTAGGTGTTTGCAAATAATTATATGTAGAGGTTAATGTTTCTTTTTGATAGCTTTTCCGATGGATTTTGTTATGCTAACCTGTGGTACCGTAATGCATTGTAACCTTGGATGTTTAAATCCATGTTTGTAGGCAATGATCAATCATATTCTCATTCCTTCATAATTTTGCCAGGTGGAACTAGGTGGTGGACTACCACGGTTGATGAATCGGTGAAACCCGCTATTGGTGATGTATATTCTTCTTTAGATGTAGGAGAATCTGTATACCAGAAATATGTTGAGATGGCAGAATTTGAGGTACAACATTCATCTTAAAAGATAAAGAACGATGGGTTAATCCAAAATAAATATTTTGTATGTAGCAAGTTTTGATTACCATTGAAGAAGTTGTTCGATTCGTTCAATCACTGTAAACATCAAAGATAGGTACGTAACTCGAATACTAAGAGGACTGGGTGTACAACATTTGTTAAATTTCGATTGATGAAAGGAACAACAATATATGAGTGTGACAGTTTTGAAGAGAAAAATTCGTTACGAAAATCCCGCCCAAATGAAATTTTTAGATCATCGTTTCGTTCATGATGTTGGTACTTCAGATATGGGTACCACACGGATGCACAAGTTCCATACATCACTAGGGGACATGAATATGGTGTTTCAACAGTTGTTGATTATCATAACTATAAGAGAGACTATGATGATTTTGTAGGTCGTGGTGATATAAAGGTGTTGGTTGATTTGAAGTCCAAGATGGCAAATCCTAATTGTTTTTTCCGAGTACAATTGTATTGTTAGTGAGTTACATACTATTTTTTTGGGCTGGCGAGGTAGCTCGATTCAATATTCTAAATTTGGAGATGTAATTTCGTTTGACTCTACATTCCATACAAACATGTGGGTATATGTTTTTATATATGTTATTGACCGTCCTTGTATTTGTTAGTGTTTTATATGTTTATTGTTATAAACACTTCATGGTGTTTGTCCCACTTACAGCGGTCACCAACCATAACTGTAATGTCGTTGTTGGATCGGCATTGGGTGGCCATGAAGATGTTACAAATTACAAGTGGTTGCTACAGATTCGAAAATCCCAATCATGGTACTTACTGACCAATATGTTGCGATGATGCAAGCTATTGCAATCGTGTCCCCGATACAAGACATAGGCTGTGTATATGGCACATTATGACTAAAGTGCCCAATAAGGTTAGACAGATTATACACTTGTTCTATTTTATGGATTGTTTTATTTGTTTACGTATTTTATTTTGGTTGCAGTTCAGTTAAGAGCTTCTTAATAACACCAAGCTTAAGAAATAATTTTTCAAGTTGGTATGGAACATTCACGTAACCACAAATGAATATGAGAATAGATGGAGGATTCTTAGTGAGGAGTTCTCTCTTAAAGAACATCGTTGGTTAAAAGATATGTTTATTACAAGATGAAAGTGGATCCCCACATATTTCAAAGAACTTCCAGTGTGTTGTCTCATGAAGACAACGTATAGGTCGAAAAGTGGGAACTCATTTTTTTTTTTAAATTCTTTTTCAAAGAATGGGAATAATATTTTCTAATTTATGTTAGATTTTGAATTTTCCTAGGAGAAACAACCTAAGAAACAACGTCGTCTTGATTATCATACGAGGACAATCTTACCTAAATGGTTGACTCCTAGCAAGTTGGAGAGGCACTCTTCTGGCATTTATACACGTTCCATATTCTTTGAGGTGGGCAAACTGAGATAGACCTGGGAGCGTGGACATTTTCAATTAAGAGTGTCAACACAAACGGGGAAGTTGACGCGTTTTAATTGAACATTTAGATAAAAGAGAGGAGAAAATAACATAATATAAAGTACACTTTAATATCAGATCATGTTACGAATTCATGTTATTTACGTTTTTTGTTTTTCTTCCAATGTGGATCTTATATGTTTCAACCTTTATATTCTGTTTTGGTTGTGCGTATGAAAGATTTAACGATCGTTTGTAGTTGCAATCATATCGATCGACATGGTTACTTATGCAGACATGTTTTTAAAGTGTTGTTTAATACATATATTGAATCTATACATGAGAAATACATTTTGGGACGATGGAGACACGATCTTATGTTGATTGAACTACAAAATAGTCGTCAAAGAATATTCTACGTAGACAAGGATCAACATAGATGATTAAATGATACATATGATGCTATCGATAATGTGTTGGAGATCTTAAGGGATGACAAAGAAAATTAGCATCGTTTTTGTCGACTATTAAAGAGTTGAAAGTTGGTTTTTTCAAAGAACATACATATGAACCGGCGATTAAACGTAAAGAACATGGAATAGAACAAATCCTTGGTTTTGTTTACAACTTAATAACGTTAATATACACCCCCTTACAATATAAGGAACAAAGGGTGTGAGATGTCCAAAAGAATGGTTTGTGCGGCTAAGAAAGCGACAATGAGGAGTAGCCGACCAAAGAGGTTGTGTATTGGATATAAATTGCTTTTGAATCATGATATCTGTAACTACGCAACGAAGAAAAAATAGAAGGACCCCAAAACCTTCGAGTTCTTGATGTTTTCGAACCATTTGTTTTGATCTTATTTCCATTTAATTGTTGGATTGTATGGGATTTAATTGTCTAAGCTCTAATTTTCTATGGTCTTATATTAAATATGCTATGTTTTTTTATTGGCTAAGTGTTTTTTACATGCTTGATGTGTTAAACGGATGGTTTTTTTAATCACTCCTTTTAACAGTATTATCATTGATTATGATGTCGTTTCTTAATCGCAGAACTTATGATGTAGTGTGATGCATTTTGATTCTATAATGAAGGTGATGCAATAAGTGAAATTATTATACTATACAGTGTATTGAGTATAATGGCAACATACTATGATCTAATGTAATACCATTAGTGACAGATAGTTTTGTAACAGTTAGTCTGGTCTCCTTGGATAAGCAACATAAATTGATATAGTGTTAAAGGTTGACTCATTGTGATGCATGTTTACAACATAAGGTTGTGATGATTTATGACACATGATGATACATTGTCCCTAGTAAATTTTTGCATAGATATAAAAACTAACATCCGTTCATTGCATAACAAAGTTATAAAGTGAATAATATATCTTAAAAACCATATTTATATTCACCAAGTTCAACCATTGTACAAAATGATAGTGGCCCAAAAAACAGTTGGAATATCCACTAAGATAAAGTAATATCAAAATATTATCAAACCCCAAAATAACAGACTAAAAAGTACTATAACGTATTTGTTCCAAAATCCTAACAAAAGACGACCTATTTCATAGAAAGTAAGTGATTATGAAATTTATGTAGTTTAGATGCTTGTGAGTCGTGCTTCTCTGATTGCCTCTGCAAATTTGAGTAGATATGTTCTCTCTTTCACATCCAATGCGCTAAACTTTTCACAGTCTGCTATCACAAATGATTGTCTCAAGTTGATCTCTGAAAGCAAAAGTTTTTCAATGTATTTCCTTCTTAGCAATTGCAATTGTTTTGATTGGGTTGGTCCTTCCACATCAAAACTTGATTTGTATCTGTAAGGCAACTCCCCCATGTAGACTCCATATGATGCATCTAGAACACACCATAATCATGTGAATTCTCTTTTGAGCACCATTTCACCGCAATCCAGACTGATCTAACCCAACAAATTCCTCATATGATGCATGTCGTACTTTATATAGATGTTGTATCAAGAGGAAGTATGGCACGAACCAACTCAAAATGAGTGTCACACTCTATTAAAAATTAATGATATGGTTGTTGATGTAAAAGCATAGTCAGTTTCATATTTCTCACCAAAAGGTCTGATATTTTCTCATATTAACTAGGGGATTCCATATGTTGTTTTAGGTTGTCTATAACCAATATGAACAAACGTTTATAGTTGAACATCACCACAAAGAAGTGCATGTCTCAACGATGGGAAAGAATAACTGCGAAGGTTTGGGTTGCGTAAAATGTAATATGTAAAAATAAATAACAACCTTACTAAGCATTAACGTACCAAATCAATTGATTTGAATGTAAACAACTTTGCATCACCTCCATCTGCTGCAAACATATTGTCAATAAACATCTTTAGTTTGAGATCGTCGTTTGTGTTTCCATCAAGTATGGTTGTCGACTGTTTAAATGAGTTTATGATGAGATAATGTGTATGTTTATCTATATTATGTATAATAACAATAAAAAAATATTATACTTACAAGTATTGTGTTGTGCATAAACAACCTTCACGATGATGCTTTGTTTCTGAATTGTTCTCTATAGTTTAGTAACGCCGCCCAAATGTCAATAATATTACTATATATTTCTGTTCTCGAACAAAGTTTCTATGGTGCTTCTCAAGGCAACAACACCTGTGGTGGTCTAGAATACCGGTGACTACAATATGTTCTCATATCAATTTATAGCTGATTGGTTCTACAACAACATTTACCCAAGAACATATATTCATCTCTGATGTTGGTTCCACCGTATCGATCTCTATGCATCTCTTAACATAAGGTGATCTGAGTGAGTTCCCTAATTTTGCATCCCTCTTTGTTGTCCTCGGTGAATCACATATGGATTTTATTTTGGAGTTTAATGAAAACAAGGATTTTTTATTAGAGGAATAAATGTTATTAGTTAGGAACTCTAAAGCTTCTTATAAGGTGAAATACCTAAATCTAACTTTGGTATTTTAATTGGCTTGAATTCTTTTTTCTTAGCATAAGCCATGAAAGAATCATCAATTTCCATGTATTTTGGTGTTGTTCCAAACAGGTGAATCTTCAAGTGGTGCACCTGGTCCAAGTTGGAGTCCAATCGTTGAAATTGGGCTTTGATCAAAATCTGTTGTATTTTTTTCTTGTCTCTTTGATCCCTTGATCCTGTTGGACGTTTCAAACTCCTGATTTTGGTTTTGATCATGATCAAACCCCCATGTATGTAACACCTCCAAACWCCACATTTGCATATAACACATATTTCATTACATAGAAATATAGTTTACATCATAAGGTCCCACTAGTACAAAGATTCCTATATGTACAAAATCAACATATAAAAATTTCCAAAACAAATCATGTACTTAATACATGTAATACAACATGTATCTTCAAAATAAGCAATCTTAAGCAGATCTTCAAAAGCAGATAACAGGTTAGGAAAATAAACATATTTTCCCTTTCTCTTTAATATCCCTGGACCTTGCCATTCCTGCATTGCATAATTTTAAAACAAAAAATGAGGGTTAGACCTGAAGGGTCTAGTGAGTAAGTCCATTCTTTGCAAATGCAGGGTGATAAACACTAAAATATAATAAAGTAACTTTGATCAGAAATATTTTTAATACAATCCAATGATACAGTTCTCAATGACATGTATAAAAGAATAAACTCAAGAACCTCAGTTCTATTACTAAAATACATCTGCTTAAAGATTCAACATTCTCAATATGAAACAATATTGTAACCAAAGATTCTTTGAATCATTAGATCATTCCTTTGTAAATATTAACGGAAAGGTTTAAGGCAATACTTGCCCTTTATGACAAACCATTTTTCCTTTCTCAATAACATCTAAATTAATATTTCTAATAAGAATAATATCTTTAATTCATCAGGTCACAAAGAAATGATGATTAAATACAATTAAAAATAATAATAAGAGTTATAATAATATCCACATATGACAATGCCTCCCTTATTCCAAGTACACCTCTCCTTGATATGCCACCCTTATTCCTCCATCAAAACAGGGCTACTTATTAGAACAGACAAAAGTCACCACGTCTGAAAGTACCCATTCCCAGTTCCAAGCCATAACAGACAAAAGTCACCACGTCTGGGGGAACTACCACTTAAAACAAGTTTCGTACCAAAACAGACTTATGTCACCACGCTTGGTAGAAACAGTTTACAAAATCCAATTCCATACCAAAACAAACTTACGTCACCACGCTTGGTAGGAAGGTTTCCCAAAATATAGTTTTATACCAAAACGAACTTACTTCACCACGCTTGGTAGAAACATTTTTTTTCCCAAAAATCCAATTTCATACCAAAACAGACTTATGTCACCACGCTTGGTAGGAACATATCTTTTTATTTAAAAAAATAAATATAAAATACTCTTTTTATAAATCCACAATTAAACCCAATAATAGACATTTTAAACTATATAAATGTCTAGAATAATTAACACTTGAAAATTTTTAAATAAAAGTTATCCGGACAAATTATCCGGATGCACAATCCGGAAAACACTTGTCGCTTTTGTCCGATTTACTAATCCGGACAACCCATGATTGAATTAAGGCTAAACCGCATGACTTATGTCCGATTTAAAGCAATCCGGACAATACGTGGTTGGATTAAGGCTAAACCGTTCAATACATGATCGGTTTATAACTAATTCGCTCGACCCTTAAGCAATTTAAGAATAAATCGCACAATGTTTGCTCGTATTCATACTTCTCCGTTCAAAACCTTTGTCCGGTTTACATATTTCAAAATTCTCACTAACGCCCTAAATCGCACAACACTTAAGCGATTTATGAATAAATCGGACACCTATTATCCGGTTTAAGAGTAATCCGGACAAACTTTGTCCGGTTTAGACTTAATCTGGTCACCCCTTGTCTGAATAAGGACCCTTAATTAAAATACTGATTTCTTTCCAATAATAAATAACATTCAAGTAAAACTAGTAACAAATTTTATGCAAAAAGGTTTAGAAATCACTCACCTTATGCAAAAAACTCTGATTTTGAAGAAGAAGAAAACCAAGTTGATTCCACTTGAATCTCCGGACGAGTCCTCTCTTTAAATTTTCCCAAAAATTCTAAATGAGGCAAAAAGCCTCACCTCATACCCCAAACCCATATTTATACCTTCCCTTTTTAGGGAAGTCGGCCAACCAGCCCTCCCCCACATACATGCACATGCATATATATATTTCCTACATACATGCACCCACATATGCCAACTCATACATGCATATTAATATATACATATCCATATATATATATACAACACACACACATACTCATATATATATATATATATATATACCCACATATTATGCATGTATCCCTATGCATAAAATACACATACTCACATATTAATTTTTATGTAAGCATGTATTCACATAAACAATTAATTCATATAACATATACCTTGGGTAATAACCTGGACCCAGTTATCACATTATCCACCCGTTCAAAAGAATTTCGTCCCGAAATTCCTTTAATTAAAGAGCCATGGATAATATGCCCTCATTTCTGACTCCAATTCCCAGGTTGCTTCTGGTCCTTTGTGAAACTTTCACTGTACTTTAACCAGACTGATTTCCTTGTTTCTCAACACCCTGATCTTTCGGTCAATCACGGCTTCTGGTGTTTCAACAAAATTTAGTTTACTGTTCAGTTTGACCTCTGGTAACGGTACAGCGAAACTCGGATCAGCTAAACATTTCCGCAAGTTCGATACATGAAAGGTGTTGTGAATCAGACTTAGCTCTTCTGGTAGTTCTAACTGGTATGCCACTGGCCCGATTCGTTTGCATATTTTGAATGGCCCAACATACCTTGGATTGAGCTTATCCTTCTTCCCAAATCTGATGACACCCTTCCATAGCGAAACTTTCAACATCACAAAATCACCTACACAAAATTCAATCGGCTTTCGACGATTATCAACATAACTTTTCTGGCGATCTTGTGCTGTTCTGATTCTTTCACGAATCTGTTCAATCTTGTCTGAAGTTTCTTGAACAATTTCAGGACCTGTCAACTGCCTTTCACCTACCTCATTCCAACACAACGGCGTTCGACATTTACGTCCATACAATACTTCATATGGTGCCGCTTGGATGCTGGAATGGTAACTGTTGTTATACGCAAACTCTATCAGTGGCAAATGATCTTCCCACGATCCCCCGAAATCAATGATACAACTTCTCAACATATCTTCTAGAGTATGGATAGTTCTCTCACTTTGCCCGTCTGTTTGCGGATGATAGGCTGTACTTAACCGAATTTCAGACCCTAGAGCTTTCTCCAAACTTTCCCAGAACTTTGAGGTGAAACGGCTATCTCTATCAGAAATAATAGACAGTGGAACACCATGCCTAATGATAATTTCTCTGATATAAACCTGAGCCAATTTTTCTAAAGAGTAATTTTTTCTTATAGGTAGAAAATGTGCTGACTTAGATAGGCGATCAACAATTACCCAGATCGCGTCATACCCCTTTGGAGTTCGAGGTAACTTCATCACGAAATCCATCGTAATGTGATCCCATTTCCATATAGGAATCTCCAAAGATTGAAGACTTCCATACGGTTTCTGATGCTCGATCTTAACCTGTAGACACGTTAAACATTGTTCCACATATCTAGCTATATCTTTCTTCAATCTGGGCCACCAATAAGAAGATTTCAAATATCTGTACATCTTATTGGTGCCTGGATGAATAGAGTATCGGGATTTATGGCTTTCATTCAAAATTACTTTCCGCATATCCCCAAAACTTGGTACCCAAATTTGCCATTGAAAACACATAATCCCTTTATCATTTGGTTCCAAGGTTGAAATCATCTTACCCAACCTTTCTGCCTTGATAAGATCTTCTTTCATAACTTCCTTCTAACACCTCAGAATTTCTTTATGGATATCAGGGACTAAACTTTTTCTCATTACCATAATTTTAATAGTCCCGCTCTTTTCTTTTCTACTTAAAGCGTCAGCTACCACGTTAGCTTTTCCTGGGTGGTAAAAGATTTCACAATCATAATCATTAACAAGTTCAATCCACTGACGCTGTCGCATATTTAAATCTTTCTGGTTGAACAGATGCTGTAGACTTTTGTGATCTGTATAAATCTGGCACTTTGTTCCCAGAAGATAATGCCTCCAGATTTTTAGAGCAAATACTACCGCGGCTAATTCCATATCACGAGTCGGATATTGCTTCTCATGATCCTTCAATTGTCTTGATGCATAAGAAATCACTTTTCCTCTCTGCATCAAAACACATCCCAACCCTAACTTTGAAGCATCACTGTATACCACAAAATTTTCGGATCCATCAGGTAGGGTTAACACCGGTGCACTACAAAGGTGATCCTTCAATACTTGGAAAGCTTCTTGCTGTTCTTTTTCCCACTGAAACTTAATATTCTTCCGAGTCAATTTGGTTAATGGCACGACTATCTTAAAAAAGTCCTGAATAAACTTACGATAGTAGCCTGCCAGTCCCAAAAAGCTTCGGACTTCAGAAGGAGTCTTTGGAGCTTCCCATTTTTCAACTGCTTCTAGTTTGGCTAGATCTACCTTCACTCCTGCTTTTGAGATAACGTGACCCAAGAATTGGACTTCCCTTAACCAGAACTCACATTTAGACAACTTGGCATACAACTTTTCTCTTTTCAATAATTCCAGTATTAAGCGAAGATGTTTCGCATGTTCTTCTTCGGTTTTAGAGTATATAAGAATATCATCGATAAATACAATGACAAATTTATCAAAGTATTCTTTACATACCCTATTCATTAAATACATAAAAGCTGCGGGCACATTAGTTAAGCCGAATGGCATAACTAGAAATTCATGATGCCCGTAACAAGTCCAAAAAGTTGTTAAGGCAATGTCTTCCTCCCTGACTTTAAGCTGATGATACCCCGACCTTAAATCGATTTTGGAGAAATAACTTGCTCCTACCAGTTGATCAAACAAGTCATCAATCCTTGGTAGAGGATACTTGTTCTTGATTGTCAATTTATTCAATTCTCGGTAGTCTATACACATACGCATAGATCCATCTTTCTTCTTGACAAACAAGACCTGAGCACCCCAAGGTGAAGTGCTAGGTCGGATGAATCCTTTATCAGTCAGATCCTTCAATTGAGTAACCAATTCTTTCAATTTCGAAGGAGCCAATCTATACGGTACCTTGGCCACTGGTGCTGCCCCAGGTATGAGATCAATCTGGAATTCAATTACTCGATCTGGTGGTAACCCAGACAAATCATCTGAAAAGACTTCTGGGTATTCATTAACAATTGGAATCAATTCCTGCTTCCCTTTTTCCTTCTTTGCATCAATAACATATGCTAAACACCCCTGACATCCCTTCCGAATAGACTTTCGGGCTTTTATCACAGATAGTAAACTAGTATTTGATCCTGACGATCACCATAAATAATAACTGTTCCTTGATCTGGTAGTGTAATTCTAATCATCTTCTTATTACAAACAATACTGGCCTGATGCTCTGCTAACCAATCCATACCCACCACTACATCAAACTCTTTCATTGGCATAGGGAACAGTCGAATCGGTAACTCACATCCCTCAATAATAATAACACAATTATTGAATACTCTAGTAACAGATTCCTGACTATTAGCAGTATCAACTAGTAATTCGTCATTAAGGAGCACAAAATTCAAACATGCAGATTGAGCAAATGATGGTGATACAAATGAAAATTTTGCACCAGAATCAAACAACACCTTAGCACGTATAGAATTCAGAAGAAAGGTACATGTTACCACATCTGGGGTTGCTTCTGCTTCATTCTTGGTCATTTGCAACGATCTGCCTCTGGCTCCACTTTGGTTTCCCCTTGGTGCACTAGGCCTTCCACGAATACTGGGAGCATTTCCTCCCATTGTCAAACGAGGAGCTCTCAATTGTGGACAATTTGGTCGGATGTGGTCAAGTGATTTGCACTGAAAACATCTTTTGGGTGTAGTGCAGTCCCTTGACAAATGCCCTGTCTCCCCACAACGATAACATCTCTTTGGTTCAGAGGGACAATTTCCTTGATGCACCTGCTGACATTGCAGGCAGGTTCTAACAGGTGGCGGTTGAGGAATACGATTATCTGATTTAATAAACTTGGGTCTTCGATAACTGACTGAAGACCCTTCCCATTTTCTTTTCTCCACAAATTTCTCTTCACCTTGCCGATTTTTATTTTTTTCAGTAATTTTGGCAACATTGACTGCTAAAGAGAAAGTTTTAGGATTCATAGCAATAACGAACTCCCGAATTGAAGATTTCAGACCCCAAATATACCTTTCTACCTTTCGGGATTATGAAGATACGTAATGTTCAGCAAAACGGGAAAACTCAATAAATTTCTCGGTATAATCCTGTACAGATCTATTCCCTTGTTCTAGTTTTAGAAAATCATTCTCCATCTGTCTTACTGCTGTCGTAGAACAGAATTGTGTTTTGAATTTATTCACAAATTCTTCCCAAGACATGGTCTGTAGTATATTCGGTTGTGCTGAGGACTCCACATCCCACCAATATAAAGCATTAAATTTAAGCATAGATACTGCAAATCTGACCTTGTTTTCTTCAGAACATCTATTGGTATTGAATACTGATTCAATCTCTTTTATCCAACACATTGCTTTTACTGGATCTCTTTCCTCTGAAAAAGTTGGAGGTTTACATGTCAGAAACATCTTTATATCCCTTCCCTGAGTGTTACTGCCTGCTGAAGGAGCTGGAGGATTAATTCCAACTCGCTCAGTTTCTACTCTAGCTGGCAGTCCCATAATGGATATTAGAGTTTCCCTCAGTTTTCCCATTTATTCTGCCAGATCATTCCTAGTTATAAACTCTGATTGTTGCCTCTGTTCTTGTTGAGCATTCCCAGAAATAGATTCCTCTTGATCAGGGCGAATCTCGGCCTGTCTACTTTCAGGAATTTGACTCTTTCCTCGACCTCTAACCCTACCCCTTCCACGTCCTCTACTCCTTGAAGCATAGGTTGGTGGATTAACGGGAGATTCCTCCCTTTCTTCAGATTCAGGGCGGGCAATTCTTTCTGATCTTCGAGATCGACTAGACATCTGCAGATATTTTAGTATTAAATATCACGTATTCATATTCCCAAATATAATATGGTATCCGTGTATAGGTATGTACTTGTAAATTTATAATTACATTGGCAATTTGTAATTCGAATTCACCTTACTACTGCCCTCTTTAACCCATTATATTTTATTCCAAGTGATACTAATTATGTCCAGGACTCTTAACATGCAAATGACAGTTTAAGTCTAGGCATCATGCTTTGAATACCTAAATCCCTTAAACTAAGGGTCTGATACCACTTCTGTAACACCCCCAAACTCCACATTTGCATATAACACATATTTCATTACATAGAAATATAGTTTACATCATAAGGTCCCACTAGTACAAAGATTCCTATATGTACAAAATCTATATATAAAAATTTCCAAAACAAATCCTGTACTTAATACATGTAATACAACATGTATCTTCAAAATAAGCAATCTTAAGCAGATATTCAAAAGCAGATAACAGGTTAGGAAAATAATCACATTTTCCCTTTCCCTTTAATATCCCTAGACCCCGCCATTCCTGCATTGCATAATTTTAAAACAGAAAATGAGGGTTAGACCTGAAGGGTCTAGTGAGTAAGTCCCTTCTTTGCATATGCAGAGTGATAAACACCAAAATATAATAAAGTAACTTTGCTCAGAAAATATTTGTAATACAATCCAATGATGCAGTTCTCAATGACATATATAAAAGAATAAACTCAAGAACCTCAGTTTTATTACTAAAATACATCTGCTTAAAGATTCAACATTCTCAATATGAAACAATATTGTAACCAAAGATTCTTTGAATCATTAGACCATTCCTTTGTAAATATTAACAGAAAGGTTTAAGGCAATACTTGCCCTTTATGACAAACCATTTTCCCCTTCTCAATAACATCTAAATTAATATTTCGAATAAGAATAATATCTTTAATTCATCATGTCACAAAGAAATGATGATTAAAAGTTATTAAATCCAATTAATAATAATAATAAGACTTATAATAATATCCACATATGACAATGCCTCCCTTATTCCAAATACACCTCTCCTTGATATGCCACCCTTATTCCTCCATCAAAACAGGGCTACTTATCAGAATAGACAAAAGTCACCACATCTGAAAGTACCCACTCCCAGTTCCAAGCCATAACAGACAAAAGTCACCACGTCTAGGGGAACTACCACTTAAAACAAGTTTCGTACCAAAACAGACATATGTCACCATGTTTGGTAGAAACAGTTTACAAAATCCAATTCCATACCAAAACAAATTTACGTCACCACGCTTGGTAGGAAGGTTTCCCAAAATATAGTTTCATACCAAAATAGACTTACGTCACCACGCTTGGTAGAAACATTTTTTTCCCAAAGATCCAGTTCCATACCAAAACAGACTTATGTCACCACGCTTGGTAGGAACATATCTTTTTATTTTTAAAAAAAATTTAAAATACCCTTTTTATAAATCCACAATTAAACCTAATAATAGACATTTTAAACTATATAAATATCTAGAATAATTAACACTTGAAAATTTTCAAATAAAAGTTATCCGGATACACAATCCGGACAACACTTGTCCCTTTTGTCTGATTTACTAATCCGGACAACCCATGATTGAATTAAGGCTAAACCGCATGACTTATGTCCGATCTAAGGCAACCCGGACAATACATGGTCGGATTAAGGCTAAACCGTTCAATACGTGATCAGTTTATAACTAATCCGCTCGACCCTTAAGCGATTTAAGGATAAATCGCACAATGCTTGGTCGTATTCATACTTCTCCGTTCAAAACCTTTGTCCGGTTTACATATTTCAAAATTCTCACTAACACCCTAAATCGCACAGCACTTAAGTGATTTATGAATAAATCAAACACCTCTTATCCGGTTTAAGAGTAATTCGGACAAGCTTTGTCCGGTTTAGACTTAATCCGGTCACCCCTTGTCGGCGAGTAAGGACCCTTAATTAAAATACTGATTTCTTTTCAATAATAAACAACATTCAAGTAAAACCAGTAACAAATTTTATGCAAAAAGGTTTAGAAATAACTCACCTTATGCAAAAACTCTGATTTTGAAGAAGAAGAAAACCAAATTGATTCCACTTGAATCTCCGGACGAGTCCTCTCTCTAAATTTTCCCAAAAATTCTAAATGAGGCAAGAAGCTTCACCTCATATCCCAAACCCATATTTATACCTTCCCTTTTTAGGGAAGTCGGCCAACCAGCCCTCCCCCACATACATGCACATGCATATATATATATATATATATATATATATATTTCCTACATACATGCACCCACATATGCCAACTCATACATGCATATTAATGTATACATATCCATATATATATACAACACACACATACTCATATATATATATATATATATATATATATACCCACATATTATGCATGTATCCCTATGCATAAAATACACATACTCACATATTAATTTTTATGTAAGCATGTATCCACATAAACAATTAATTCATATAACAAATACCTTGGGTAATAACCTGGACCCAGTTATCACAATGTAAAACCATCAGGTTGGCTGAACCAGTTGTGTAGCTCCATATCTAGTGTCCTTAAGTCTAAATCCGAAGGGAAATCTAAAATAGCCTTTTCGAATGTCATTTCTACAATTTGTTTTTAGGCTACTATAGCATTTAGCTTTGCCCGAATATGATCCTTGTAATCATGTGTATGTTAAATAGTAAGAACACTGGTCTTATATCTGAATGGACCATAAACAGAGAAAACCACAATGCATGAAAAGAATATAACATACTGTATGAACCGATTATAACCCAGATTACCAACAAAATATACCCCATGTGTGTAGGCATTTTTATACCATAATGTATCATAAGGCGTTACTCAAGGAATGACAATATACCCCATATATGAGTAATCATTATATTCCATAATGTATCTTAATGTGTTACCTCAATGGACCATAATATGTTTATCAAATAATAAACCTACGATGTGTAATCATCATATTTCATAGTGTAACACAATGTGTTACTTCTTTGGGTACCACATAACCTTATTATACCACGTATTATACAGATATAGAATGGTATGTATGAAACCATGTACATGTGTGATGTGTGGTAGTGTATCACATTATATACATGCAAGTAAGTTATAATAGACAAAATCAGTCACACAAATACCTGCAACTTAGATTTTGAAGAAACTTTTGGATTTATACTTCTTTTAGCGAACACATCAGGCGATCTATCTTCTTGCATACATCACGCCTAATAGGTAGTCCGTATTCCAAATAGTTATAGTTGGCCTCCTTCTTTCCATCTGAAACTTCTTAAATTTGGTCATATCTACATACAAAAGATTTTAAGAGAAATATAAAAAAGGTTAGTATATTATGGTAATTATAAAATTTAAAACTTAGAAGTAAAAAAGATATGTACCGTCAAGAAAGTCACTGACCCTGAGTATAACGTATCGCTTTGTTATCTCTTTTGCAGAGGTCCTTGCTAGTTCTTAAGCAATCAAAGACATACTTGCTCCAATCTATATTCTATATGTTTGTATCATCTGTGATGTAAGTAAGAACCCTAGGGTTGCAATAGCTACATGAATTGCACTCAGCCATTATGCAAAGAAACAACATTAGAAAGTTAATCTTGAACTGGAAATTTGCAGCATCTAAATCTCCAACTTTTTTCATATCTGATATACAAACTCTCTTCTAAGGAATTGTCTTCACCAAGCCATCTTGATGTTATTCGCTCATATAGCGGGATCTATCAAATATATATCTACTCCTATTAGGGTCCCCAACATATCATGTACCATTGGGGTAGTCAACTTTATGGTTCCTTGGCCCAATCGAAACTCTATGGTATACATGTCAAGTTTTTGTCCATTAAGTAGAAATCTAATTTGGAAGGAATGTGATATGTCTTCATTTTTAACAAACCCCCAAATCCCATGTCTTCAATAACTTTTTCCGAGTATGGTTCAGAGATTGAATCGCCCAGTACAGTGGTCTTGGTGTAGTATAGACTCTTATGGTTGGAAGCATATTGGACTTTTTCTTCTTGATACTTTGCAAGTTTCTTCTTTACTGAGCTATCACCCCTCGCCTTTGCTTTGACTTTTGGACCTTTCTCCTTAGACGATACACGACCTATTTATGCACCAGATCTCTTTTCCCCAACTTCACTTTGCTTTGTCTTTTTTGATTTGGCCCTGATCTGTTGGCTCATTTGTTTCTTTTGATCCCTTTTTTGATTGGCTTCTTGTTCTCATTGAGTAGTCCACTACAACATTAGGAACAAGTGACTTGGACTCTTATCTTTAACGGGTATCTTCGAACTCTTATCTTTCTCGGGTGACTAACATTTATCTTTCACGGGAGACTTGGAACTCTTATCTTTCATGGGTGTCTTCGAACTCTTATCTTTCTCTAGTGACTTGGAGCTCGTATTTTTCACGGGGGTCTTTATTCGTGTTACATTCCAAATCGTTGGTAAAATTTCTTTAACTCCTAAAGAAGTTGTAACCATTGTCGGTTTTGTTTGCATAATTTATTAAATAAGAGTTTTCAAGCTACTAATATTATGTTATTGTCTAATATTGTATATACATAGTAATCATTTAGTTCGTTACTTATGTTGAATGTTGATGATTAACCCATCCTTTTTTGGTTGTTGGTTTTACCATGATATTTATCATGCGTATACATATTATTCATCATGAATATAATGTAGTTTTAACTCTACATATTTTAGTTTTCCTTTTTTATTTATTTATTGGGTTCACGATTGATCTGGATGAGTTCCCGATTCGTCTTAATAGATTTCATGATCCACCTCGAAAGTTAAAAGTGGTAGCTTATGGTTGTACACAAACAAACACACAATAAATTAATCAATAGGTTCTCAATCGGTCTCGATGAAAAATGAATGTATTTTGTTATGAGTTTTAAAACACACAACCACACACCAAGTCAATGGATGGGTTCTTGATTAGTCTTGATTGGTCTCGATTCGTTTCGATCGTTCCCAATGGATTGTCGATCAACTTTGATGTGTTCTTAATTGGTCTCATGGGTTCCCGATGCGTCTCGATAATAACTGAACGTGGTAGCCTATGGTTTTACATACACAAACAAATAATAGATCAATCGATAGGTTCTCGATGAAAAATGAAGGTAGTAGGTTATGGTTTAACACACATAAATACATACCAAGTCAATGAATGACTTCTTAACCTTTCTCGATCGGTCTCGATGGGTCAATCAATCTCGACCCCCTGTTGGCTTACGGTAGACACGACCAAAAACTGGTCTCCGAAACAGTAACAATTCGGACCGGTCCCATCGAAAATAGTAAGGCCCGATTAAAGGTACTTGTGATCGGTTAGGGTAATCTGTCCCGGTTCCAATCCCGGGAACCGGTCCTATATTAAAAAACATTTTTTAAAATATTTTTTTGATAAATTTTTAACAATACTTTAATGCTATTCTAATTCACTTTAAATTATGTAATTCGGTCAATCAAATACACTTAAACATTACGTTTTATTGTTGTTTTATAATTGGTTTTCAATCAAATACACTTAAAAAATATGTTTTATTATAATTTTATAATTGGTTTTCAATCAAATACACTTAAAAAATACATTTTATTGTAAAGTTGTAATTGATTTTCAATTAAATACACTTAGAAAGTTAGAAATAGATTTAAAAATACATATAAAAATATATTTTGCTTGAAAAAATTGGGTAGCGCTAGCCGGGCCGGGTTAGGCTTCTTTTTTTTTTTGATAAAAACCATAATCGGTCCATAATCGACGGTCCCAAACTGGTCCCAATCGATCCTAGATCTGGCCGGTCCCAAGTCGGTCTCGGTCCCAGTCCTCCGCCAGTCCCAGGCCGATCCCATTTGACCATCTCTAGGTTATGGTGATGAAGAACATGATATCTTACGACGGTGAAGAACGTGTTGAAAAAGGTGATGTCGAGTTACAGATTTATGGTGTCGAATTGTTGTACACACATATATAATTTCACGTAAAAACGAAATAAAAAAAACTATATCGAGATGGATGTCATATTGAAGGGCGTGAAATTCTCGTTTTTTATATACTTTTTGATTAAAATATTAGTAATTTTTAAAATAATTTATTTTTAAGGAGGTAAAAGTTTTTAATTAAAAAGAAAATAAAACATTAAAAAAGGTAGGCGTGAGACTAAAATTAACTTTCTTTTTACTATTTAATTACCTTAATTTATAATTTTAATAAAAAAACTCTATTTACTATGAGTTGTTGGATCAAATAAGATGAAGGATCAAGATCGGTCCCTACGTTCATAAAAGAATAAATTTCCTCTTTATATATTACAATATTATTATATGAAGTGTAACTTAATTTGGATATTGTAAACTTTGATGTGAGTTAAATGATTTCAAGCTTCTAGAATATTGCAAATCAGTTAACTGGTTTTAACCTGACTCGTATTAATTGAATCGACTTGATAACTAAGGAGTTTCACACCAAGATTTGATCGAACTTCGACTTTTTAGTAGTGATAAAGATTTCTTTTACAAAAGGACGCTTTTGACCTTTTTTATTTCTCTTTGTTGTTGTTGCTCCCTTTTACTTAAAGTAATATGAAGAAGATACCATGATTCACACTAAGCTCGGAAATTCTCCGAGAGTGAAGTACGTAAACCAATTTGAATACTTTTATCATAAAGTGTAAGACTCGTGTCCGAATTCCTTAGATCAATTTCTTATGAACAGTTTTATATGCTTTCAAATGTATGTAACAGTGAATACAAATTCTGTACACTTAATTGATGAAAAATAGGCACGAATAATTATTGAAAAGGAAAAAGGAAAGGATGTAAACAAATCATTAGTTGATTGTCAAAAGCTACATTATAAAAATATAAAGTTAGACATGTTATCATTAGAATAAAAAATATTCATTACAGATGAATTGATGTCACCGGTTAAATTGTAGCATTATATAAAGTTGTAGTATAAACTCGATTTATCAAACCAGTTAAAACAATGCACCAACAGAACTGGAGAGTCAGATGATTATGCATATGTGGATCTTTTACCTGTATCAAGATGTTATAATTTATTAATTAATTGTATACATTTTCTTTTACTAGAAAGGTACTCGCGCAATGCAACGAAATAAATCTCCATTTTAATGTTTAGTTTTTCTATTTTTCTCTATCGATATAATACGATTTTATGTGTTTTTGAGAAAACGATAATGTTTTTATTTTTGAATGAAATATAAATTTGAAGATAGCATAAAAATTTGAAAAAAATAAATCTATATTAGTATCAAATTAACTATTAATAATTCTCGTTTTTTTGGTGTAACTTTTTTACTTCAATTTTTTATTATGTGTTAATTTAGATTTAATAACAAAATAATTTTTTATAAAGATAATAATTGAACATTCTGTTAGAACTCAATGATTATCTTAATTATAATTTAGATTTTTTATATTTAAAATGAATGTTTATCCGGTATTTGATTATGTTTATCTGCAGTTAGTTACACGAAATTCAAAATGGAGTTTTAATAAGTTGTACTTATTCAAAATTACTTGTAATCTTGAATTTTAAATAATATGCATCAATAAACAGTACTTCAAGCATAAAAAATGGTTTTTAAAAGTTTTTGTCAAATGTTTTATAATATTGTATAGATAGTTCACAAATAAGATATTTAATTTCTTTTATTGAATTTTAAAACTTATTATTTCTTTGTGAAAAATATATGTTTAAAAAAAATATTTCTTGATACTTCCTTCGTGCCAAGATAAATGTTCACAATGAAAAATGCATATAATTTTAAGAATATGTAGTTATTACACTTTTAAATAACAAAATGTCAATTTAATCTTTAATTATAAAGAGAAAAAAATTATTCATCTTATAATTAAGGGTATAATGGAAAAAATACATGTTTATTTTTTAAGAACAGTTATCTTGTGACAAACTAAAATAATAAATGCAGACATGAAAACAAAATAATATATATGTTTATTTTTTAAAGTGAATACTTATTTTGTGACAAATTAAAATAATAAATACAGACATGAAAACAAAACATTATATATATATATATATAGAGAGAGAGAGAGAGAGAGAGAGAGAGAGCGAGCTTGGTTCAGATGTTAACCAAGATTATTGTGTTAACTTTGTTAACCAAGCTCAACCATTGAAAATCAATCTTTTTTTAGGTTCACATACATCTCATATGTTAATGACAAGGGTAATTAAGTAAATTTACCATTTTGTGTAACTCCCATATCATTAATTGGGAGTTACAAAATATAGAAATCCCATAATTGATGATGATTTAATATTGATCTTGTTTTTGAATTTGTGATTATTTTTGAAATTTGATTTATCTATCTATAATGTTATTGAATTTGTGATTGTTAAAGGATTTCCGATAGTAAAGTTTTCGATAGGGACACACAGAGACATATGAAAACATATGAACACATCAAAAACCACACAACCTTAGATGTCGTGATTCATAAGTGTTCATGTCTATTCAAGTCACTAGATGTTCATATGAATCCATATATACACACACAGAATATGTGAAGACATATATGAGCACGTATGAAAACACACAACCCTACACTACAAAAATGCAAAGTATCAGCGAGGGAAAATTCCCTCGCAAATCCCTCGCTGAAAGGGCAATCCGTCGCTGATCCGTCGCTGATACTCCGTCGGTCAAACAGTCGTAGGTAATGCTATCAGCGACGGATTTGCGACGGACACTTTCAGCGACGGATCAGCGAGGGAAATATTTAGCGACGGATCTGCGAGGGATCAGCGACGGATATATCAGCGACGGATCTGCGACGGATTTGCGAGGGAATTTTTAGCAACGGATCTGCGAGGGAACTTTCAGCGACGGATCTGCGAGGGAAATTTCAGCGACGGATCTGCGACGGAATTTTTAGCGACGGATTTGATAGGAAACTTTCAGCGACGGATCAACGACGGATTTTCAGGGAATTTCAGCGACGGATTTTTCCTCGCTAATCCGTCGCTAATTTGTATAAAATTAAAAAATAATTTTTTTAAAAATGCATAAATCCTTTATTTATTTATAAAAAACCTGGAAATAATAATATATAACAAACCAAATCTGTGAACAAAGTAACCAATTAATACGATTTAAAATATGAATTCATACAATTTAAAATATTCAATTCATACAATTTAATCTTCGAATACATATAATCTAACTATCGGGGGGAGGTGGGAAAACGTATCCTGACTGCCGCATAAACGCAGCAAAATGCTCCGATAATGCGGCCTGTTGGGCTAATGCAGCAGCTTGTCTGGCCTGTTCAGCTGCCGAGGCAGCTTGTCTGGCCTCCAAATCTGCCMTATTCTTCCKTTCGGTCTCGAGTTCCTCTTCTACCCTTGACAACTTCTCTCTCAACTCCGTTACCTGTAAATATTTAATATTCTTCGAAATCAGTAATTTGTTCGCAATTTTAGTAATGAGAAAGTTTATAACAATATAACCAACGTACCTCCGCTCTTGACTCGTATGATGACCCGCTACTGCTACATCTACCCGTCATAGCATAAGAGGGATCCTGGGTGGTCCCGAAACCAAATATTCGGCCTTTCATCCGTCCTCCAACACTTTGCTCCCAAAGAGATGCCTCATCAGGGAGAGGGCTGTCGGTACTAGATTGTGACTCACCCCTAAGCGATTGAAATCGCTCCTATGGTTCACCAAAACAAAAAACGGGTGAGGTTATGTATGTAGATATTTCAGTAGCATAACGACTGTAAATCAAACATAACCAATGCATGTATTTAACAACTAAGCATTCTAATAATACCAATGTTCGAAGTCGCATTCTCAAACCTACTTACTTAGCCTAACGTCTGCCCAACAATGGCAGCCCAAACTAATAGCATCACTATGTTTATTGAAATATATTACCTTAAACCTACCAAACGTATCTATTAACCAAAGTAATGGTTTTAGAAAACTTACATGATACCTAGCAGCTTTCGGGTAACTGAACTGAGGAAGATCGGTAGGCGGTTCGGACGAACCTTGATCGAACTTTCGGTTCGTGCAGTGAGTACGCTCAAACACCTCAGTAGCAGTAGGCTCACGACCCATTACTCGTGCCTACATTAGACAATTAGGTTAAGTTGTTACTAACATAAAGAACGAATTACATTTTCAAAAAAGATTAGATACTCACCATCCTGTCTCGATGTTGTGCCGTACTAATCGATCCCCCAGTGTGTCTGGACGACACCCCCTCAAACTCGGTGTTCCGATTTGCCCCATTGATCCTGGATTTCTTTTTCCAAGCCTCAGTATCCCAGACCTGTTAAAAACAGAGCACATATATAAGGCGAAAGGTGGTACACATGGCAGTTCGAAAAGCTCACAATAGAGATGCATACCGTGTCAATCATTTGTAGCCAAAACCTGTCTGGTATCCATACGGGATGGTGTAATCTAATCCGTGAGAAGTCCTCACCATCCCATTGTTGATCACCAGGATAGGCCTGTGCCACGACCCAATCACGTGCAGAGCTCATCCAATCAGAGTACCAGTTGTGCATGGCTTTGGTCCATAATGAATGAACCGTGTCATCCAGCTCAGGATCCCATTGGAACTTAGCCTACACACACAATGTTTGTATAAATGTAAAAACAATAATTTTGTATGTATAATGTCATTAAAATGGTACACCAACCCTAAAGCGCTGGAACATCAAGTCACGTGCTTCCTGAGGTACTTCCTTCCATYTATGCCAYRGACMAGCAAAGGAAGACCTGAAGATAGTCGTCATCTCTCGGATAACATGGGCATCTTTAAACCTGTACAATTAAACAAATATTTTCAACACAAAGATAGTCATATTAATTTATTATGTAATACAAAGTCTTATACCACATCTACTTACCCATGGCCTAA
>NC_037532.1:27139218-27147154 GCF_001531365.2 Cynara cardunculus var. scolymus | reverse complement strand
CGTAGGTTTAGAGGAGTTTCAGATGACTTTAAAACGATAAGTGTAACGGTTTGACTACTAGAAAGTCAAACCGTAGGTTTAGAGGAGTTTCAGATTAATTTAAAGTGTTGACTACTATAAAGTTAAACCATAGGTTTAGAGGAGTTTCGGATGACTTTAAAACGATAAGTGTAACGGTTTGACTACTAGAAAGTCAAACCGTAGGTTTAGAGAAGTTTTGGATGACTTTAAAACTCTAATTGTAAAGGTTTGAACGAGTAAAGAAGCCTATGTTTTTAAAAATTTCGCCGGCATAACAGCTATAAAATGAATATTTTCAAATGAATTAAGCTTATCGTTTGCCCAACAATTGGCAACCCAACTACAATTATATATATATATATATATATATATATATATATATATATAATCAAGCCTAATTTAACAAACAATAAACATAACCTACGAAGTTAATTTAATCTAGAATACGTACAATTTTAAACATACAATTCCAAACATACAATCAACAAACACACATTTTCTAATTTTAAACATACATACAATTTTAAACRTACAACTAATTTCATCACTATTTTCTAATCTATTATCTATTACATACATACAAGACCATTTTACAAACACATTTTACAAACTTACAAACACATTTTACAAACTTACAAACACATTTTACAAACTTACAAATGTATTTGAAGCATCTTAAATTTCTAAACTCCCATAAATCATACCATACAATTGTAAACATACAAGACTATTTTACAAACACATTTTACAAACTTATTTTACAAACACATTTGAAGCATCTTAAATTTCTAAACTACCATAAATCATACCTAAATACAGACCCTTCCTGTTGTCAATCTGGTCGGAACAGGGACGGCGACGACGGTGACGGTGAAGACGACAGTGGGCGACGACGGCGACGGTGACGGTGAGGACGACGGTGGTCGACGATGGCGCTGCTATGGTGGTCGCAAAGGGGACAGCGGTGGTCGGCGACGGTGAAGACTGTGAGGACGGCGGTGGTCGGTCACGGTGAGGACGGCGGCCGTCGGCGACGCTTTAGACGGAAACCTGTCGCTCTCTCTCTCTCTCTCGATATCGTGTCTCTCTCTCTCTCTCGATATCGCGTCTCTCTCTCTTTCTCTCTCTCTCTCTCTCTCTCTCGATCTGGATATCAGGTCTGTTAAGTTAGAGGGATGTGGTGTACTAGGCAAATGGAAAAGGAGGCTTAACCTAGGTTTATTAAAAACAATCAGCGACAGACTGATTCCGTCGCAAATATGTTCACCCATCTCTTTGTGTGTGTGAAGTCGGTATATATATATATATATATATAATATATATAATAATATATATATATATAATATATAATAATATATATATAATATATATATATATGATTTTTGCAAATTCCCTCGCTGATCCCTCGCAGATCAGCGAGGGATCGGCGAGGGAATTGGCAAAAAGCTGATCCCTCACAGATCAGCGAGGGATCAGCGAGGGAATTGTCCTATTTTCTTATTTTTCTTTTTTTTATCGGGGCTTAACCCATTTAACTGGGCTTTGTTCGGTTTTATTGGACCTTAATCTATTTATCGGGATATATTGAGTTTATCGGGCCTTAATGAACTTTATTCAGTTTTATTTGACATTGTTCGGTTTAATGGTCCTTTATGGGCTTTATTCGGTTTAATGGTCCTTTATGGGCTTTATTCGGTTTTATTTGGCCCAAATAAAACCCATTAAGTCCCAACCAAACCGAATAAAACCCATTAAGGCTCAAATAGAACCGAATAAAGCCCATTAAGGCCCAATAAAACCGAATAAATCTCATTAAGGCCCAATAAAATTGAATAAAGCCCATTAAGGCCCAATAAACCGAATAAATCTCATTAAGGCCCAATAAAATTGAATAAATCCCATTAAGGCCCAATAAACCGAATAAATCTCATTAAGGCCCAATAAAATCGAATAAAGTTTCATAAGGCCCGATATAGCCTAATAAAACCGACTCGACGAGTATATAAACATCAATCCAATCGTGGTTACAACCACCACACATCTATATATATCGTGTATACATGTGTATATATATATACATATAACAATTACAACATTGTGTAAACATATAAATATATATATATATAAAACACGGGGCGACAGGTATATATATATATATAACACATGCACATGTGTGCATATAATACAAATCGCGGTTAGCAACCACAACATATATATATATATATATATATATATATATATATATATATATACAAACAACACATATACATGCATACATACGACATCAACATATAAAATATAACACATAAAAATGAGAAAATAGGAAAAATAGAAAAATCTCTCGCTGATCCCTCGCTGATCAGCGAGGGATCTGCGAGGAAATGTGAATTTTGTCATTTCCCTCGCTGATCTGCGAGGGATCAGCGAGGGAATTTTCCTATTTTCTTATTTTCTTGAATTTTATGTGTTATATTTTTATAGGGTTTCTTCGGCAAAATCCCTCGCTGATCCCTTGTAGATCAGCGAGGGATCAGCGAGGGAATTGGTAAAAGTCAGATTCCCTCGCTGATCTGCGAGGGATCAGCGAGAGATTTTGCCGAAGAAATTTCCCTCGCAGATCAGCTAGGGATCAGCGAGGGAATTGCCAAAAAACTAATTCCCTCGCTGATCAGTGAGGGATTAGCGAGGGAAAACTTCCCTCGCAGATCTGCGAGAGATCAGCGAGGGAATTACCCAAAAGCTTATTCCCTCGCTGATCCCTCGCAGATCAGCGAGGGATCAGCGAGGGAATGTATTTTTGGTATTTTCCTCGCTAATCCCTCGCTGATTTGCGAGGGATGTTTTCCCTCGCTGATGTTCGTCGCTGATACCTGGTTTTCTAGTAGTGCTAGATGTCTTGGTTCATACATGTTCATGTACATACGATAGAGTTGGCTCCTGAATATATAGAAGATGTTCATATGATTCACATGTTGTTCATATGTTTATATATATATATATATATTATGTGTGTGTGTATGTGTGTGTATGTTCATATAATTCTTACATTAACAAAAAGAATGAGATTTTTTGATTGTGTAACTCTCAATTAATGATATGGGAGTTACATAAAAAAGAAAATTACCTAGATACCATTTTCCCCTTTGTTCACATATGTTTTTTGAAATTATAAGTTTGAAAAATTAATTTTTTATCATGATTAATCACAACCGTTTATTGTAAAAATCAATTGTCAAGATTGGTTAACAAAGTTAACACAATAATCTTAGTTAACATTTGAACCATCCCCTATATATATATATATATATATATATATATATATATATAGGGTTGAGTTCACGTGACACCAAGGGTTTTTCGTGAGACCTGTAAGACCAATTTATCATTGATCAACTTTATAAGCTAATGATCTAATTGTCTAAAGTTGCACAGTGGTAATTTTATAATTATTGAGAAGTCTCGTGGCGTTTATAAATGTTCAGATCTGACGATTATAGATCTAATCTAAAGGTTGAGAATTGGTCTTACATGATCCCAAATCTCTCTCTCTCTCTCTCTCTCTCTCTCTATATATATATATATATATATATATAAGAAAATATGAGTTAAAGTGAAAAGTGTAAGAAATGATTTCTACCCTTCATCACTTTTAACCACAAAACAACCCAATAGGGGTGGACTTGGTACGGTACCAAGTTTTTTTTCTCCAATACATACACCAACCAATTGTAATTGATATGCAAAATCTTATATCGTGTACCAACCAACTGTACTTGGTACCAACTTAATTGGTACGAATTTTTTTTTTGGTCGGTACATGTTGGTACTGGTTTTGTACCAAATTCATGTTACATATGAAAATTTGCCAGTTTTTTTTCAAAATTTAAGTGAAATTTTGAGTTTCCATATAAAAGATGTGATGTTTAACATGTTTTAATTGCAATGAATAAAACATGCAAACATTCAAATGTTTAAATAAAATAATTAAGGTTGTAAGGTTTAATATCAAATACATAAAAATACCCAAAACAAAAAAAAAACAAAAAAGGCGATACTATGGTACTACCGTGGTATGCAACTTCAATACCGTGTACCAACCAAATTAGCATACTTGGTACGGTACTACCAACTAACAATAATCGGTACCAATTTAGTTGGTATTAATTTAATCGGTACGATTTGTGTACACATGTTGGTTGGTTTGATTTGATACAAAATTAACACCTCTATAACCTCAATTGATCAAATAAATCATCAATTATTGGAAGGCGATGTAACCACAATTAATAGATGTTATTTTATCGTTAAAAATCAGGTTTAAATTATCTTAATTGTTGCAATAGATTATATTTACAGGAGGGAAATTCGCTCACTAGACCTTCCGGTCTAACCCTCGGTTGTTGTAATAATTTATTTTGTAGGTCTTTCAACACTGAATGATAAAGACAAGGGAAAGATGTAATAGATTAATGGAAGAAAGTTTTTGTTATGCTGAATTTTTGAATTCAGACTTTTGTTATTATATGTGAATGACATTGAAATGTTTGTAAATATTGGATCTGATATATGCTATAGCATGAACTTTTGGTTGTTGGTACTAGTTAATACATGGTGGGTTGTTTCATAAAACTCGGGGTTGTTTTTGAAAAGTGGTAATAAGTTAAGGGGTTATTATGGTTAATATGCATGTTTTTATTCATGCCACCACCTTTTTTATTATTGATATTATACTAAGATAACTTTATTATCTCATCAGGATGAGATTTTAAAAGGGGGAATAAGGAAGTTGGTAAACGTTTCGGGTATTTTGGAGCCGAGGAAAAGAAAAGAAAAGAACCAAAAGAAGAAGGAAAGTCTGTTATGTGATTATTGTCTAGATAATACGTTAATATTCATCTTTGTATCTTCATCTCTTTGTGATTAAACTGAGTTTAATTTTACCAACTTTCCTTATTTGAAAACTGGGTGTAGAACCGTATGGTTATTTTTTTGAGTTGCTTCGTATAAAACTATTTTGATGCCTTAATTAGCACAATTTGTAGGTTTTTGATACATTTATATCATGTATGAAGATAATGTATGAAGATAAAGGTGGATTATCAAGGAGATGTGTATTTTGGGTTATAAGGGTGACATATCAAGAAGAGGTGTATATTAGGATAAATGTCGCATATCAAGGAGAGGTGTATACCAGGATAAAGGGGGCATTATTATTGAGTTACAAAAATCTGGATTTTGATCGAAGTATTCATACTTATCGCATCTTTATAATGCGATAACTTGGGGTTGTTGCATCTGTGTAATGCGATAACTTTGAGTTGACGCGTCCTATTGATGCGATGAAGAGGGGTTATCGATTAGTATGATGCGAGGAACGGGTTTTGTTGCATCCTTGTAATGCGAAAAATTGACTTATCGCACCTATACGATGCGATAAGTTGGGTTTATCGCACCTATGTGATGCGATAAGTTGAGGTAAACCTCGCACCAGTGTGTTGCGAGAATATGGGTTTATCTCATTCTTATGATGCGAGAAATCTTTATTATGTTATATATGATACGACAAGTTTTACCTAAAATATGTTTATCAAGTTATTTGGGTATTTGAATGCAATAAATGAGGTTTGTTATATCAAAATGATGTATATTTGTTATTATTAAAAATATAAGTTTATAAATATGATTTGGTGATTATTCACCCTGTAATTGCATTAAAAGGATTTCTCACTAGTCCTCAAGGTCTAACCCTCATTTTGTGTTTCAAAAATATGCATTACATGTCAGGCACAATTAGAAGATAAGAAGAAGGGAAAATTGTGAAGTAATAATATTATGCTTGCATGAGATTTTGGGCTATCATATTACTATTTTGTATAGGGATTTTTGTTTTGGAAAAAGTTGATTAACTATTTTGTAATATAGCTTTTGTAATAGATTAAGACCGAATGTGTAAATTATATTTATTCATATATGAAAATATATGTTTATATGCAAATGTGATCTTGGGATGTTACATTGAGTTGAGGACGACAACGAAGAGGAAGAGAGATCAACAATTAGAGAAGGAACGATAAAATCTACAAACCTAGATTTCATTTTGAGAGAGGTGAATTCGATTGAGGGAGGATCGATTAAGGGGTAGGTTGAGAAAGGCGTGTTGTTGAGATCATATAGAGAACAATAAGAGGAAAATACGTAATGTGATTACCTCTAACCAAATAAGAGGAAAATAATTGATAAGAGGCTCTAAAAAAAGAAAAAATCTAAATTCAATAACCTCTTATTGAATAAGTAATAAGAGCTTATTAAGAGGAAATTTTTGAAAAATAAACAAAGCCATAAATATATTTCACATTGAAAACCGCATACATATGAAATAAACATAAACATATATATGTTCATCAATATATTAAATGTTAGCTTTATATAAGATAAAATCATGTAAAACAATATCTTAAAATAAAAAATTTCAAATGATCAAACATATACATGGAGAGAGTATTTTAACGTAATTAACAATTCAAATGTTCGCCCCCACCTAAGTGCTTAAATTTGTCGCTTTTAACGTTTAGTGTTTTTCCTTGATAAAAGGGGTCTCCACCCTCTCTGTCCCGAAGAAAAAAAATAGCAAAAAAACAAAAACGTAATTAACAATTCAAAGTGTTCACACGCCATTTAGCACTTGCACCTTGGAGGCGGCACTACACCTCCTGTCACCACTCACCCATCAAATCAATATAAAATTATTTTTTAATGTTGTAAACTTGTAATTTTTAATTAAGAAAATTGTCACTACAATAAACGTAATTAAACCTAATTAAAAACTTAATCGGACCTTAAATAATAAATTATTTATTATTTTAAATCTTAATATCAACATCAATTTTATATATATATATATATATATATGTGTGTGTGTGTGTGTGTGTGTGTGTGTGTGTGAAGATTTAAATGAGAACACCTCAAGTTGACGAAATTGTAAAAACAATTTTATCACATGTAATAATACATATGAGAGAACCTGGTGGTATATAGACGACTTGTTGCAACCTATGCCATTTCAAGAACATTCGTATCACATTGGGAAATACGTGTGATGCAGCCTAGTAGTGTGCAGGCGATTTGACTCGCAACCTATGTCGTGTCAAAGGTCGTCTGTGTCTCTAATCTGGTATCACATGTCTATGTGATGGACTAGAGTATCACATGTGATTGACTATAGTAAAAAGATATTCTATGTTTTCATAAAATGAAACTGTTCTCGTTTGAACCCTTCTGTGTGTGTGTGCGCGCACGCACGTGTATGTGTATGTGTATGTGTGTGTATGTATATGTATATACTATAAATCAAATAGAAACTTGCTAAAAGTTAAAAATCATAAAAACGAATTTCATGTATCATCTTGTAGATGAAATAAAACCATGTAAAAACCAAACCCGTGAAATCAATCAATACCATCCAATGATTTTGCTTTTTAAGTCGGGATTCAAATTGTTTTACATGTTTTGTTGACGTGTGTGAATATGAGTGTGTGTTTCTTTTATAGACGTAATTTTGTATTTGTTTCACATACAAACTAGTTTTTTATAATTTTAACCTTTAGACGGTTTTCATTTAACTGTCCCTATCTATACACACACACGTGCTCTCAATGTATATTTGTGCAACACAACAAAATGTAAACTATTATTAAACCGATAATATCATATCAATACAATTCCTCATCAAAACAATCCGAAATTTCCGTAATATTATGCCGTTATGCTTATCTTTATTTAAACATATTTAACTGTTGTTATCAATTAGTTTATGAATTGTTAAAAAAGTTGTATGTACATAATAATAAAGTTTAAACTGGATTTTTTTTAATTCACCTGGATATCCAACCCGCTATGCGAGCCGACTAATCCTAAG
>NC_037532.1:27136404-27138788 GCF_001531365.2 Cynara cardunculus var. scolymus | reverse complement strand
TTAGTAATATCTGAATTTACCATTGCATATGCTCAAACCAAACGAAAGCTTTTCTTATATAATTATGATATTTAAATTATATCAAAGTGAAGATAAAATTGAGTTACTTGAAACAGACGATAATTACTTGGTCAAACAATCCTCAGAGTTGACCAAAGTTTATTTTGAAATGGTTTAAGTATTAATCTACGATACATTTTGACCGTTTATTTTAGTAATATTCTTTTCGTGGTCAACCCTTCTCCTTTTAAAAAAATATAAATAGATAAAAGAATTTAATATACATAAAAAAATAGAATTATATGAACTTATATATTCATTGATGTGTATACGTCAATGAATTTTAATGAGTACTAGTTGTATACCCGCGCAATGCAACGGGATATGAAATTTTGTAAAGATGTGAATGGGCATATTGATTACAGATAAACATTTGTATTTGAAACTATCAGACCCTACACTTTATTGATTTTCCATATTCAATGGATTTGAGATGAATTGAAACAATCCAATAATCTATTTGATGTCGTATTATGAAACCATCTATCAATCTCAAAAGAAAGCACGACGTGACTTATCTTATACTACTGTCCATGTAGATTTCTTCACGAGATAACTATTCATTAGAATGCAATAGAAKAACTSTAATGGAAGCTAAGAAGCCACTGTCAATGAATATTACCCATTGAGGAAGCTTAAAGATGGCAAACAAAATCCGGACAATTGACCAATAAAAGAGAGAAYAAGAAACATACATCATGAAATACGAGGGTTTTGCTAGTAATAAGTAGTTAAATAATCCTTCCAATGGTTGATTTATAACAAGGATAACCATGCAAAGATAAAATAGATCTTACCAATTATGTAATTAACAACATAACTCTACTTTATCTCAACAACTTGATYTTYGATATTTAATGTGTTTGTGCATTGTCCTACATTCACAACAATTTGATGTGCAACTTTGAACGCCATAACAAAACAGAGAAAGAGATGACCTCAACTTCTCCAAAGGCACACATCCTAGATCAATATTGCATATTGGACAACATTCAAGTTCTTCATCCGAGAGCTTCTTACAAATACATTTCCTGTAGACTGACAACATCCAAGAGGCAAAAAGTGAAATAACAATTACCCATTTTTTAGAGTTGGAACAGAAAAAAAAAAAAAATCAATGAAAATGGTTGCAAGTACATTAAAGTAACTTCCTTGTGACCTAGGCATCCATTATTAACTCTTTACATACGATTGAATGTTCTTATACCCAGGTAGCACAGAAGCCTCATGGACTCAACTCTGTTTTTGGCAATGAAATTCACATCATCTTTAATCTTTAATTAAATTACTTTGCTTTATGCAAATCCTAGAAGCCAATTAGAAAATGCAAAACCATCTGCAAGCTATATTGTAATAATATAACATTAACCAACAAAATTTTTTGGACAAAGGCAATACTAAGTACTAACAAGGGTATACTCGAAAATTAGGGGAATTCACAAAACACTATGTTGATATCTTCTTCTAGCAAACACAAATCGTCATTCCCAAACAACATACAKAAAAAAATTGTGAAATTGTGATCAATAAGACCAATAGAGCAKGAAATCTCACATCAACCAGTTAAAAATMTTTACTTCATTCAGTCTCTAACTAAGGAATGAAAACACAAAAACTAATGGAAACCATTTATTCATAAAAGAGATTTRAGAACTTAATTACCTCATTCGTGGGAGGACTACCATCAACAGATCAAACGATCAAATAGTTTAAACCCCTTTAAGATCAGAAGCAAGGGGTGATAGTTTGAATCAAATTCAATCTCAGGAACATAATATGATGACATAAAAGATGTGTATTACGAAATTGTTAGTACAATTTCTAAGATTTACAATAGAAAAAAATGGTATGATTGTAGGTAAAAAGATCAAACTGTTTACAAAAAGGAAATGGATATTAGAACTTGCAGAAAGATTAAACCTGGAAAGGGTAAATCCATTGTTCAACTTACCCTGTTGTAATAGTACCCAGAAATTAGCTAGTATTTGCATCTGTTGTTAAAAACAGTGCATCTAATCCTATACTTTTTTCCAGTAAGATGATTACCTGGTAAACAATCATCAACAATACCAAAGTGAGGACTATTTCAAAAAAATTATCCATGTATATCATGATCAGAGTCTCTATTCTCAAATATGATTTTCTGTCCAGAGTCTAACACCATAGATCCTGAGCGCTACTATCTTCTTCACTATGATGCATATGGCAAAAAAAGTTTATGAATTGTTAAAAAAAGTTGTATGTACATAATAATAAAGTTTAAACTGGATTTTTTTTAATTCACCTGGATATCCAACCCGCTATGCGAGCCGACTAATCCTAAG
>NC_037532.1:27133522-27135989 GCF_001531365.2 Cynara cardunculus var. scolymus | reverse complement strand
TTAGTAATATCTGAATTTACCATTGCATATGCTCAAACCAAACGAAAGCTTTTCTTATATAATTATGATATTTAAATTATATCAAAGTGAAGATATAATTGAGTTACTTGAAACAGACGATAATTACTTGGTCAAACAATCCTCAGAGTTGACCAAAGTTTATTTTGAAATGGTTTAAGTATCAATCTACGATACATTTTGACCGTTTCTTTTATTAATATTCTTTTCCTGGTCAACCCTTCTCCTTTTAAAAAAATATAAATAGATAAAAGAATTTAATATACATAAAAAAATAGAATTATACGAATTTATATATTCATTGATGTGTATACGTCAATGAATTTTAATGAGTATATATATATATATATATATAATTGTATACATAGTAGATATGTATTAATGATGAATATATTAATTGATAATATTAATAGCGTTTATGCATTAGTGATTATACATATTCTAATAGTTCTCAAATAATTTGTGGTTCTCGGTTTCCACATGAACTTGAGCCTTCATGTACGTATGTATGTATGTATGTACACATACTTGGGATCGTACACCAATTTTATCCTTTGTGAGAATAGTGAGAACCACCTCATAGGCTTCAAATGGTTTTTGTTGTTGGATCTAACGCCTCACAGAAACGTTGTGCTAGATATGTAAATAAACAGAACTTCGATGGCGTGGATGTAGGCGGACACGGACCTTAATGTACCTTCACATCAAAATTGTACCATATCTTGATAATAAAAACACTGAACCTTAGCATACCTTGACTGACCTTAACAAATTTTAGCAAACATGAACATACCTAAACATGAAAACCTTAATATAAAAATATTAACATACCATAACATGAAAACTTTAACATGAAATTTTAATATACCTTAACATGAAAAAACAATGAATGTTAACATGTCTTAACAAACCTTAAGACCAAAATGTCCATCCTTTACAAAAAAAAATGCACGTTCTTGGTCGTTGGATCAAAGAAAAAATGAGCTCTTAGTCTGCGTATGGTATATGGGACAGGACATGACAAAACTCATTGTCCCACGTTTGGCGCAACATGAGATAGAACAAGAAACTACTATCCTATGTTTGGCGCGACATGTGACAGGGACAAGAATTGGGACAAGGTAAGACAGCATGGGACAAAAGAAATTATTTTTTGTTCCATCAAAATAGGTGGAAAAAGATTGGACAAGAACGAGATAGAAACTAAAATATTAGTAATTTATCCTAGTTTGATATATAACCTTAATATAGTATTTATCTTAATGGTCATCACCATTAGTTTCAACCGCCACCAGCAGTCATTGTTGGCCACCTCCAACTCCTCCTTTACTACAACAACCTCCTCTGCCACCTCCACAACCACCGTCGACCACCTACTACGATGTTCATTGCCACCTCTACAACCACCATCGACCACCACCGTCCATTGTCACCTCTGCAACCACCATCAGCCACCAACCGCCACCATCTATTGCGACCAATACTACCACCGTTGGCCACCTCTAACTCTTCCTCTACCGCAATAACCTCCACAACCACCACCGACCACCACTGTCCATTGCCACCAATACAACCACCATCGACCATCGACCACCACCGTCTATTGTCACCTCACCTCCACCATAACCACCACCACCACCACTACCACTAACTTCACTACATTGGCCATAACTACCTCCTCCACCATTGCCAATCACCACCACCACCATAATCCACCATCTTTATGTCTTTCACAACCTTTGTCCACCAACAACCACTGTCTCTGCCTCCATAACCACCGCAGCCATCGACCACCACCACCCATCACCACTATTACTGTCGACATCCATCATAACCAACACCACCTCCACCACCTCCACTACCATTGCTACTACCATCAATTATATCAAAATTTTCATTAAAATTTGGTACCATTATATATGTATGTATTTATATGAAAATTGTGTAAAAATATTTATAAATTAAGTTCTTTAATTATTTACTGTATTTGTGTTAATTATAACTATTACATAATATTTATAAGACCAAACTGTTGTGTGATCTACATAAAAATGTTGAAATAAGTTTCTAGGACGTTTTTGGATTTCAACAAGTTTTTTTGGATGTTTTAAAATAAAGTGTTGTATTAACTTTTTTACCAGACATCAAAAATAGGATATGTGTTTTTACAAGATACATTTTCAAATAATGTAATATAAAGAAATTAAGCACGTTAGCGTCCTAAAAATCGCTAAAACCCCAAAAACTTGCTAATAACTTATTATAACGCTTTTACATAGGACAAACAATTATTTTGTTGATCATCTCTCTCAGTGATTTGATGATAATCCTTTTTTCCTTTCACGTTGTATTTATGTCTCTGTATTTTCAGTTCCAGCGATCATCACTGAGTATGTTCAGTGATCGCTGAAGAACTTGCATTGTAAATTCATCAGAGACAAACAATACT
>NC_037532.1:27131073-27132467 GCF_001531365.2 Cynara cardunculus var. scolymus | reverse complement strand
TCTTCCTGGTGAGATTTATCACTCAGTGATGAAACTCAAAACTTCTAAATCCGTATGGGATACTTTATGTGTCCAATATGAAGGAACCTCTCAGGTTCAGGAGACTAGAAAGATCAATTTAGTAAGACAATACGAAAGCTTTCTCTGTGGAAAGTCGGAGACGCTGTCTGAAGTACATCAAGGATTTAATTGCCTTCTTATTGATCTAAGGGCTGTCGATAGGGAATATTCTAATTCTGAAACCTTGACTAAGTTTCTAGAATGCCTTCTTCAGTCTTGGGACACCTTTTCCATGTGTCTCAAGATGTCAAATGACATGTTCACTCTTTCTCTTTCGTCTTTATACAGTATTCTGCTTAACCATGAGCAATCTCGTCAACTAAAAAGAAATCTTGTAAGAGATTCCAGGGAAATGAAAAGCTCTCCTTTAGCTTTGATCTCTGAGTCTTCTTCAGTTGAAACCTCTACTCTTTTTGTCTCTTCTCTACCTCCCGTGGTCATCACGAATATTGACTCTTCTGAGGACATTCCAGAATCTGATTTAACAGATTTTGATGAGTCCCTAACACTCCTGACTAAGTCATTCAGGAGGTTCTCCAGTAAGAGCAAATTCCGCAAATCTCCTCAGCTATCCCTAAGTGAGAAGCCAAAGTCTGAAAGAATAGACAAGGCTTCAGCTGTCTGCTACAATTATCACCGGCCTGGACACTTTGCAGGTGAATGCAGATCGAAGAAGACTGTGACGCCATCTTCTAAAGCTCCTTCCTCCTTCAGGACCATAGATGATAAATACTTAAAACTGAAGGAGAAATACAATAAGATGAAAAAAAACCAGCAAAAGGCTAAAGGTCTTGTTGTTGAAGAGCATGACTGGGCTGAATCATCTGATGAATCATCTTCTGACGAGGAAGATAAAGCTTATGTCTACTTGATGGCTATTGATGCTGATGAAGGTTCTTCTAAAGCATCTACCTCTTCTGAGCCATATTCTGTTGCTCAGGTATGTATCCTGAATGAACCTTCTTCTAGTCTTTCTGCACTAGATACGCTGACGGTTGACCTTTACAATGCCCTAAATGGCAAATCTAAAGCTGAAATGCTTAACGTTGATCTTCATGAGCAATTAAAGATTTGTCATTCTAAGATCAAAGAACTGACCTCAGTTGAGGAAAATCTTAAGGATCAGGTTATTGTAAACCAATCCATCACTGTTGAACGTGAGAAAGTTGTCGCTGAGCGTGAGCAAGCAATCGCTGAACTCAAGGCTGAGAAAGCTACCATTGAAGGATGGTGTAAAGCTTCTCTCAAAGCCTCTGAGATCATTAACGCTCAGATCCCCGCCAAGAAAACGACTGGTCTAGGATTCTCCTATGATCAGGAAGAATGTGTTAAAG
>NC_037532.1:27129687-27130973 GCF_001531365.2 Cynara cardunculus var. scolymus | reverse complement strand
GGACTACAGAATGCTTTGGGGTCTGAAATTCGGTTAAGTACAGCATATCATTCGCAAACAGTTGGGCAAAGTGAGAGAACTATACAGACTCTCGAAGATATGTTGAGAAGCTGTATTATTGATTTCGGAGGATCGTGGGAAGATCACTTGCCATTGATAGAGTTTGCGTATAATAATAGTTATCATTCCAGTATCCAAGCGGCACCGTATGAAGTATTGTATGGACGTAAATGTTGAACGCCGTTATGTTGGAATGAAGTGGGTGAAAAACAACTGACAGGTCCTGAAATTGTTCAAGAAACTTCTGAAAAGATTGAACAAATCCGTGAAAGAATAAAAACAGCACAAGATCGCCAGAAAAGTTATGCAAATAATCGTCGAAAGCCAATTGAGTTTGGTATAGGTGATTTTGTGATGTTAAAAGTTTCGCCATGGAAGGGTGTCATCAGATTTGGAAAGAAAGAAAAGCTCAGTTCAAGATATGTAGGGCCATTCAGAATATGAAAGCGAATTGGGCCAGTAGCATATCAGTTAGAGCTGCCAGAAGAACTGAATCTGATTCACAACACTTTTCATGTGTCGAATTTACGGAAATGTTTGGTTGATCCGAGTATAGCTGTACCGTTACCAGAAATCCAATTAGATAGTAAGTTGAATTTTGTGAAAACACCGGAAGGTGTAATCGACAGAAAGATCAGGATGTTGAGAAACAGAGAAATAAGTCTGGTGAAAATTCAGTGGAAGTTTCACAAAGGACCAGAAGCAACATGGGAATTGGAGTCAAAGATGAGATCAAAATATCCATTGCTTTTTAATTAAAGGAATTCCGGGACGGAATTCTTTTGAGGGGTGGATAATGTGATAACCGGGTCCTGATTATCACCCAAGGTAATTAATATGTGATTATCTGATTAAATGATTACGTGATAACATGATAAATTGTTATATTTGATCATGCTGGTATGTGAAAATGTGCATAGTATGAAATATGCATATGTTATATATATATATATATATATATATATATAATATGTATGCATGCATGTGTATGTGTGCATGTGTGCATAAGTGTATAATAGAGTGTGAATAAGAAAAAAGGGCTATTAGCCGACTTTCTTGATTTGGAAAGTATAAAAAGGGAGGTTGAGCCTCCATATTTTTCTCTTCTTACTTTGGCAAAGTTGTGCGATTTAAAAAGAGAAAAGAGTTGACCGGATATCTTGTATGGAGATTCAAGATTTAATTTCAAGGGTTTGGTTTCAAAAGCTTGATAATGTGAGTAGTTT
>NC_037532.1:27126663-27127976 GCF_001531365.2 Cynara cardunculus var. scolymus | reverse complement strand
CAAATAGTTAATTTGATACTAATATCGATATATTTTTGTCAAATTTTTATGATATCTTCAAACATATATTTTATTCAAAAATAAAAACATCATCGTTTTCTCAAAATCACATAAAACCAAATTATAACAACGACTGAGATAAAGAATAAAATGAAATTTTAAAATCACGATGTATCTCGCTGCATTGCGCGAGTACGCTTCTAGTACATTTCAAATGGATTTTTTCGATATTCACATGTCCTTAACCTTCTTTTCTTATATTTTTACGTTATTTTATTTTTATCTGAACATCCCACTAAAGGGTAATTATACATATTTTATCAATTAAAATACAACTGCATTATAACATTATCAATTATGAGACATAATTTTTAGAAAGATGCATATGTCCATCTTCGTTGAAGACGGGTTTGAAGTTTATGCTTGTTCTTAGTGGTTTTTGGTAACATCAATTAGGTGGCATTTGTTTTTTAAAAGGTGTTGAAGTTTGAAGTATTATTTCACTTATGATTAATAAGAGGTGGTGCTGAAGTCTGAAATCTGAATCTATAAGACTGTTCGTTCTTGTAAACTGATAAACGTCTGAAGTTTGAAATTTGAATCAATAGTTTGCTTTTGTAAAATCAGGTGCAAACATTTTGTAAAATTCTCTTGATTTTCATAAAATTTCCATTGCAGAAATTCATCTCAACAATTGCTTAAAAGATGGAACACAGTAAGAAACTTTTGGATACCTTTCAGACTTCTGATGCTATCGAGAATGCCACCAGTGAGTTTGTTTGTGAAAAGATCGATACTTTTGATAGATCGTCGATAGAAGTTCTTGTTTCACATTACTCTTCTAAGCTAACCTATATCTACAGTTGTATGGGACTTATTTGAATTTAAAGTTATTTATATAAACCATATCAATAAATATTTGTTTTTTTAATATAAAACGTTGATCATAAAAAATAAACTTTGATAATATTTTAAAAATAATTAAACCATAATAAATAAACTCTTATCATTTCTATAAATATTTCAACTAATTGATTTATATGGTTTATACTAATAAGATGGTTTGCAAATGATCTACACATACTTATACTATATTATAAATCATTTGACAAAACTCTTAAAAATCACTTTTTATGCGTAAAATACTGTTTATTAATGCATGTTACTTAAAACTCAAGATTGCAAGTAGATTATGCGTAAGTACAACTTCTTAAAGCTCCATATCTGAATTCGTGTAACTAACTGCAGATAAACATAATCAAATATAGGATAAACATCTCATTTTAAATATAAAAAATCTAAAATATAATTAG
>NC_037532.1:27124122-27125480 GCF_001531365.2 Cynara cardunculus var. scolymus | reverse complement strand
TATAATAAAAATATTGAATTAAAGAAATTACAAAAAAGAACAAGAACTTTTAAATAATTAATTTGATGCTAATTTCGATATACTTTTTCAAAATTTTATGATATTTTAAATTTTATATTTTATTCAAAAATAAAAATATTATCGTTTTTTCAAAATCACATAAAACCGTATTATAACATCGATGGAGACAAATAATAAAACAAAACATTAAAATCGAGATGTATCTCGCTGCATTGCGCGAATATTCTTCTAGTATATATATATAGGGAAGATCAAACGAGAAGTTAATTAATTTGCATGAAGTTCCAAGATCACAAATAATTACACGTGATACGAATGCTTAATCACATATAATTAAACACATCCAAAAGGGACACGGACGACGTAGAGAACGAGTACATTTTTAAATTGTTAGTTTGTACTAATATCAATATAAATTTTGATTATGTCTTTAAATTTATATTTTATTAAAATATAAATACATTATTGTTTTCTCAAAATCAAACTATATAATAAAATCGAAAGAGGCAAATCATAAAAAAAACATTAAAATCAAGATGTATCTCGTTGTATTACACGATTACGCTTATATATATATATATATATATATATATATATGCCTAATCAAAATAAGAATTATTTTGTTTGTGATAACTGTGAGGTCCAATCAACCACCAATCAAAGGTTAAATTAGAAAACTAATAATTTTGGTAATTTTAACTTTAAAATATTAATTAAGGGCATTTTAGGGATTTCATAAATATTCTCTCTCATCTCTCCTCTTTCCCCTCTCTGGCGAATCTTATTCGGCGAACCTTATTTCGATGAACCTTATGTGAACACAAGATACACACTGTGATACCGAGATATACATACAAGATGTACAATGTGATATCCTTTGTAAAGTAATGACAATAACGAAAATGCACACTATGGTACATTTCATAAAACAAAGAAAATACATTGTAATACACGTGAAACATTGTGAATGTTATCACTATGATACACTTTGGTTCACAAATGTCTTTAAAATACGATGCATATTAGGTAATTGATATACTAGGTAACTAATTTTAATTAAATATTTCATTCTAAAAAATTAATTAAATATTTTAATTATTTGTCAAAAATAGAATTACTATATTACCCTTTTAACTTATTTAAAAAATATCCTTAAATATCTCAAATGAATGGTTCACATTAGATCTCATAATTATCATAAACTAATGAGTTCCTTTGAATGAGTCTATATATAAATATATATATATATATATATATATATATATATATAGTTCAAATACTAACCCAATATTTTGTGCAAACTTTGCTAACCCACATCAACCAATAATGTTGCATCT
>NC_037532.1:27089695-27122000 GCF_001531365.2 Cynara cardunculus var. scolymus | reverse complement strand
TGAAGGTTTTAAAAAGTCACCTTCACAGCATTTTGCTGTGAAGTTTCAAGTGTAAAATGTTGGTCTCACGGGTCTCACGAAAACAGACTGGTCTCACATGATCCCAAGTATATATATATACTTTGATGACCACTAACTATTTTGTCTATATCCTCTTCTTTTATTGCAGATCGTAAATTTTGCTGTAGGTCTTGTTTTTATGAAAAACCTTTTTTAATTTCTTTTAATTCGTTTATAATTTGATTATTTTGTGCTTTAATATAATCTAAATTTTTAGTTAATTTGCTAATTAACTCTGTTCTTTTATCTATAAAATTATATATCCTGTCTAAATTCTGATTATTTCTTTTAACTTCTTGTTCTAAATTTGTTCCAAGATTGATAATTAAATCTGTTATACCGTTTAAATGTATATTTTCAGAGTGTAAAAGATGTTTATGAGTTTTAGGAAATCTACAGATAAAATTACAATTTTCTACTAAAGTACTACTACTAGTTTTTCCAGTGAATTTAAGATTTAAAAATTCAAGCTTTTTCTGATTTAACGACCCTATGATTTCGAAAGTTTTTTCAGTATTTTAAGTGTCTATCTTCCTAAAATTAATTCTTTACCTCAATTCCTTTCATTAATATTTTCTTACATCCCTTTTTATATAAGCAACATAAAAGTCCTAAAGCAAAGTTATAAGACTTATAAAATATTTAGCAAATTTACAGACTTTCGAAACCTTTTTGTTTTTTAAAAATCCATCACTATCTCCTTATAAGTATTAAAACATCAACTAATCCCTTAATTTTCACCTAAGCGGGTTCTCGAAAACAACAACAACGATGGGCTTATGGATGCCATCATTTAATACTCGAGTCTGGCTTAGTCTTTTAAATTAAAGAATCGATCTATGCTCTAATACCAACAAAAGGGGGTATGGCGGAGTCGGCCTGATGATTAGGGGTTGTGTCTACAATTAGTGGATTTATGAATGTAAAGATAGCGTTGTCTACGACTACAAGTTCATGAGGATCAATGTTTGCCTACATTGCATATATATAATCAGCGTTGTCTACGACTACAAGTTCATGAGGATCAATGTTTGCCTACATTGCATATATATAATCGGGCCTCTCATACTCCAAAGCCTGAACATGGGCCAATCCAGGGTTAAAAACCTTATACCATAAAAGCTCTTCATTCTCTCACTCTTGAAGGCACCGATTTCGTTCCGTTACACAGGTTCCTTTCAACGCCCATCAATATCACGAAGTACGATTCTCGATTCATGTCATGCTCACCAGCAAGGTATGCGACAAACGATAAGCATTTGATAAACGATTTTGAATTCATGCATCATGGACTTGTACGATACAATTCACCCCTTCCCCCAAACCTTACCTATCGCCCCGACCATCGTCCCCTCTTCTACCTTACATCCTTACCGCGTTATTGCCTCCTCTTCCCTATCTCAAGCATAAATATTTGACAGTTTCAATCCCTAGATCATTTTTTTAAATCTCATATTTTTAGCCACTGTAACAAATTTTAAATCAACATAGATTAACAAATAATCAACAATGACCAGGCACGGAAAATATTCAAATACATATTAAGGGGCACACTTAACGCGTATTAGGATCATAAATGAAATCTGTAATAAAATCGAAACTACAGGGTTATCGGTGTCATTTCAAAACGCTATAGACGAAAAATTGAGGTTTAGTAAACTAGAAGGACACTTTTTGTAACTTACTTTAACATAAATTAAGGGGCCGTTTACTAAACACTTACCCGATAAGTATTGATCGGGTAACTTTCCTCACTTGATGCACATGACAAGGGCCGAAAATCTTACCCGGTAAGAGCGATGATAATGATAGAGAGTCTTACCCGTAAGTGATGGTGAGAACTCTTACCCGAGTAAACATTTACTGGGCAATTGTTGCATACAATACCGTTTTAATATACTACAATCTTATCTGATAAAATAGATTATGGTGTTGAATTCTACCGGAAAGCGCTTACCGAGTAAATATTTAGGTAAACGGCCCCTAACTTTCGTTAGAAGTTAATCACCTTGCAAACTTTAATTTGTCAAATAAAACCTGTTTATTTACAATTAATACTCAATTATAAATTAAGAAAATCAAAACTTATTTTGATATAACTTATCGTCTCAAGTGATCCTCGATATCTTCAATCAAAAGGTTTATCACGACCGTGCATTTGCACGCTTCTCAAACTTAATTCTACAACATCAAATACAATGGGGTGTTTGTGGTGCGGTTTCATATGGTTTGCGGTCAAATCGTAAACCGTACGTATACATGGTTTGAGCATTTTTTTAAACCGCAAACCGCACTGCATAAACCTCAAATCGCACCTCATACAACTCAAACTGCACCGGACCACATAATTATAAGTTCAAAACTACATTATAAAATCAATGATAAAGTGACTGAAGTCCAAAAAGTTAAATAATTTATATACATCCGATTCCCAAATACATATTGCATAATTAAAAAAAGTACAAAACTTTTGTAACACCCCAAAGAATCACATTTGCATATAAACATACATTTCATATATCATAAAATACAACTTTACACATTTGATCCCAAAATATACAAAAGTTACATTATAAAAGTAGCTACAAATTTTTTCCACGTAATCTCAACACAAGACTTGTAGACAACAAGTAATCAGGTACATATAACATCAATTCATCCCAAAAATACACATACAAGCAATAATAATTTCTTCATAATTTCCCCTTCTCCTTATCATCTGATTGTGTCCGACATGTAATGCACATTTTAAAACACCAAAATAAAGGTTAGACCATGAGGTCTAGCGAGAAATCTATTTTACTGTTATTACAGGGTGAAAAATCACCAAAAACACTTTTATAAAATTTATATTTGTATAGATAACAAATAGATAATGTTTTATCAAAACAAACCTCTTTGTCGCATCATATAGATGAGACAACTTCATCTTATCGCATCAAACCCATTGTGATATCAAAGTCATTTAACAAATAAGTAATCAAGTTGTCGCATCAATTATAAAAATACATCATTGATGCGATAACCCAAATTTGTCGCATCACTTATATGCGATAACTTCCTTTGTCGCATCTCAAGGACGCGACGACCCCAATTTGTCGCATCCAACAAATGCGATAAACACATCTTGTCGCACAATAAAGATGCGGTAACAGTAACTTGTCACACCATATAGATGATAAACTCAACATGTCACATCACACGGATGCGATAACCAACACTTCAATTTTTATCCCAGTTTCATCGCATCACACTCATGCGATAAAATCAACCTCATTGCATCATATAGATGTGATAATAGAATACCATGATCAAAAGATCATCATTTTTCCAGAATTTGATTATGCCACCCTTATCCCAGCATACATAGCTCCTGATTATGCCACCCTTATCACAAAATATACTCATCTTCTGATTATGTCACCCTTATTACAAAATATATCCATCTCCTGATTATGTCACTCTTATTACAAAATATATCATCTCCTGATTATGCCACCCTTATTACAATCAGATGATAAAATCATATGAAAACCCAAACTTTTTGCTAATAGATAACATATAATCACCATGTATTTACTTATGAAACCTTGGGTTTCTTCACCCAAACATACAACAAATGATGTTTTCAAAAATAAAACTCACCTTATGTTCACAAAGATGAAGACGAACAACAACAAATATTCAGTACAAGAATTCACATAAATCAACTTCTTCCTTCCTCTTCTTTTGGTTTCTCTTTTTATCGGCTCAAAAAACACACACATAGTAAACTCTTGTTTACTTTTCACCCCATCCCAATGAGATAAAACAATTATCTTATAATACTCATAAAGAAATAATGAGACAATGGAGGATTAAAACAAACTAATCACATTAATAAGGTAAACCCCTCAAGTTACCACTCTTATTAAAAAACAACCCCAAACTTTTGTAACCGATAAACCAGTTATCACAACTTTTAACAAATTCAAAATCCCAAAATATTACATAAATACTAAATTATATATATATATATATATATATATATACACACACACACACATACATTATATCATATATAAAATTTAAAAATACAAAATACCCGGTGTGGTTTGAATCCGCGATTTGATAACTTAAAACCGCAAACCACACCGCACAGTGTGGTTTGGTAAAAATACAAACTGCAAATCACATTGTAAAAGTTCTAAACCACGTTTTACAGTACGGTGTGAACAATTTATACGGTTTAACGGTTTGTATGAACATCTCCCTTTGATATCATATAAACAAGTTGCAAAATGCTAAAAACAAGCTCTCTAAATATAAAGAGACCACTTTATCCATTAGTACAACAAGAATGTAACGTATCAGACCAAAATATACATGAAGTATTTGTAAATACAAAAACAATAAGTACCAGAACCATCAAAAACGCAATTATATTTTTCATAAAATATCAATTCAACATTTAAAAGTAACGCAAAACAAAAAAGAAAGAACGAAAAATATATCATATTAAAAAAAGAAGTATATTATCTCCAACATAAATTAAAAGGATACCAAAGTTCCAAAAGGTGATGAGCATATGAACTATACATCTGGCTCGGAGTTCAAGTTTCCAACATTTTCATTTTAATTATTGATGTTGTAGGGTTTTAAATCGATTTTTAACCTCGAAAAAAGTAGTGGAAAATAATTTAAGTTACAATAAAGAAAACTTTCCAAAAATTTTAAAATCCAAGTCGAATCCAATGACATATTAAAATGAATTTAAAACACGCCATAAGGTGTTTAGAATTTATACTTTCAAATTTGACGAGGATATTGACGGAACACTTAGAAACCAACATAGGTTCTATGGTAATTCACACACGAACACGCCTTTAGACCTCCAACGGGTACTAGCACAAAATCTTAAATCTATATGTGTATTATAGGGGAGAAAAAGAAATCCTTTCTGTATTTTCTTTGATAGCTAAATCGAAAAGAATTCAGTTACTTCAAATTGATTTAGCCTATCAACTTATTTATATGGTCTGAAATATAAATAAACTATAATTCATAATAAATATTTATAATTATCTGTAATATTTATAATTATCTTAAACTTTAATATAATTATATACATTTATAGATAATGCACTGTAATTATCATCATTATATTTTAACACACATTTTCATAATTATCCCAAAGAATAGTTATTTCAACAATCAACATGATTTAACTCGGGTTTTAACAAATGGAGACAAATGTGTTCTTTGTGTGGGACCCTATAGTTTTACATACTTCTTAGCAGTATTCATGTTTGACACGTCTCTTGGGCATATAATAAATTACAGTCGTGGAAAGGGATAAAGGTTGTCGAGTTGGTTAAATGCTATTAGTGAGAATAATATTTCACTATTTTATAATTAAGAGGTTGTTTACCAACACTAATTGGGTAAACACTTGTCGGGTAATAGTTGCCACCCTTACTTATGGACAAGATTCTCGGTTAGCAAAATGACATGGTAAGATTGTTAGTAAATACCATCATCTCTTACTGGATAAGCGCCTCTTACCCAATAAAAGATAATAAGTGTTTAGTTACCTGATAATAGATGGCAAGTGTTAAGTAAATAACCCCTTAACTCTCAATAAAATGACGACCTTAGAACAATGGCATCATGGTCATATACGGATGGAGGTTTTGTGATCTTGACGACTGAAAGAATCTCACTTAGGTTAGGTGTCATTTTTTGACATCAAAACCAAGATCAATAGATCATAATAACTTTCACAGGTAAATCTAAAATTTCATTATTCTTTTCTTGATGTTACATATCGTAAGAATAAAGTAGTCGTGAAAGAAAGGTAAGTATGCTCGTGATGAAAATGGAAGAAACGCTCTTCCTTTGTGCCGAATGATGTGTGCCCTTTTGTAGGCAATGCAGATTGTGTTGATTTAAATGAATGCGAACAATATCCTAACAAGATAACCAATAAACAAGTTATATGATCTCAGGTTTCGTGTTTTAGGGAGTTGATAAACTGAAAAATAATAACGAATATTTAAATGTAAGAAAGGGAGTCGAAAAACTTGGAGATTAATGTATTGCCTTATAACAAGTATTATCATTAGTAAATTTTTCAGTTATTAAATAGAGATTATGTAATATGTATAGTATAAATTGATGCCGAAATCACATCTTTTTTTCCAATATTAATAGTACATGATAACGTACGAATAACTGTTTTGATACATGGATTAGTTACAGAAGTATCTTGAATTTTTCAATATTCATGTAATGACCTATTATATGTACCTCAAACCTATAACTAATGATTTCCCAAAATATACGGGTAAAATAAGTTATTACTGCAATTAAGATATATTGGAGTGATGTAAATTTTTGTGAATATTCGCTACGTTATATATATATATATATATATATATATATATATATGATAGTTCAGTTTTTTCATGTAAAGATTTGGTGTTATGAAGTTTAGGGGATCTATAAAGATTCGATAAGATAAAAAAAACTCATGCAAGTATGTATATGTACGTGTGTGTGTGTATATCAGACTAATCAAATTAGAACTTGATAGTTTGTGATTACCGTGAGATTTAATGTGAGTCAATAAATTTATTGTATTAATTCTATTTATTTAATTAATAGGCAAGGGTGTATTAGTAATGTAACACTCAGATTTTTCAGTATGATTTTCGTGTTTTATATCAATATTTGTCATTCGAATAACCTTTAGAATAATGTTTGGTATGTATTTTGAGTTGATTTAATGTTTTTGATGAGAAATAAATTAATTAATTTTTTGGAGAAGTTTCACCAAGTTTCACTTTCGGGGCGAGATCTTCACTTCCGGGGAGTTTGGATAGAAAGTTGGGACTAATCAATGGAACCCATTAGCTCACTTAAAATCGTTTTTTTGCTACAGAAACCCTCATTTTTGTTTATAAACTCATTTATCCTCTTCCCCTGCCTTCTCACTCCACTCGATCCATTCAAGAGCATCTAAGAGCTTGGCGACTAGAGATTCACGTTTTGTAGGTTGGAGCTCAAGATCTTCATTTTCTCCACCTCCTTTCCACCATTATTGACTTGGTTTTAGGGTTTTTCTCCTAAAAACTTATTGATCTGATTTTCTCAAGGATCTTGAAGACTTTGGTTGTGGTTTGAAGTTCCTAGAAGCTACAGGTAAAAATCTAGCTACTATTTCTTGATTCTAGGGCTTGAACCATTTACTCTAATAACTTTCATTCCTTCTTGGGTTTTCAAGGGATTGTTCTTGAGAGGTTTACACCTTGGATCTAAAGTCTAGCTTGAGGATTTTAAGTCCTACCAAAATAAGCTCAAGATTCCGAGTAAAACATAGATTTAGCATAATAGCAAGATGAGTTCAAGTTGCTTCGTGAAAAGTAAGTACATGTCAAAAATGTTCATTTTAAAGTATGAGGTGTTTTACTTGCATACGGTACATTTGGTTTAATAGATCTAGCAAAATGCATAAATTTGGGATATTCATGTATTTTGATAAATAAATCATAAAAATGTTCTTTTATGATTTACATCTCATATGGGATTATTTGATGTTAACAAACTTTTGGTATTTTGATTTTATAAATCATTCAAAATATATATATGCTTGAGTTGTTGGGCACATTTTGGGTGCCATTACTTATTTGGAAACGTTTTCTTGAAGTTATGGTGTGTTTTATTTTACCCAACCTTTGAGTCAATTATAAAGATATTCACATCTTTTAGGCATAAGTTGTATATACTTTGGGTAATTATATATTTTTGTTTATACAGACTTTTATTGAATAATATTGTTAAGTTATTGACTCGGTTTTGACTCAGATGAGTCTTGGATGGATTAGTAGTTTCAAACAACTACTTACAAATCTTTGGAGCATGAAGATCTTCCTTCAATCGGCTAGTAGCTTCAAACATCTTTAATCTTTAAATCAGCTACTCTGGAGTCTTGATGTGTAATTTAGATAGTTGATCCATAGTACCGCATCAATGACGTTTTGTCTTCACATCGTCTAGTCTTTGATTTTGCCAGCGACTTTAAGTATGTACCAAGAAACCAATATACAAAGAAACCAATAAGTACTAAGTGTTGATAGGATAAAGGAAACATATCAGTGAGTCATCACCAAATCAATAGGTGACCCAACATAGAGTAATTACCAAGGCTTGTTGTTCAGGGTGATTTACTCGTCAACAATTTGATGTGGCTTATTTGGTGTTTTTCCACTTGATGGAAGTAGGTCTTCCCTATCACCGAAAATTGTTATTTTCTGAATAATGTATTATTCATGTATGTTAGTGTTGTTTAGGGTGTGGATTGTATTCGTGATTTATTGGTTTTGATATTTGTGTTTTACCCATGTTTTTTAGGTGTTTTTGATATTAGTGATTTATCCATCTTATCATTACTTGAATAATAAGCATTATTTACGTTTTGAGTCAACATTGGGTATGGTCTCATGATAAATGGGTCTTTTATTAATGAGTTTACATCACAAAAATGGTGGATTTGAGACAGGTTGTTGCTTTTATATTATACATGTTTCAATTTGAAAATTGTGATTCAAAAAACATCTTTTGAGCTTATTAAAGACGAAAATTGCTTAAACTTACCAGGCATTAATCCTAACTCTTTTTATTTGTGGGCCTATGCATCAAGTCCTCGTTGGGAATGTACTAGCGACACCGTGATGAGATGAGTGCTAGTTAGAGGCAAGTTAAGGATTTAGCTATCCAGGGACATCTTTCGTATGTAGGAGATAACGATCATTATTGGGTTTTAGTAACACCAATTGTGACAGCAGTCAAATTCGAAATTCCAGGTTAGTTATTATTAAGATTATATTGGTGTTATGTAAGTTAATTTATAGATTAGGAGTTAGTTAGATTAGTTTAGTTGAAAATTTTTAAGAATTTCCGACAGTTGCTTAGAAAGTCCGGTTCCGGTCCGAAATTATTTGAAACGTCCTATACAGTACCAAAAGCTCTAATTTATACCCAATATATATAAAACACTAAGTTTTAGTTTTTTAATTATAAAACCTTTCTATTTAAATAAATTTAGTCATCGTAGGCTTTTAAAGTGAAGAAAAATGTCAAAATTGATAAATCGGGCTTTTGTGTATTTTGGGTTTAGTTTTTTTTTTTTTTAAATTATAATATGGGGTTGGGTTGGGCCATATGGCCGGCCCCTCTCTCCCTCTTTTCCCTCTCATATTCCAATTATAAAAGCATCAAATAACTTTAATTCCTCATAACTCTCATTTCAAATTTCCAAAACTCANTATAATATGGGGTTGGGTTGGGCCATATGGCCGGCTCCTCTCTCCCTCTTTTCCCTCTCATATTCCAATTATAAAAGCATCAAATAACTTTAATTCCTCATAACTCTCATTTCAAATTTCCAAAACTCATTCCTTTCTCTCCCTAGAAAACTCAAGAGACACTTTGAGTTATCTCTTCCCTCTCCCTCTCATTCCAGCCGATTTCTCCTTCCATCTTCATCATCTTGGCAAGTTTTGAAGCTTCAACAATTATCTCATACAATACAAGGTAATACCTTCATTCCTTTTTACTTTTTCTTGTATGTTTTGRGGAGAAAAACCCATTTTCTTGCATTCTTCATCTTCTATTTCATAGGTTTCGAAAATCTTGAGTTTTAAGGTGAGATTATACACCAAAAACATGTAAAATTGTTTATTTGATGGTGGTAATCCATGACCCAAACGTTATAACTCAAAGAGATAGRAAGAAATCATGATTTTATGTGGTTTATTTCATGAAAACTTCATATTTGGTGCTGACAGATTTTGTGTATGTGCACAAAATCGTCCATATCTTTTAAATGGCTTGTTCAAATGTTATGAGGTTTCTTTTAAAAGTTTATTTACTGAGTTGGGGTTGCAATGCCTTTGGTCCCACTCAATATCATTGAGTTTTGACCCCCCAAATGCTCAAAACGTTATATCTATGTATATGAGATTTTTCAGTAGGTAAACCCTACTTTGAATGATCATAACTTTCTGGATAATCATCCAAAATTGTTGATTTTTCTTCTGGATGTTAGTTTAATGCGACACCTTTCAAATGCCACAGATTTCACTCGATATGGTGGTGATTTGAGGTTTCATTTACTTAAAATAAGATGAACATGCAATCTGTTCGATTTTGACAGATTTGTATATTATCTCTCTCATAACTCAATGAAAAAGGATGATTCTTCTTTTGAGAGTTAAATTTATGGATTTTCTCCTACAATCAAGTGGAATCACATAAWATTATGGAGTTTTGATCTCCAAACACCTAAAACTCTATAGGTGTGTAAACTGTGAGACCACCAGTAGGTAACTTCTAATTTGTATGCTAGTATCTTTTTCCTTGTTTGTCCTTAATGTATGATTCTTCTTCTAAAACTTTCTTTTATGAGTTAGGATTCATTTTAATCCAGTCTCACTCAAAACTACGATGTTTTGAGGCATGAACCGATTTTTATAAGTTAGGTGTGCAATCTGTCAATTGATGGCAGATGTGTGCATGTGACCTTAAGGTGTCATATTTTCCTCTCAACTCATCCAAAATGAGTGATTCTTAGTTTAAAAGTTTCGTATAAGTGTTAGGTTACCAATCCAACTTGAATCTTTGCAGAACACCAAGTAGAACTCCTTTTATGAGTGTTTTACTAAAATGGTGCAATCTGCCATTTCAGTTGTGATAAGTTGCATTGCATGAATTATTTGAAGCATCATCTCTTACCCAATCTTCATTAAATTTGGTCACGATGGCTATAATTCAGTGCTATAAACCATATAAAAAGATGAGAATTTATCTCATTTTTAAGTCTCATTATTGAATCATTTTTGTAACTTAAGTTTCTGTCCAGAATCTGAAATTCTGGATTTGGATAAATTTTGTAAAATTGATATTCTATGGGATTATAGCAACATTTCCGGTATAAATTAACTCATTAATGAGGATATGGACAATATGTATATTTGGACTATGGATAATATTTTGGAACAAAAGTGGACAAATATGGACTTAGGATTTAGTAAACCCCATAGATAGAGATGAATCAATAAGTAATGATTTTGGTTATTCCTATTGATAGGGAACCGTTGATTTAGCACGGTATTCGGATCGCATTGCTTTATCTTGCAAAGCTCTATATCGAAAGGTGAGTTTCACGGGCCCTTTTTACTAATTTCTTGTTTTGGGGTAAAAAGCATGGTTAATGAATGTTTGATAGATATATATCGATATATGAATCTTGTTATGAGCATTTAATTGTATACACTATTGATATGTTGAGATTGAAAGTCCCCATTATTTCCACTACTATTAATTCATTTTTGAACCCATGATTCTTGTGGATAGCGCTATTTGGTTGTCATACCCACCTTGTTGCCGTTGAGTAGGGGTGTACTTGGTCATTAAATTTGCTCTACCCATGTGACACGAAGCGGTCACCTCTGAGGTAGTCCGTTAGGAGTGCTACCCATGTGACACAAAGTGGTCACCGCTGAGGTAGTTCGGCATGAGTTCTACACATGTGGGGTTCGAGTCCCCACCGTTGAAGTAGTTCNCTCTGAGGTAGTTCGTGGGGCGTTTCTAGGTTTAGTAGTGGCTCAACAATATAAATCATGTGTATGACGTGTTTTTAAGTCATTGCTCATAAATTTTATAAATAAGATTTGCTGCATTTAAAATCATTTTATGCATATAAAATCTGTGAACTCACCAGCTCTTGAAGTTGACACTTGTTTGACATGCTTTTTCAGGGTAAGAAAGACTCACGGTGACACTTGTTAGAAGACGTGTCAYATTTATYGATTTCAAAACTACTTTTATGTTTATTTTGTAAATTTGTATTTGGGACTGTAAACTTTAGTTTTGATGTAACTATGTTTTAAATTGTATGGTTGTGTTGTTTATACACTATTGCTATGAGACTCTACCTGCCATACCTCGCGTTTCCGCTTTAGCGGGGTGTGACACCAATACACCATCCCTCATTATATACTTGTAAGGTTTGAAATATTTTATATTGATGTTAAATCTTAGATTTCCATTATTGGTAATCAAAAGTTGACTTTTAGAAATGTATCTTATTTGATGTTTTATCAAAATTTTAAGTTGTCGCACTATATAGATTTTAGGGTCTTACAAGTTGGTATTAGACCATAAATTTGAGAGATTTAGGTATTGGTTTAGGATGTCTAGACTCAACCTAGCATTTTTCTAAGTGAAAGAAAGAGAGCATGTATGATTAGGCACTTTAAGATAGGATATTTTAAGGTCAATGAAAACACTAGCATCGAGAATCATGCCAATGGTAGCAAGGACTTTAGTGTATGGTACTTTCATAATGGCACCTGACCAGTGTTATTCTGAATTTACAGTTATATATGCGGGCTTGAATCTTCTTGTTGTGATGATCAATGGGGGTAGTGAGTGCTCTTTTAGGTTATAGAGTAGTAATTCGTTGATATTTTAGTGTTGTCACTTGTGTGACGGGTTAAGTATGTTAATCATTTTAAATTGAAAATTGTGGGTCAAAGGTATTGGTTAAGTTGAACCACAAGCTTGCTAAATCATCATTATTTTGGGAAGAAATAGTAAGGTTAATCGACTTACTTGTGGATTATTGTCTTAAGATATTTGATCTTTCCAATATTGATTAGGTGACTAGTAGACTAGGTGAGTGTGGTTCTAAGACATTGGGTCTCGACCAAATCCATGCACGATATTTATTTCTAACAATAATTGCGTAAAATGATCTCGTGATTTGCTAAATCATTCGTGCATGACATGTTACGGACTTAGAGTGTGTTTTAGCACACACAAAAGTGTAGCCTATGTTTTAGAATACATGAATTATTTTACTGCATATGATTTGCACACAAATGGTTATTGGAAGTTTTATTTGTGTTACTTTGTCAACATTAGGGATGCTGAAAGCATATTGTTAGGTAACTTAAATTTTAAAACCGACATGAAACGTCCCATGTTTACCCAAAATACATACATAGATTATGATACAGATTTGAGAAATTAATTGGTGCATGTGAAATTAATTGGTGCATGAATTGATCTACTTACATGGCGTGAGTAAGTGCGTATTGGGACTATAATGACCTATTTCAATTGGTTTGTCGTATGCATTTCGTTTGTTGTAATTAGTGATTTTAGATAACCGAAAATACAATTTTTTCTTATATACGTGGCATCTGTGGCCACTTCGTGCGGCTACCTGGTAGTGGTAGTAAATTTCTTATGCGTGCGTAAAATTATTTTAAAGATTTTATATTCGGTAAATCTTTTAGAATGTAATTAATATATTTTTTGAGTTAATGTACTAGAAAAACCTTGAACTCGTTAAACCCATAGATTAGAAGTGTTGTATTTGGGGACCAGAAGAGTCCTTGAGAATCGAAGCGTCAGATGGATCGACTTGATATTTGGGTTTTACTCATGTTTTTAGGTGTTTTTTTGGATATTAGTTATTTATCCATTTTTTCAGTATTTGAAAAGCAAGTATTATTAACGTTTTGGGTGAATATTGGGTTTGATCTCACGATAAATGGGCCTTTTATTAGTAAGTTTTCATTACAAAAATGGTGGATTTTGGACAGAATGTTGCTTTTATAGTAAATGCGTTTCATTTTGTAAAGTGTGATTTAAATAACATCTTTTCAACCCATCGCTTATTATTAAAGATGAAATTTGTTTGAACTCACTAGACGTTAAACATAACTCTTTTTGTTTGTTGGCGTGTGCATTAGGTCCTCATTGGGAATGTACTAGTGACACCGTGCTGAGATGGGCACTAGTTAGTGTGATAACCGGGTTTTCGGTTATACAAGTTCAAAGTAATTTTTGGAAGGTATTGATAAGTGGTTAGATTTAAATTGTTTACATGCTTAATTGTTTATATAATTCCACCGCCTTAAGGTTTCGTCGAGGAGATATTTGTTATATATATAATAGGAGAACGTGATGGTATGATTATAAAACTATTTTACTCCACCGCTTGTGAATTTTTATGGTAGTATAAAAGTGATAAGATAAGATTTATCTTATCTATAGTGTTTTGAACAGAAAGAAAAAGAAAGAAAAACCTTACTCTGTGTTTGTGTGTGTTTCTTGTGTGAAATCCTACTTGAGATTGTAAGAAGAAGAAGTTGATTCTGTGATCTTATTTGAAAATTGTTGCTGTAAAATTCATCTTTGTATACGTGAATATAAGGTGAGTTTATGTTATTAACTTTCTATATTTAGTATTTGAAATACTGAACTGGTTGGTTCTTATGTGGAAGAAGACAAACTGTTCTTGAAGCTATTTTGAGTTAATAGTGAAACTGGGTTTAGAACTGTAAAAGTTCTTAATATGAATTTATGTTATGGAACTGTTTTGATGTCATTCATGGCAAAAATGACAGATTTGGTTTGGTTATATTTATGTGGGAATAAAGATGACATATCAAAGAGAGGTGTACCATGGGATAAGGGTGATTTATCAAGGAGAGGTGTACATTGGGATAAGGGTGACATATCAATGAGAGATGTACCTTGGAATAAGGGAGACAATTGTGAAATTTGAGTTTGATCATATATTTTGTTATCGTATCCATGAGATGCAATGACCTTGAGTTATCACCTCTATGTGATGTGAGGACTTAGGATTATTGCTCTTAATTGATGTGATAACAACGTTATTATGATGAGAAGAAAAATTGTTTATAACCAGAGAGGCTTTGATTGACTGTGCTTCAAATTAACAATGTTTTTGGGTTGGGTTGGTTTCTGGATGTTATACTTCAAGTTATTTCAATGAAATAAAGTTTTGATGAGGAGCCAGAAGGGCTCTAGTTGGTCTTCATGTCCAACCAGAAGGCCTCTGATTGTAATCAAAGATCCAAGTTTTGCAAATGTTTAACATAATTTGACCCAGATGCTTTGCATGTGCTATACAGAGGCTCTGTATCTTGGAATTTAATGATAAGTCTGAGCTTTGTATCCGAGCTCTTTATTCAAGCATAATTTTATAACTAAAATCTTTTGGACTTAACCATTTTCAACTTCATTTCTATATCGACATCTAGAGCTCAGAGCATAGTTCAACCAAAAGAGTCTCCATAGGGGCTCTGGTTGGCTTGGCCTTTGGGTGAATTATTTCTACTTATTGTTAAGTCCTTGAGAAAATATTCCAACCTGTGGTGGAGGACCAGAGAGGCTCTGGTTAACTTCTATGTTTAACCAGAGGGCCTCTGGTTATGTTTAAAAATTTATTTACTTTCAAGAATAAATCCTTTTCTTATTTTTCATAAGTTCTAGTTAGACAGACCAAAGGCTCTGGTCGTCTAAGGCCTCTGGTTGGTTATGCATCGTTAGTTGGTTTTAAAAGTTTAAGACCAGAAGCTCTGGTTGATAAAACAAGAGGCTCTGGTCGTATCTGGTTGGTTATGCATCCTTAGTTGGTTTTAAAAGTTTAAGATCGAAAACTCTGGTTGTTAAGACAAGAGGCTCTGGTCGTCCAGAGGGGCTAGGGGATCTGGTTGGCTCGCCTCTAGATTCCTTTTACTTTTAGTCGATGACTGAAAGCTCTGGTTGGTCATATCATGTATTTATAATGCTTCGAGTTGACCCAGACTTCAAATTAACCTTTAGTGGCCTTGTTCTAGTTAGGCTTTGCTCTGATTGGTGGACCAGAGGAGCTCTATGTAATCTCGCACAGAGTGATGCGAGGAGCTGAGTGGTCATGTTTCATGTGCGGCGAGGAAGTTTTATAAATTCATATTTAAATGTGATATTTGAGTTATGTTTTATCAAAAGGTTATATATATTTGTATAATTGTAAATATGATTTTATAACAGGTTTTGGTGATTTTCACCATATAATTGCATAAAAAAGGATTTTTCACTAGACCTCAAGTTCTAACCCTTATTTTGTGTTTAAAAAATATGCATTGCAGGTCAGGTATTATCAAGGGATAAGGGAAAGGGAAATATGTGAATTTTCCTTTTGTGCTTACATGGGTCATTTAAGAAGAGCATGTTATCTGTTGGTTTTGGAATACTTGTTATATATGCAAGTTATGTACAAGAATGTTATGAAAAATTTGGGTTGTTAATTTTGTAGCTTCGTGTACTTGTTGGGACCGAATGTGTACTATTTGTATTTCTTGATATATAAAATACATGGTTATATGCAAATATGGATCTTGGGGTGTTACATTTAGAGGCAAGAAAAAGAATTAGCTATCTGAGGACATCTTTCTTATGTTACAAATATCGACGATTGTTGGGGTTTAGTACATCGTCCCTAATTATAGACTTGTATAAAATTTGGAATATTATATATTAATGTTAAATCTTAGACGTCCATTATAGATGACCAAATGTTGACTTTTAGAAAAGAATTTAATTTTTATTTATTGTTTTATCAAAATTTTAAAGTAGTCGCTCTTTCTAAATTTGAGGGTGTTATAAGTAATTTAATTAATTATAATTTTGATATTAATTTTTAACAGTTATCAATCAAAGATACCGTTTCCTTATTGTTCTCAACAAGATATCATTTAATCCCTTAATTACGGAATTTCATTATTTCGAAACTAGAACCTCTCTTTTATCTCTCTTATCTTAATTTCTACACCATGGTGGAGACGACGATGATGAGATTGTCGCCAGAGTCATTTTCCTTTAACAGCCTCTGCAGTGCAATGGGACCTCCAGGACAACCAGCTGATTGGAAGAGGGAGGAGGCGACGCTGGTGGTGGTGCTGATGTTGAAGGTGGTTTAGGGGTAATGGAGTATAACGAGTCCTAGTTTTTCTTGTTTGAAGCTCTGTAATTATAAAACTCTAGAGGTTCAGGTGGTTGCGATGCTGTTTTAGGAGCAAAAGATGATAGTGAATCGTCACAATTGTGGTGGTAGCGGTGTAGGAGGTGGAGGAGGAGAGGACAATAAATCATCATCTTTCTGAAAATTAATGGATAATTATCAAAATTAACATTATTAATATTATCCATTAATTATTAAGGAGATGTTGTGATTGGATCTCATAGTTATCACAAACTATTGAGTTCTCTTTTGAATGACCTTATATATTTGTGTGTGCGTATGTATGTGTTTGTATGGTAGTGAGATCCAAGGAGAACTCCAAAAAAATAGAGAACCACGAAAAATGATGAGAAAATATATGAATATGAATGTCAAATTAAAGACAATAGAATAATCATTTTTTCTGTTTATTTGTTTCTCTTCAACTTGATTATATTTTGACAATTTTTGATTAAAACGTAGAAGCGGATGTCTTTTAATTTAAAAAAAAGTTAGTTGTAGTCATCTGTTTATTCACATTCGTTAGATCATCTTAATTTAACAGTATTTTTTTTTTGTTTTTCCGAATCTTTGATATATACACACACCATTTGAATATCCACACAATGTTGGAAGATGATACCTAAAAGGACTCAGAGAAATTCTAAGCTCCCCTTTGGTTTGCAGATCGAATTGAATTTGAAGAGATTTATAATTGAATTCCATTCCAATTTCATGTTTGATTTGAAGTATTTCATGGATTGAAATCCCACATACATAAGATTTCATAGGATTCAATATGCAAAACATTTGTTTTATAATAATCTTAATAAAATAAATTTAATAGAAACACTAGAATTGAACCATCGGATACATTTGCAAATCTTTTGCTTAACTCTCATGCATGAGAACAACATGGTAAAACATCAACTTATTCTACCAGTTCAGCTTAGTAACTAATAAAACCCAACTCAAACATTAATTAAACCGTTCATTACCTTCCTTGATAAGCTGTATTTTGCCAACCACGTGGTTTAACAAAAACTGTTTGCATAAGTTGCGTCTTTATGAAAAAGTTATTCCATCCTTTTGAATAAAAGTCAAGACTACGGGGCTGTTTGACAATTTCTGAATGGTTTGGTGCAGAATGATTAAGTGTTCAGAATGATTAAGGGGTTGTTTGTTTACCGCTTAATAGTTCCATTAAGAGGCAACCTCTGAAACGTTAAGAGGTGAATCTTGTTTGGCAAAAAAAAAATCTGTCTCTTAATGGTTCTAAAACCCTCTGAATGATTTTGTATCCTGGATCTCCCTTAACCATTAAGAGTCCTAATTTCATTGTACACAATTACCAAACATTATATTTCATTTTACACTATATCATGATAGTCTCTTAATCATTCTGACCACTTAATCATTCTGCACCAAACCATTCAGCAATTGCAAAACAGGAGGCTCTCATTATATAATGCAACATGAAATATAATTGTTCGGTAATTGTGTACAATGAAATTAGGCTCTTAATGGTTAAGAGAGATCTATGATACAAAATCATTCAAAGAGTTTTAGAACCATTAAGTGGCAAAAAAAAAATTTTGCCAAACAAGATTCACCTCTTAACGATTCAGATGTTGCCTCTTAATGGAACTATTAAGTGGTAAATAAACAACCCCTACGTATGTCTTGTTTTTTGGATCCTATTTTTGAGTGAATTTATGAAATAACGTATATGCTTGCGGTTTCTTTTACGAGTATTTGAGAATCAGCCACGGATTAATTAAAATGCTTGCAAAGTTTACTTTTTGTCGATGAAAATTTGTAGTATCTCATTTAGACCGTTCATTTATAAGATTCATCAAACACTCGTGATTCTACATTAAATTATTCGGTATCTGTTAAAAATAACTCTTAAAATAAAATAATATAAAAAGAGTGTACAAATAATAATGCGTCAAGTAAATACTATGAATGCAAAGATCCCTCCATTCCCGTATATACATAATAATCTGATTCAAGACAAGGCCCAGACCATTCGAGACACACACTCTCTCTTTCCCTCTTCTCTCTGTTGTAGGTGTGTATATCATCAAGACACACACCCAAATTTCATAGTTTTGGATTATCGTTCACCAGTTGTTAGTGGCGATGGAACGATCGTCGTCGAGAAGAGATGGCGCCGGCTGTTACGATGATGATCTGCTGAACAGCGAGAGCGACGGAAAACAAAATAAGGAGGTCGGTGAGATGGATTCGATTGAGAGAATATTTGAGAGCAAGGAGGTTCCGCCATGGCAGAATCAGTTAACGGTGCGAGCATTCGTTGTAAGCTTTATTTTAGGGGTTATGTTTACCTTCATCGTTATGAAGCTTAACCTCACTACCGGAATTATTCCATCTCTCAACGTCTCCGCTGGACTGTTAGGGTTCTTCTTCGTGAAGACCTGGACAAAGTTTCTCAATAAATCCGGTCTGTTGAAACAACCGTTCACGAGGCAGGAGAATACTGTTATTCAGACATGCGTCGTCGCTACCTCCGGGATCGCCTTCTCCGGTACGTTCAGTTACTCTCTCTCTCTCTCTCCCCTTTCTCTCTCACACACTTCACACACTTCCAATATTTGGTGGTTATTCCGTATTTTTTTGAACAGTGAGCTGTACCGCTTAGTTATCGCAAAATTAAATCACGAGAAAATGTGAAATTAATTGCTGCAACAAACCAATGCAACACGGTATTAGTTCCTCATTTATAACGTGTGTAATTAACTTTCTAATTCAAGTAAGTATTAAAAACCATATGATATTAACTTTTAATGGACTACTTATATATACTTTTGTCTGCTCATTTTATTTTGCTAATTTTGTGAACCTTAAATATGATTAAGACATTTAGCTGTTAAATTTATAGAACTCACAACTATCAATTGAAAAAACATTTATAATTTCAATATAACTTACATTTTAGAGCATTTTTTACGGTTATATTGTTATACTATTTTAATAATTAGAACGTCGACTATATTATTAAAATATTTTATAAATTTATCGTTTTATTTAAAAAAAGTTATAATACATCTAAAGACTTGATCATGTTAGACCAAGGGTAAGGTTTTTCGTGAGATCCGTAAGATCAATTTTCAACCGTTGGATTAAATCTATAACATGAGCATTCATAATCACAAAATTGGCACGATACTTCTTAATGATCATAAAATTGCCACCGTACAACATTGGATCCTTAGATTATAGAGTTAAAATTGATCAATAAACATAAATTGATTTTACGGATCTCACAAAAAAAATGCTTGAGACAACTACATTCAAATTCATATATAAAAACAAATAAATTAATATATTTATCTGGGTCAATATTAAATTTGAGACCTTCTTTTCTCTAATTAGCTCTTCCCAAAAAAAGAAAAAAGAAAAAAGAAAAGAAAAGAGAAGAGGGATGACGTCATGAAATGATACACTTTTCCTAATTCTATCCAGCTGCCAACCCACGGTTCCTCGTCGCTTTCCTAGTTGGGCCACCACATCTGGACAAGATTCCTTGTCGTCTTCGCTTGGGATTTTGCAAAAAATAAAATCAAAATTGATTGCTATTTGAATTCTTCTGGTGTTTGATTTATGGTTTTAGGAAAAGGTTACAAAAATGAAATGGAATATGTTTTATGGTAGTTGATTAATTTTGTAACAGGAGGATTTGGGAGTTACCTGTTTGGGATGAGTGATGTGATAGCCAAGCAGTCAAACGAAGATAACGCTTCCCAGAATGTAAAGAACCCGTCTCTGGGTTGGATGATTGGTTTTCTTTTCGTTGTTAGCTTCCTTGGACTCTTTTCTGTCGTACCTCTTCGCAAGGTATATCTATCTATATATGCCAATGCCACTACTATACAACATTTCACATAATTAAACTTAACCCATCTCTCTTAATCGCAGATAATGATCATCGACTTCAAACTCATTTATCCAAGCGGTACCGCAACTGCTCATCTCATCAACAGTTTCCATACTCCTCAGGGAGCCAAACTAGCTAAGTAAGGCTACACCAAACCCACCTGCCACTTTTAAAACGGCCAGCCATGCTTGGAGTTGGGGGTCTTAATGGGACTTTCAAGTTTTAGGACCAGCAACAATGCCACATGGGTTGTGGCGTACTGGTTGAATATCCCATCTGCCTCGTGTTCAATTCCCAACCTCCACAATTGTGGCCACTGGGTTAGGAAACCTAACAAGTTCTATTGACACAAGAAATAAATATAAATGGTTTTATTAGTCTTTAGAACACTTGGGAAAAATATTCTATTAGTATTTTTATAGGATACTTTTGCAAAATGTCATATAAAAAAGGCTAATAGGATACCAAATGGTCATTTGGCCAATGCTATTTGGGTTGCTGCTAGAGACCACCCTCCCAGTAGGTCAAGAGTTCAAACTTCACCAAAGGTGAATAGTGTGTGTGAGTAGTTGTCGTATATAAATATTATAACTTCAAAAAAGGTTGATAGGATATTTTTCTTAAGTGTTTCAAGGATATTCATTTCTTGTGTCACGTTAGATTGCCCAACTTTGTCGATAGAACTTGTAAGGTCGCCTACGTTCAACCTAACAACTTAATTTAACATCATTTTATATGACTAAAAGTTGTTGATCTTATAAACGTAAGTCTCATTAAGTATTCTATTAGGTCGTTCAAGACAGCTAGGAGTCCAAAAAAATCCATTTTGTTACAGTGAACCCTTTGATTAGATATGTCAATCCTAATGAATCTCACCTTTTTTTGTTTCTCAATTCTAGGAGACAAGTTAGAACTCTAGGCAAATTCTTCACCTTCAGCTTCCTATGGGGTTTGTTTCAGTGGTTCTTTACTGCAGGAGAAGGTTGTGGTTTCTCAAACTTCCCTTCCCTTGGTCTGGCGGCACATGAAAACAAGTCGGTCCATATCTCGCTTTTTAAACATTCTCGGTTTTCTGTATTCATTTTTCAACTTATATAGAGTTGCTATTTCCACATCAAAACCAGGTTTTACTTCGACTTCTCAGCAACTTACGTGGGCGTTGGCATGATCTGCCCGTATCTAATCAATGTATCGTTGTTGGTTGGAGCAATCATTTCTTGGGGTTTAATGTGGCCGCTCATAAACCTTCGAAAGGGGGATTGGTACTCTGCAGATCTTGATTCCGGTAGCCTCCAAGGTCTCCAAGGTTACAGGGTAATCTTCTGATCATTATTTAGCTTGTTGGTAAACCCATTTAAATCTCTTTTTATAAAAGGAGTTGTTACAGAGAGAGTAGAGGTTCCTACATATATACAGGATTGTTGGTCTATATCTAGCTGATTTGGAACTCCAACATGTCCTCTCAAACAGAGGTAAAAGAGCGTGTTCAGTCCCTGTATACACTACAACAAAAATGTTTTTAAGTGTCCTAAAAAAATGTTTTATAGAACTTAAGTTTATATGATCAAAGGGTATTTGACGTAGGGGTATACGATAACCCAACCTTCCTAGAGGTCATAGGTTCCACCCTCATCAAAGTGTTTTCATTTGCTGGATATAAATATGCTATACTTTGAAAAAGTTAATGCGACACTCTTGAGCAAGTTTTTAGGACACTTTTGAAATAAGACATCCTATTAGTTTTTTTTTACAAGACCCTTTTGAAATAAGGCATCCTATTAGTTTCTTTTACAAGACGCTTTTGAGAAATGAACACATTTTTTTACCGACACTTGTTTTTATAATGTTTTTTCGAATAAAGTCATATAAAAATGAATAGGAAAGTTTATTTCAAAATTGTCCTAAAAATTTATTGAAACATTCAAAAGCATCCTATAAACTTATTGTAACACTTTTACGTATGACGCACAAGTATTTGGTCCTGTAAATTTTAGTCCTACAAGACAAACTATTAGACATTTTTGGCGTCCTATAAAATCGATTTTGTTATATTAGTAGGTGATGGACCTGCCCCTTATACCTTGTAGAACCTCTTTTTAAATCTTTTTCTAAATAACCCTTGTAGAAAGAGGGGAGGTTCCTGTGCACTCCAAACGCTTTTAGGTAACAATACCTTAGAGATGATGGGTTTCAATCTCTAACATGCTTGCCTCTTCTCTAAAAACAACTTTTAGGGACTACGGACGTCCGTGGTTTACCCCATTTCTGATTGCAGGTCTTCATAGGCATAGCGATGATCCTAGGTGATGGGCTTTACAACTTCTTTAAAGTCCTTGGTCACACTCTCTTCGGTTTATATCGCCAAGTTCGTGACAAAAAATCGGAAACTGAACTCCCCGTTAGCCGTAATTCCTCATCTGGACTTTCTTCTCTATCTTATGATGACCAACGACGCACCCAACTCTTTCTCAAGGATCAGATCCCGATGTGGATAGCCATCGTGGGCTATCTCGTCATTGCGGCCATCTCCATCCTCACAATTCCACACATTTTCCGACAACTCAAATGGTACCACATTGCGGTTATCTACCTATTCGCACCGACCCTAGCCTTCTGCAACGCGTACGGATGCGGGCTCACCGACTGGTCCTTAGCGTCAACCTATGGAAAGCTCGCAATCTTCATAATCGGAGCTTGGGCCGGTGGATCCAACGGCGGTGTTCTAGCCGGACTAGCCGCTTGTGGAGTCATGATGAACATCGTCTCAACCGCTTCCGACTTGATGCAAGACTTCAAAACCGGCTACATGACCTTGGCTTCACCACGCTCCATGTTCATTAGCCAAGTTATCGGCACCGCCATGGGCTGCATCATCTCCCCTTGCGTCTTCTGGCTCTTCTACAAAGCCTTTAATAACCTCGGAACTCCCGATTCCGAATATCCTGCACCGTACGCTCTCATCTACCGAAACATGGCCATCCTCGGAGTCGAAGGCTTTTCTTCGTTACCTAAACACTGCATCGCTCTATGCTACGGGTTCTTCGGTGCCGCGATTGCCATAAATGGAATCAGAGACGCCGTTGGAAAGGAGAAAGCGCGGTTCATCCCGATTCCGATGGCGATGGCGATTCCGTTCTATATTGGTGGTTATTTCGCAATTGATATGTGTGTGGGAAGTTTGATATTGTTCGTTTGGTCGAAGGTGAATAAGGCGAAGGCGGCGGCGTTTGGATCGGCGGTGGCTTCCGGTTTGATCTGTGGCGATGGGATATGGACGTTACCCAGTTCGATATTGGCGTTGGTGGGTGTTAGGCCTCCAATTTGCATGAAGTTTCTTTCGAGGGGTGCAAATGCAAAAGTTGACAAATTCTTAGGGTCTTAAACTAAAATATGGTTGTTTTTGTGTTAATTAATGTTTTCATTATTCCACTTCAACAAATATGTAAAGAAAGAGCCGTTGCAAATAAATATTCTCTTGGCTACACAATTAATTTTGCATGCCCTAATTATATTATTACTTTCCAGCTACACATTTTTTATAATTTCTTAATATTTAATATTTTATTAGATTTTCAAATAAATTTTATATAATTATAATAATCCATTTGACATAATTTATTTATTTTTCTTAAACATTTAAACATAAGAGTTTTCTAAATTTAATTTTTTTTAGCATATTTTCTTTTTTATTTTGCAGAATTTACTAAAGATACTTTTGGTCTATCAATTTTAGTAATTTTTAAATTTTTATTTTTATAACAATAAAATGATTGAATTTTTGCAAATGAACTTCGAATTCTAATATTTTTACAAAGTATATATTCTTCTCTAAGATCTTTAGGTCCCGTTTGGTTAGCAAGAATAAAATGGATTTAGGGGATTTAGATTTTAAATTAATTCCTATTCCATGTTTGGTTTGTTGGTCCGGATTTGAAATCATAGGATTTAATTGAAATCCTATAAACACGGGATTTTGAAATCCTTATGGGGTGCTTAGGATTTCACGGAATTTCATAGGATTAAATGTAATAAGGTTCTAAAAATGTTAAAAACATCTGTTTTCGTAATAATCGATTAATAAAAATATAATTTAATTATTTATAAACTATTTGTAAATAATGAAAACGAATTCTATTCCGAATCCTATAAACTTAAATCTATTCCAATACAAATCTCCTCAAATTTAAATCCCTCCATGAGATTCAAATACTTAAAAAACAATCATGCAAACCAAACCGATTCTTATAGTTTAGGATAAAAGTAAGAGAAAAATGTAAAGGAACTTGGATTGGTTTTTATTTACCATAGTATTTTTTTTTTCTTTTCAATTGATGTGATAAAGTTTATTTTAGTTTTAGCCGGTAATTTCTTAATCTTGTAATATTTGAAGACGTTCATATTAAGTTTATCATATTTTTTGGTGTAACCTTTTTATAAACATTTCATAAAAAAATATATACATCATTAAATGTTAGAAAATCAACATTTTTTTTATTAAATTTGATTTTAAAAAACCTTCTTTTAAGACTTGCTGCCATTGGTGGCTATGTTGGCACCATTTCTAGAAGTGGACGCCACATAAACTTTTTGAGAAAGAGAATTATGATTCGGGTCGAGAACTGTTCTCAGAATTTTCTCAACACACATTTTGTTGAAGTGGAGAAGTTTATTATTTATAATAGATTATGAAAGAGAGATCAGGAACATGAGGAGCAGGAGCAAAAGGTGCAGCAACAATAGAAGTGATCGGCATGGGAGTCAGCAAGGGCGGGAAGCACCGAACCTGGGGAGGGCATAGACCACTCGGGAACCTTGGAAGTTGGGCTGTCAAGAGGGAATCTTGACGCCCGTAAAGCTGTCGTTCCACCCGGTTCCAATCTCGGGTATACGCCCAAAAGCGAGCATTCTTCTTTTCTAGGTCCGAGATGCGGTCCTCTATGCTCCCCACCTTCTTCAATATCGCCTCCAACTTTTGATTCATTTCTTCCCATTGAAGTGCCAAAACCGAAAGCCAAGTGGCCGACCCATACCCCGAGCCTAATGGATTGCTTGGAGGTGGCTCGGATGGGCTGGCCTCATCATTGACAAACCCTGGGATCTCCGTAGATGGCTCGGCCATGGGGACAATGGGTGGCTCTGTAACATGTGTGGCGGGTGGCTCGGTAGTTGCGACAGCCGGTGGTTCAGAAACAGCGGCATCCTGTGGCTCGGGAACATTGACCGGTGGCACATTTGGTTGAACAGTTTGTGGCGCCACGGGTTCTTCCGCAACTCTCTCGACCGGTACAGAATTCTACAAATTTAGAAAGGGCCGAGAGGCTCTTTGCCGACGGTCGACCGTGTTTTGTCCCAAAAAAGGAGAGCCGACAACGATTGTATCCTCATCATTGGTAGGGACCCTAGCCTTGGCCATAAGCTTCGTGATAAGGGCCGGAAAGACTAGGCGTGAATGCGTCCTCTGAGAGGCGGCCAAAATGGATACATGTATAATCGGCCCGAGGTCGATTGGCAACTCTCTCATGATGCAATAAAGGAGGACGCATCGGTCCCGTGAGATTGTACTATCGTGCACCGTAGGAATCAGGTTGTGTCGCAAAAACTGGAACCAAAGTCCTGCCTTCTTGTTGAGATGGCCGGCCAAAATAATTTGGCGCCGGTTGTCCCTCGACCATCCATGATCGGGGAGCGTAAGGAGGGATGCGATATCATCATCGGCAACTTCTAAAGTCCTTTTCATAATCTGAGCAAACGAGCATTCCGGTGGGGGGATGAGTCCAAGGGACGCATTAAGCTTCGGCCCTGACCAATCAATTTTTCTACCCCGAATGGTCACCGAAATGCTTTTGGTGGTGCCAACGGCCACGTAAAACTCGGTTACCCAAGATACGTTGGCCTGTAACGGGGCAACAACCATTTGTTCACATTGCAAAGCCACCAAATGGTGCTTGATAGCCATAAAAGAGTTGACCAATCGTGGGTCAAAGGCTCGTTCGAGAAGGATTTTGTTATTCTTGATACGATCGTACCTTTCTTGAAATGGTATCACTTTGGCTTTCTTTTTCTTTAGGGCTGGTTGCTTCTTCTGCTTCGCGGCTGCCTTTCTCTTTTTGGTGGGTTTGGGTTTATTGACTTCCAAAACCTCCATTTCTGGAATTTCTTGTTCACTTTCCTCCCTTTCCTCAATTTCCTCTACCACATCTTCAGCATCCTTTAAATCTTTGGCCATCTCATCCTCATAATCACTGTCTCCAGGCACTGGTTTTGGTATTGGTTGTGGAATAACAGACTCTGAGCTTGAACTTGCAATACTTCCTGATGAGGATTTTGTGCTCACAGTCTGCCCACTAGGGGCAGTGACTGGTATTTCCTCAACAGGAAGTTCATTTTTTGTTTGAGTCTCTGGGGGCTGCTGTGGTTGTTCTTCTATTGTCTCAGGAACAGAAAAAGAAAATAAATCTTCTGGATTGGTGGAAGCATTATCTTCAAAATCAAATTGGAACTCCTCCCCTAGAGTATCACTAAGGTTAAGGTCAAAGTCATGTATGGTGGATGGGCCGAGCGGTGTGGAGGGAAGGGGAATAGGGGGCTGTTTAGTGGGTGGAGGGCTAAAAGGCGAAGGAATGGGGGAGGGTGTTGGAGTGATAGATGGTGTTGTGGTTAGGGTTAGAAATAGGGGTTTTGGTGTTGGATGGGGAAGGGTTTCGGCGGCTGGCGGTCGTGAAGTGGACGAACCGGCCCCGGCGGTGGTGGAATGTATAGTGGTGGAAGGGGTAAATATAGTGGTGAATAGAGGAGGAGTTCGAGTAACACTTACCGGCATGACGACCGCATGATGTTCGTCGTAGTCTACCCGAACGGCCAATGAATGACCGGCGCCGGTGTTGGTGAAATGTCTCGCCGGTGGTGCAAAGGCAATGGGATCCGGTGAAAGAGGCGCTGAGTAAGGCATTTGTGGAGCGACCGGTGGTGCGACGGGAGCGACGGAGGAGGAGTCGCCGGCGACAGCCCGCTGAGTAGAGCGCCGAGTAGGGAGTCGCCCGGATGGTGGTTTTCGTGATTTTGCCATGGAAGAGAGAAAGGAGAAGATGAATAGTAAAATAATGCTTTCCCTCCTTTTTCTTAGATACCCGGCGGTTAGGAGCATAGGGAACCGCCCCTCTTTCATGCAAAACCCTTGGTGTAAAGATTTTGGGATTAAAAAAAATTACAAAGTACAAGTCCAATCATCTTACACAAGCCACCATTTTCAGAAACTCATCATTTTCTTTCATTAAAAAAATCCATTTCTTTTTTAATTTCCCTTTTCTTTTCCTTTGAATATTATCCACAAAAACCCGCCAAATTCAAAAATTTAACAAAACCACTTCAGAATGTGAGCATGAGATGCTTTCCGAGAGCATACCTGCATGAAATAACATAAAGTATGAAAATTAAAAATATTTACAATATTTACAACAGAAGGTTCGACAATCTTTCAGAGAGATTTTTGGCGTGGATCTTGCATTCCTTCAGGGAAGAAATGTTTAACCCGATGTCCATTCACTTTAAAAACCGTATTGTCTTGTGGGTTCAAGAGATCGATAGTTCCAAATTTTCCCATTTCAACAATAGTGAAAGGTCCCGACCATCTAGATTTGAGTTTTCCGGGGAAAAGCCTCAATCTAGAATTAAAGAGAAGCACTTTTGACCTTTTTCAAAAATTCTCTGATTGATTCTACGATCATGTGATAATCAGACCCTAGTTATCACCCAAGGTAATTAATACGTGATTATTTGATTAAATGATTACGTGATAGCATGATAAATTGATACATTTGATCATGCTGGTATATGAAAATTAATTGTACAATGTGGTTATGTGTATCAGAATATGTATATATGTGGAAATATATATATATATATATATATTATATTACACACTTGCATATTAAGAAATGCATAGTGTGTATGTGTGTGGATATATGTATGTACGCATGGTATGTGTAGATGCATGCATGTGCATGGGTTGTATGGGAAGAAGGGGCTGTTAGCCGACCTTCCATTTTTGGAAGTGTATAAAAGGAGGGCTTAGCCTCCATATTTTCTCTTCTTGCATTTGCTAAAACTTGTGCGATTTAAAAGTGAAAAGATTGACCGGATTACTCTTGTAAAGAAGATTCAAGTGTCTGATTTCAAGAAGTTGAATCTCATTTGATTGCATAAGGTGAGTCGTTTCTAAAACTCTTTTGCATAAAAATTATTACTGGTCTCATATGAATTTTGTTTGAATATGGATAGAAATCAATCTTTTTGCTCTAAGTGTTTATCCGGATATTAAACCGGACAAGGTTTGACCGGATTACTTTAAATCGGACAAAAGATGGACGAAGTATTGTCCGGACTATTTTAAATCGGACAAAAGTTAATCGATATATTGTCCGGATTGTCTTAAATCGGTTAAGTATTGATCGGGTTATGATTGGTAAGAAAAGTTATCTTTTTAAACTGAGAAGTAAGAATACGACCAAATAGTGGCCGGATTATTTTAAATCGGCTAAGTAATGAGTGGGGTATTGAYCGGACATGTTATCCGGACAAAGATGGTTTATATTCTAAGTGATAAATCGTTCAAGCTTTGTGTGCGGGGTATTGACCAGATTTGTTATCCGGACAAAGTTGAAATTTGTTCAAGTGTTAAATCGGACAAAGCTTAGGCTGTGTTGTCCGGATAGTTGACCGGATTTGAAGTCCGGCTAAGTCAAAGTTGACCGGATTTGATGTAATGTTGTGTTTTCAATGAGAAATGTTATTTTATCATAAAAAAGAAGTTTTGAAAGAAATTTTTTGTATTGATAATAATTTCAATGGCTGCGGTTTATTTGAAATTATTCTGTGAAAATATTTTGAAGAGGAAATAAGGGTGGCATATCAAGGAGAGGTGTACCATAGGATAAGGATGGCATATCAAGGAGAGGTGTACCTTTGGATATAAGGGTGGCATTTGTATGTGTGTTRTATRATATAACTCATTCTATTATATCCTTTAAGACTACCGTGGTCCRGAGTCTTTATTTCTTTGTGACTTAAAGATTTAGAATAAAGGTTCTTATTRGAAATCATAGTTTAGATGTTATTGAGGAGAAAATGTCAGGTTTGGCCTGAAGCTTTATATAACCTTGTTTGGTTAAGAAAAGGTTTAAAAGTGGCATTATGTGGAACCTATTTGGTTCAGAGTTTTGAGATTTGAATAAGCGGAATGCTTTGCTTGATAAGTGGAAAAGATCTGGTATTACGTTTCCATTTATTTATATATTTGTTATATATATGAAATGATATTTTCCCTAAAGGTTTTGGTGATTTTCACCCTGCAATGACATAAATAAGGTATCTCACTAGACCTTTCGGTCTAACCCTCTTTTTGTGATTTTAACTATGTGTTGCAGGAGGTTCGGACAGTAAGGGGAAGGGGAAAGTTTAATATGTTCCTTTATGCGCTTCTGCTTGAAGAGCTGTTTTGATTGATTAGTACAAGAAATGTATTTTGAATTTTTGGATCTTGTGTCTAGTCATGTTAGACTCTTGTACTAAGGGACCTGAATAGAATAATATCATGTATTTCTTTTGTATGAAATATGTGTTACATGCAATGTTTGGGTTGGGGCGTTACAGAATGGTATCAGAGCCTGAGTTTAAGGGATTTAGGTATTCAATAGCATGATACCTAGACTTAAACTGTTTTATTGCATGTTAAGAGTCCCAGACATAGTTAGCACCATTGGAAATAAATATGATGAGTTAAAAGAACAGTGTGTAAGGTAAATTTTAATTACATCTGGCCAGTGTAATTATGAATTTACAGGTACACATCTGAACTYRAATAHTTCATTATATTTGGGAATGTGAATACGTGATKATTAACACTAAACTTTGCAGATGTCTAGCCGAACTAGAAGATTTGAAAGAATGGCTCATCCAGAGTCTGAAGAAAGGGAAGAGTCACCTGTTAATTTTCCAACTAGTACGTCCAGAAATAGAGGTCGGGGAAGACCAAAAGGACGAGGCAAAGGAAGAAGTCAGTCTCAGGAAAGGGGTCGGACCGAAATACATTCTGAACATGAGGAATCTCACTCTGGGAATGTTCAGGAAAGGTCGGTGCCACATCCAGAATATATAACTAGAGATATGTTAGCAGAGGAAATGGGGAAGTTGCGGGAAACTCTGACATCTATCATGGGAATATTGGCTAGGGTGGAAACAGAAAGAGTAGAAGTATATCCCTCTGCTCCAATCACTCACAACAACAAAGGAGATATTAAAAAGTTTTTAGCATGCAAACCACCAACCTTTTCTAGAGAAAGAGATCCAGTGAAAGCAATGTGCTGGATCAAGGAGATGGAATCTGTATTCAACACCATTCGGTGCCCGAAAACAGATAAAGTTCGATTTGCTGTTTCTGTATTAAAGTCAAATGCTTTATTCTAGTGGGAAGTTGAATCGTCTACCAGAACGGATGTTTTACAAACTCTGTCTTGGGTAGAATTCGTGGATCGATTCAAGAATCAATTCTGTCCTAAAACAGCAGTAAGACAAATGGAGGAAGATTTTTTGAAACTAGAGCAAGGAAATGGAACAGTTCGGGAGTATACCGAAAGATTCATTGAATACTCTCGTTTTGTCGAACATTATGTTTCAACTGAATCCAGGAAGATAGAGAGGTATATTTGGGGTTTGAAACCCTCAATTAGAGAGTTTGTTATTGCTATGAACCCCAATACCTTTCTATTAACAGTAGAGGCAGCTGAGGTGACCGAACGAAATAAGAATAGACAATCAGAAGGAAAGGTTGTTGAGAAAAGAAAATGGGAGGGGCCTACATCTTTTCGAGGACCGAAAACTGTTAGATAACATATCTGAGCAGAAGATAAGTGAAAAAGTCTGCTCACAGTGTCGACAGGTTCACCAGGGAGAATGCAAGATGGACCCAAGGAAATGTTATAAGTGCGGCGAGGCAGGTCATTTATCCAGAAATTGCCCAGCTAACCGAAGGTGTTTTAATTGCAATTCTCCAAATCATATTCGACCAAATTCTCCCTTGTTAAGAACTCCATAGTTAACAATGGGGAGTAATGCGTCGGGTACACGGGGAAGATCTACTGTGAATAGAGGAGCGCAAGGAGGGGCGCGGGGACGATCCTTCCAGATGACTAAAAACAAGGCAGAAGCATCACTGGATGTAGTAACAGGTACATTCCTCCTGAATTCAATACGTGCTAAGGTGTTATTTGACTCGGGTGCAAACTTTTCGTTTGTATCACCATTGTTTGCTCAAACTGCATGTCTGAATTTTGTGCTACTTGATGATAAGTTAGTAGTTGATACTGCTAATAGTCAGGAGACTGTTACTAGTGTGTTCAATAACTGTATTATTATTATTGAGAACTGTGAATTTCCGATCCGGTTATTTCCCATGCCAATGAAAGAATTTGACGTAGTAGTGGGTATGGACTGGTTGGCAAAGTATC
>NC_037532.1:27087736-27089670 GCF_001531365.2 Cynara cardunculus var. scolymus | reverse complement strand
GAAATCATAGTTTAGATGTTATTGAGGAGAAAATGTCAGGTTTGGCCTGAAGCTTTATATAACCTTGTTTGGTTAAGAAAAGATTTAAAAGTGGCATTATGTGGAACTTGTTTGGTTCAGAGTTTTGAGATTTGAATAAGCGGAATGCTTTGCTTGATAAGTGGAAAAGATCTGGTATTACGTTTCCATTTATTCATGTATTTGTTATATATATGAAATGATATTTTCCCTAAAGGTTTTGGTGATTTTCACCCTGCAATGACATAAATAGAGTATCTCACTAGACCTTTCGGTCTAACCCTCGTTTTGTGATTTTAACTATGTGTTGCAGGAGGTTCGGACAGTAAGGGGAAGGGAAAAGTTTAATATGTTCCTTTATGCGCTTCTGCTTGAAGAGCTGTTTTGATTGATTAGTACAAGAAATGTATTTTGAATTTTTGGACCTTGTGTCTGGTCATGTTAGACTCTTGTAGTAAGGGACCTGAATAGAATAATATCATGTATTTCTTTTGTATGAAATATGTGTTACATGCAATGTGTGGGTTGGGGCGTTATAAATCATGCCACATTTTCGTCTTTTCTTTATATATTTTGGCATTCTCGTAGGCATGGTACCTCCACTAATGAGTTGGAGCTTTCTTTTCTCTCCCGCTAGAGTTGCATTTAAATTTAATTCCTTAATAGCTCAAAATGCCTTATACTCTAATTCTAACGGAAGGTGACAAGATTTTCCAAAAACAAGTTGGTACGGAGACATRCCCAATGGAGTCTTGAAGGCGGTACGGTAGGCCCAAAGTGCATCATCCAATTTAAGTGACCAATCTTTACGGTTTGGCTTAACCACTTTTTCTAAAATATTTTTTATCTCTCGGTTTGAAAGTTCCGTAAGACCATTGGTTTGCGGGTGGTAAGCCGTGGCTACTTTATGTTGGATGTTATACTTTTCAAGAGCTGTACTTAGCACTTTGTTTATGAAATGAGTCCGTTCATCGCTTATCAATGCTCGGGGTGTACCAAAACGTACAAAAAATATTTTTATGCAAAAATTCCACTACCGTTTTGGCATCATTCTTGGGCAAGCCTTTGCTTTTATCCATTTGGAGACATAGTCTACCGCAACCAAAATGTACTGATTGTGAAAAGACATGGGGAATTGTCCCATAAAGTCAATACCCCAAACATCGAAAAGTTCGACTTCCAAAATATTGTTTAAGGGCATCTCATTTCTTTGGGACAAATTCCCCATGCGTTGGCATTGGTCACAACTCTTCACAAATTCAAAAGCATCTTTAAACATGGTAGGCCAAAAAAATCCGCTTTGTAAAATTTTAGCGGCCGTACGTTGTCCACCAAAGTGGCATCCGTACGGTGATGCATGACATTCCTTTAACAAAGCTTGGATTTCATCATCCGGGACACATTTTCACAAAATTTGGTCTGATCCCAATTTAAAAAGGAACGGATCGTCCCACAAATAATGCTTGCAATCGTGAAGAAATTTTTTAAACCGGTTTCCCTGAAAATGATATGGTTTAAGGCCACATGCAAGATAGTTGGCAATATCTGCATACCAAGGATGTTGTTTTTGAAAACTGTGTTGTATGGCCAAAACATATTCATCAGGGAAAACTTCCTTAATCTCATGACTCCCCCCACTTGATACATTTCCCTCAATTCTAGAAAGGTGATCGGCTACTTGATTGTCACTTCCCTTTCGGCCAACAATCTCAAGATCAAGTTCTTGTAATAAAAGAATCCATCTAATAAGTCGTGGTTTTGCATCAACTTTGTTAAATAAATACTTTATTGCAGAATGATCTGTATGAACAGTGACTTTGGTATCAATCAAGTATAAACGGAAACGATCAAAAGCAAATACTACCGCAAGTAATTCTTTTTCCGTGGTGGTATAATTTAATTGGGCTTCAATAAGA
>NC_037532.1:27075423-27087601 GCF_001531365.2 Cynara cardunculus var. scolymus | reverse complement strand
ATTATAATGGGTGCCGAGACAAGAGCATTCTTGATTGTTTCAAAAGCCTTTTTACAATCGGAGGTGAACTCAAAAGCTTGGTCAACATGCAACAAGTTACATAAGGGTTTTGCAATTTTAAAAAAATCCTTAATAACCGTCGGTAAAAACCCGCATGTCCCAAAAAGCTACGAATGCCTTTGACCGAAGTAGGTTTGGGCAATTGCATTATCACCTCAATTTTAGCTTTGTCAACTTCCAAACCTTTCTTTGAAATCATGTGACCMAAAACAATTCCCTCTTGTACCATAAAATGACATTTTTTCCAATTTAAAATCAAGTCATGGGTCTCACATCTCTCCAAACTTTTCTTCAAATTTTCAAGACAATTTTCAAAATTGGTGCCAATCACCGAAAAATCATCCATAAAAACTTTCATTGTGTCCTCAATCATATCCGAAAATATAGACATCATACATCGTTGGAAAGTGGTCGGAGCATTACATAAGCCGAATGACATACGTCGGAAAGCAAAAGTTCCGAAGGGACAAGTAACAGTAGTTTTCTCTTGATCTTCGGGTGCAATATGGATTTGATTGTATCCCGAGTATCCATCCGAAAAACAATAAAACTCCTTTCCGGCCAACCGAACTAGCATTTGATCTATGAAAGGCAAATGGAAGTGATCTTTCTTAGTAGCTAAGTTCAATTGCCTATAGTCCATACAAATCCTCCACCCGGTAACGGTTCTAGTTGGGATAAGTTCGTTTTTATCGTTGGTGATCATCGTGGTACCACCTTTTATTAGGCACGCATTGTATCGGACTTACCCAACCGCTACTACCCGCGTCTAACCACTTCAAGATTTCCTTCTTAACCACTTCTTTCATGATTGGATTGAGCCTTCTTTGATGTTGTACCTTTCCAACACTATTTTCTTCCAAGATGATCTTATGTTGGTAAAGGGACAGACTTATTCCCCTAATATCAGCTATGGTCCAACCAAAGGTTTTCTTATGGTCTTTCAGCAAATCTATCAACATTTCCTCTTGTTCACTACTTAAGTTGGAAGAAATAATCACGGGCAATTTTTCTTCTTCCATAAGATATGCATACTTAAGATGTGAAGGCAGTGGTTTTAACTCCAAATCGGGTGCTTCTACAATGGACGGGGTTTGGGTTGGTATATCTTTAAAATCTAACTSTTCAAAGGCAGCTATGTCCTCAAGTAAGTCTTATTCACAAATGTCTTCTGCCATGCCCACAGTGTCTTCACTGTGGACACAGTCGATCAAATTTAGATCTAAATCTTCACCTACTGAGTAAATAGACGAACAATCCTCAATCTCCCCATTGAACTTAAGAGTCTTAAACATATTGAAAGTCACCTGTTGGTCGTTCACTCTCATGGTCAACTCACCTTTTTGTACATCAATCAAAGTTTTACCCGTAGCAAGAAAGGGTCTCCCTAAGATGATCGGAACATTCCTATCGGCTTCATAATCTAACACTAGAAAGTCGGCTGGAAAGATGAATTTGTCCACTTTTACCAAGATGTCTTCAATTTTACTTTTTGGATATGCTAAGGACCTATCCGCTAGTTGTAAAGTCACGGTGGTAGGTCGAACTTCCCCAATTCCCAACTGATTAAAAATGGACAAAGGCATGAGATTTATACTTGCCCCAAGGTCACACAAGGCATGACCTACCTCTTTCCCTCCAATCGAACACTGGATGGTGAAACTTCTCGGGTCTTTTAATTTTGGGGGAATTTTGCAAGTAAGAAGGGCACTACACTCCTTTGTCAAAGACACGGTCTGAAATTCACTAAATCTTCTTTTCTTATTAAGGATGCCTTTCAAAAATTTAACATAGCTAGGCATTTGCTCGAGAGCTTCTACCAAAKGTATGTTAATGTGGAGTTGCTTAAAGATGTCCAAGAACTTCTTAAACTGTACATCCACATTTTTGGCTTTCATCCTACCTGGAAAAGGTAAATCTCTCAAATCTAAATCTGTTAGACCGGTCTTTTTCTGTTGGGGTGTGGGCAGTTTCTGCCCACTGTGAGCAGTGTCAGATGGAGACTGGGTGGTGCTGGAACTGGACAAATCTGCTGTTTCTGGAACAGAAACAAGATTCTGTGTTACTTCAGCTGTAGGAAACAGAACTGGAAATTTTGATGTGTCAAAAGAATGTGAAATATTTTCTTGACAAATCAGTTCATTAGGTGTTTCCTTTGCGGCATTAGAGTCTCCCAAGTTCTTATCACTTCTTAAAGTCACGACCTTAACATGTTTCTTAGGTGTTTCTGTGTCACTAGGCAAAGTTCCTTAAGGTCTATTTTTGAGATCCGCGACAAATTGGCCAAGTTGGGTCTCAAAATTCCTCAAAGTGGCATTGGTTTGGTTTATAAAACCTTTGAGTAAAGATTCAAGTGAACCATTACCCTCCAATGCATTTTGTTGCCTAGGTGCATGTGATTGTGAAGATTGTCCATTTTGGTACATGTGATGACCACCTTGATGAAATCCCGGGGGATTTGAAGGTCGGTTTTGGACTTGAGTTGCCCCGGGGGGTTGAAGTCCCGGATTTCTGGTCCATGAAAAATTCGGATGATTTCTCCAATTTGGATTGTACGTAGGGGAAAATGGGCTATTTCTTGTATGGTTCCCAACATAATTTACCGAAACGGGATTTCCGGGGCAAAACTCATAAGAATGACTTTAACCACAGAAAACGCAAAATTCGGTCATGGAATAATTGGACATTACGGATTGCACTTGACTCTTTTCCCCATTCAAATTTAAATTGTTTTTAACCAAATTAGTTAAAGCAATAATTTGAGCATTTAAAGAAGAAATGGCATCAAGCTCATTAATTCCCGAGGCAGATTTAGAAATAACAGCACGAGGGTTAGACCATTCAGTATTATTATTAGAAATGCGTTCCAAAATGTCATACCCCTCGTTGTAGGTTTTAGCTGTGAATGCGCCACCGGCCGTTGCGTCAAGAATAATCTTAGCGGCACTGAAAAGTCCATTATAAAAGGTTTCCAATTAAATACAATGAGGGATTCCGTGGTGAGGACATTTCCGAAGAAGGTCCTTGAATCTCTTCCATGCATCCGATACCGCTTCATCTTCTTCTTGGCGAAACGTCATAATCTCATTTCTAATTTTTACATTCCTCGTCGAAGGAAAGTATTTTTTTAGGAATTTTTCCGCCAAATTGTTCCAAGTAAGGATAAAGATCTGGTTCCACTAGCCTGAAGATTTATAATCACAACGTATTGTAGTATAAACTCGACTAATATCTGAACATTAGCTAAAAACATGCAAAACCCGCATCTCTGCGTGATTATCAAAGACTCTCTCAAATCTTTGTGCATCATCTAAGCCGTATTTCAGATCCGCCCATGTTTGGATCAAGAATCTAATATTAACACTTCAAAGTGATCAGCTTATCTGCGTTGAGCTTAAGTCCCGACTTAAATGACCAAGCTTAAGAATCAATAAAATTGGCAACACCCAAGTGCGCCTTCAAATTCTTAAGTTTGACTCACACCCACACCCAAAAGGGGTGCTTAGCTCATAATAAAATTATAAAACATAAAGGAAACAGAAGAAGAAAAATGCATAAGAAATACTTGAACTGAAATTTTACTTAAACTGTTGCCCACAGAGGGCATACAATACATAGTGGCGAGAATTAAAGACTAAGTACGAAAATAAAATTACAAGCAGAAATTAAACTTGCTCTACTGCTGTAGAGATTGAGAGAATGCTCCAAGGTTGCTTAGCTAAATTGTTGATGGAGTGGATGTCTTCCAAATGAGAGAAAGTCTTCAATATATAGGAAAAAGTGAGGACCGGACAAACTCTTCGCCCAAAGGAATAAAATCTTCATCGTCTAGAATGTAAGGACCTCCCATCACCACATGTCTACTTTTTCTGGCCTAGTCACTTTTTCTTGAAAGGTTGCAAAAGGTAAAGCTACCTAACCATTAAAATAATGAAAAGGTAGGGAAGACGTTTTCATTAAAATAATGGTAGGAGTACTTTATTGGCATTTTATAACTTAATCAGGCCCATTCTTCCAAGTAACTCAAGATTTTCGGATCTGAACTCAGAATTAAATCCCATTAATACCCAAGAGAACCAGTATTTAAATTTTGTTCAAATCCGACTTGATGAAAATACGCCATAGGATGAATGTGAGCAGAAAGTGGGCAGTTTACCAAAAGCAATGAGTTTTTTAGAAAATAATTAAATTCTTGACCTTTCATTACCTCTTAACATATTTTGGACCAAAAATACAGGATAAGAGCAAAATGGGTACCAAAGACACAATAAAATAATGGTATTGAACAACAAATAACTCTCACAAATTGAGAGTTATCAATTACTCACACATAACAAACTCTATGTTCTCAAATCAAAAAATTACATGTACATTGACCATATGAGAAATACTTATGACACTCACATGACATCCAATGAAGAATTCTCATAACGAGTCACGTCCGATATACAAGATCTCCATTTTGTACCCATATGCAGATTCGATATCTTTATATGAATCCTTATATATGCTAGTCATTATCCTATTACTTCAACCTTAAACCCGGAATAATATTTAACTAGGGACATTTAGAATACATTATTTTAAGGTTATTATGAATAATTAAAAACACATAATATAATATAGACATAATAAAATGGGCAATGCCTTCATATTTATTAATTTCATGAAACAAAACTCAAAGTTACATTCATCATATGATTGATTTTTGGACATTCACTAACAAGTAGTTGGGGAGAGAGGTAGTTGGGGAAAGTAATGGTTGAGTGGATAGGAGTGTAGTATTTTAGCTGAGTGAATTAGCCCCTATATGACTGATTAAGCTCTTACCGAACACAAAGGTATGATCGTACGAATCAACCATATTTGTGGCGCTCTCAGTCTCCATAGTCTCATAATAAGTCGTTACCGAACAACCCCTTAGTCTCATAATAGAAAACATATACGGTGGCGCTCTCATTTTTTGCCATGAGTAATGTTATGACATCGCCAATAACTTTTCTATAATAACTCTAAAATAACGGCTAAATTAAAATTGTTCATAGCGGAAGACTTTAAAAAAATATGCAACTTAAATGCTAACTCGTCCCATGTCGGACTACTTATAAAATTTATCCAGAATAAATGTCTAAACATAAATATTGAACCTTATGTATAAATACACAAGGGCATGGTTCATCGTTCTTATATCCCTTCCCCATCAAGTATTCACTTAGGCAAGTATACCACATCCGCCTAGATTGTTTTAGTCTATAAAGTGAGCGTTTCAATTTTATTGCAAACGCACTATGTGGTTTAGAGTTACTTAATTTGGGTAATGTAATGTCATCAAACACTTTTATATATCTCTGAATCAATATCCCCATAGAGATATGTATTAACCACAACATTGAGCTGCATTTCCAATCCTCCAGGAATTACTAGGCTAATTAATTAGCAGAATGTAACATCCATCAGGGAGAGTAAGCCTTTTCATGGTCAATCCAGGGCCTTGTGAGAAATCTTATGCTAAAGGAGATCCTTATACATTATGACTTAGTTATTCTCATTACGCTTTCTAAGAAATGATTTATCTATGTCCTCCAGGCTTTATACTTGGTGGGTTTCACTACCTGACCAAATACTCGTCTATTTGTCAAGTAGTATAATTTTCTTGGATTGTTTCTTTTCATTCAGTCCATATTTGCTCTTTGTTGACATTTTTCAACTGAGCATGGTTCAATGTCATTGTGATCTATCATCTTATGAGCAACAATATATACGATAAATCATCAATGAGTATGTATGATATATTCATCGACTCATATGCACTCTCATGATTCATTTGAGATTTCTTTGATCTCTGGAATCAATATTAACTTCGGAGCATTCTCCAGTAATAATTTATAGACATAATTTTAATTGGAGACAATCTCATGAGAAGTCTATGTATTGATGATAAATGGTTGTGCCTTACTCTTCTTTTCCTTTATATGAGTACCTATCGAACCAAGTAGCTTCTCCCATTTTCTTTTGGGAGCCACGACCTCCACCAAACCTCCACCATGTGTGATTGCAACGCACTTTCCAGCAACGTTGTGCCCTTGTTTGGGGACTTTTAACCTTGCGGGTATATTTGCAGCTGGTATATGTGATCTTGTCACTCCTTGGATAACATTAAACGTATCAGGTATCAAGTTTGATTCGTTTTACTTCAACTTTACTTTGTGTAGTTTGAGGATCACAATGGGATAGAATGAGAATATTCTATGACACTTCCTATTGTTCCCATGGAAAATCTTTTTTCTTGTCTTCTCCAACGATAGGAAGACTGTCTCATTGAAGTGATAACTGACAAATCTAGTAGTAAAGAGATCACTCGTCATAGGTTCTAATTAGAGGATAATTGTCGGGGATTTATATCCAACTTATATATAATCATCTTTAAGGACCCATTTTGGTGCAATGTGGGGGAACAATTGGCACATATACTACATAACCAGACATACGTAAATGTAAAATGTCAGGCTTATATCCAATTACCAACTTGTACGTATGGATTGATTGGTCAATAATGGGTCTGAAAATGAATAAATAAGGCTGCATGTAATATTTGCATAACCCCATGAAGATGTGGGTAATTTGGTGTGCATAACCAATAACTTAGTTATCATCTATATTCTTTTGATGACAACTTCTACGAAACCATTATATATATATATATAATATATATATATACACACACACACACACACATATACATGGGATAAGAAACTTTATATTAATCCCAATATATATGCAATAATCATCAAATTCTTATGATATAAATTCTCCAACATTCCAAGTCATGTAGACTTGATGAGATAATCAGAGTGGTGAGCCCTTAAATGTATAGCTAGTGCTAGGGATGTAGCATCTCATATGAAAAATAATATGATATGCGTTCATTGTGTCGAAACCAGAACCATAAAGTACTTTAATAGTTCGCATTCTGGATGTTTATGTCAATAAATATCACTATGTATTTGTTGTAAGAATGTAATATTTTTTGTATTATGCTCTTAACTTTAAGATGATCTCATTCCTGTCTTGGCTAAAGATCAAGTTATACAAAAAGTTATGGGTATACGAGAGGGCATATTATGATGGTGGTGGTGTTTCTTGTGTTGCAGAAGTCAACAGTTGCAATTTGGTTAATTGCCTCATTTTGGTTTTTACTCGAAGAGAATGTCTCTATGTGTATTTTGCAATACATGGATCATTATGTCATGATCATGGTGTCTCAAGTGGTCATGTTGAAACATATATGTGTCATTGTCCCAAAGTTCTTTATTGGTAACAAAATATGATTTAATGACCTATATAATTCACTAATTAATTTCTCTAATATATGTTCATTTAATATAATTATAGTTGATTTACATATACCCATTTCTATTCTTATATTATGATTTCCAATTGATGCGAATATCTTAACAAGGTTTCTATTAATATAGTGCTTTTGACTATTAATCTTGTACTAATAAGAAAATGACAGCCCATTGTCTAAGTATTATGGTGGGAGAAATTATAAAATAAATATTAGTATATCTTTTAAGATTGTGTGGAGGTTCCACAGAAACACTCAAGTTCACCTCGATACATTCCTACACGGAACATAGAATATTGAGAGTTTTATATTTGTTTTTGTGTATTTCTTTACATCTATAATGGTTATATATTCAGTTTTATATCAACAAATGAAATTAATTTAATACTTAGAATAAATTTTAAATAAAACTATGCTTAATGAATCTTAAATGTATATGATATAGTTCATTTTCAACTTGTTCTCGTTTTTTTTATATGAGCGATTATTAGTATATTTCTTCTTTCATTGTCCATTGTCTTATGGGCAGTAATTGCATCTCTGCTCCAAGGATTGTAAAATCATTCTCGACTCTTGCCAGTACCCTAACCCTTTCCACGGTCTTGTCCACGTAGTGCACATATGTCAAGTGAGTGAAATTGTCTTTAATTCACTGTTTTTTGGAGTTATTTCCACCTCTAACATTTGCATTATTGACCTCAAGAATATTTATTTGTCCCAGCATGTCTATAATTGTTATTTGAAAGAATCTTGTTATATCTCTCAACCACTTATAGTAGATTGATGAGTTTGTTCTAAGGACTATATTTGGGCTTATACTCGTTCATTAGTATGATTGTTGATATGTGAAATATGGAATTTATGTTAAGAATCACACCATCTTCTGTGAGTTCTTTGCCACAGAGATTGAGATGCATTTTTGAGACATGACATTTTATTGCTGAAATCAATTACCTTCTTGTAATCGAGTGGGTTTCATTCCATTGTATGATTAGTTTTGGAAGTACATGGTAATTAATATTCTCAATCTTCCTTTTAGGGGAGCCCCGATATTCTTAGGGGTTTATAGTTAACGGTATTCCCTCCGAAAGTTGTGACTGATGTGTCTCTCAAAAATTTCAAGGTATTACTTACAATGTTTTAATATGTTGATGATATTTTGAAAGATTTTGTCATGAAGCCAAATAACTATTGGTTTTAGCATAAAGTCAAATTCAAACTTTTACCATCTTAGTAGTATTTTGAGAGCTTTTGACAAAAAAAAAAAAAAAAACCCCAAACATATGAGGGTTGGAAGTGTAACTTCCAAAAATTAATTAAGTTTGAAAAACTAATTGGATAAACATCTAAATATATGAATATTGAGATGAACATTTAAATTAACCATCTAAATATACGAATATTGTAAACTAGCCGGATAAACATTAATACATAATAATAGCAGTTAAAAACGACAAATACTATGCTACCCAATTAAAATAAGGTGAAAACAAAATTAAACCAACTAAAAGTCCAATTTGTTATTTGAAGCAGTCTAAAAAATAGGTCTAATCATATAACTAAATAAAACTAATTAAATATATCTCAATAAAAATAAATAAAGAAAATATAAATATAATTGGTCTAAACATCAACATCTATGGGTAACAATAAAATACATACGTCATTAAAAATATAATGGATTTACTAATAAGCCAAAAAATAGATAAACTAGAATAGTGGATATTTAAATCAACACAAGTGACTGATAATATTATAAAGACTTTGATATAAAAATAATAATTAATCTTTTCTTTTTCGATGACCACAGAGAAGAGATCATAGATTTGATTCCATTGGTATTAAACATAAATTATAGTCAATAAAATACAAAACAATATATCATATATAAATTATAAGAGAATTTATAGAAAAAAAAAAATCTATAAACATCTGAATTTTTTTATAGTTAACATCATACTATATAAATATGTAGAGCATATTTAATAAACAAATCAAACAAAAATTATCAAGATTATACGACGCAGTTAAACTTAAATGATATTAAAGTACAGTTAATTTAATTTGATAACATGATATATGATAAATACTTAATAATTAAATAAAAATCAATCAATAATTAGTAAAAAAGAATATGAATTAACCTTTTTTTTTTTACATGAGATCCAAAAACAAATTTTAAGATTTTATATCTTTCATTGTGTTGGGTTAAATGATATTTTCAATTTTCTGTTGTAACCATGTATCCCATATAATAAGAGACACCATATTACACATTCGGTCCCAAAAAAAATACAACAAGCTACATCTCAAAAGTAGCTAACAAAATTTTCCACATCATTTTAATACATCACTTGCATATTAATCAAGTATTCAAGATCAACAAATAATAACTCCTCCATAATCCAAGTAAGCATACAAGGAAAATCTCACATTTTCCTTTTTCCTTAATCTCTTGATAGTGTTCGACCTGTAATGCACATTTTCAAAACACAAAATGAGGGTTAAACCTTAAGGTCTTAGTGAGAAATCCTTTTTTTTTGCAATTACAAGGTGAAAAATCACCAAAACGGGTTTTATAAAATCATATTTGTAATTATAACAAATATATATAACTTTTTGAATCAAAATAACTCAAGTATTGCAATAATCAAAATAACTCAAGTATTGCAATCAAATAGGGATTTATAAAACTTCCTCGCATCACAAGAGCAAAACCACCATGTTCTTTGCATCACACTAGTGCGAGATTCTCAACTCCTCGCATCACACTGTGCGAGACCACCCAGAGCCCCTCTGGTCCATCAACCAGAGCAAAGCCAAACTTAAGACAAGGCTACATAAAGTTAATCAAAAACAAGGTTTGATAAAAATAAATAAATAAATAAAAACAAGACCAACCAGAGGCTCTTTGGACGACCAAAGCCTCTGGTCTCGAACTTCAAATTCAACCAGAAGTTCAAGACAAACCAAAGTCCCTCTAGACCACTTTAATCAATGCAAAATACATTAAGATGTCTAACTTAAAAGTATAGGCAAACTAGAAACAAGCCAATAAAAAGACATAGTCAACCAGAGGCTCTCTGGACGATCAAAGTCTTTGATTTGCTTAACCAGAAATGAGTTATACTTAGAAAAATGAACTTTAAATATGACCAAAGGTCCTCTAGTTAAATGTAAAGATCAACCATAGCCTATCATAGTTCATTTGTCAAAGACAACACTCTTAGAAGGAATCCAGCCAAAGCCAACCAGAGGCCCTCTGAACGACCAGAGCCCTTCTGGTTGAACTGTGTTCTGGGCTTTTAAGTATTAATATAAAAACGAAGTTTGAAAATGTTTAGTCAAAGAGGGTTTAATCATTAAATTTCTTTGGACTAAGAGTCCGGATGCAAAATTCGAACATAGCTTGGATGTAGAGCTCAAACACAGAGCTCGAACATATAGCTTAACTTCCAAATACATAGCCTCTGCATATCACATGCAGAGCCTCTGGTTCAAGATAAGTTGAACATTTTGAAAAGATCAAAGATCCAAATACAACTAGAGGCCCTCTGGTCCAACATGAAGACCAACCAGAGCTCCTCTCATCTGGTCCTTAAACACTTATTCTTTATCACATCAATAGGAAGCGACAACACAAGTTCTCATATCATACATATACGATAACTTAAGATCATCACCTCATAAGAATGTGATAACAAAACCCATGATCAAAATATCATCATTTCCAAAAAGTAGATTATGTCACCCTTATTACCAATGTACGCAACTCCTGATTATGCCACCCTTGTTACAAGTGTACGCAACTCCTATTATGCCACCCTTGTTACAAATGTATGCAACTCCTAATTATGCACCCTTATTACAAATGTACACGATTTCTGATTATGCACCCTTATTACAAATGTACACAACTCTTGATCATGTCACCCTTATTACTAATGTACACAACTTCTTGATATGCCACCCTTATTATAATACATCATGATATAATCATGATCAAAACTACCTTTTTACCAAAAGTGGCAACCAAAAGCGTTTCAAAACAGAAACTCATATAAAGAACCTTACAGTTTTATACCAGATTTACCATCAAATCTCAAACAGCTTTCAAGAAACTGTTTATTAACTTCCCACATAAGAATCATACTATTCAATAATTCAAAAACCACATAAAGAAATTTGATAACATAAACTCACCTTTTTCACGTATTTGAAGATCAATTCATACAACAACAACTTCAAATAAAATCACAGAATCAACTTCTTCTTTCTCTCACATGAAAACACACAGAGTTTTTCTATCTTTTCTCACTCTCCAAAAACAATAATAAGATAAGATGGGTCTTATCTATTACTTTTATACCACCATAATTAACTTCTAGGTGGTGAAGTTTATTATTTTAAAACTCATTATTTCACATTTCCCCATGAGGTAAAACAAATATCTCATGTTAACAATCATAAACTTATAAAAGGCAGTGATAATATTTTATCACTTGAGCACATTCATAATGAAAGCCCCTTAACTTACCATCAGCTCAAAAATAAAACCACCCCAAACTTAATATTAAATACCTTGTTATCACATCTGCCATAATAACCTTAAGCAAATTTGAATTTATATGCTCATGTTCTATGAATGCAGAGAAGATATATATATATATATATATATATATATATATATATATAGGGGCCTAATCAAATGAGAACTAATTAGTTTGTGATAACTGTGAGAACCAATATTAACCACAAATCAATAGATAA
>NC_037532.1:27072652-27074959 GCF_001531365.2 Cynara cardunculus var. scolymus | reverse complement strand
ATTTCCTAATTTATCTATTGATTTGTGGTTAATATTGGTTCTCACAGTTATCACAAACAACTCAGTTCTCCCTTGAATAGGCCCCTATATATATATATATATATATATATATTCATGGTAACATCATTGATGCAATTATATTAATGGTATCGAAGTTCAATAACTATAATAATGCTTACTTGGATTGTAGAAATGTAGATGACTGATTGATAAAGTTGGAAGCCCGAAAATCTACCGATGAACTAATTTAGCATATGTGCTAATAACGTGTTCAAGGAAAACTGAAAAAGAATAACAATAGAATAGAGAGAATGAATATGTAATTCTCATTAATAATAAACTCTTTTTACTGGGATGAGTTACAAATAGACGACGACACGCTCTTCTAATCCAACTCTGATATATCTATCTCTATTGTTATATCTTTTAGACGATGACACGCTTATCTTACAACAATTTTATTTTATTTATTATTTCTTTTTATATTTTATTTATTAACCTTATTTTGAGGTGTGACATATACAGTGGTTTCAATAACCGTCTAACTAACTTTGTTAGAAAAGGATTGTAATTAATTTGATTATCTGCATTAATAATAATCATATTAGTTAAGAATGAAATTATTTTTTATACTAAATGGAAACTAAGGGGTAGTTTACTAAACGCTTACCCGGTAAGTAATTACAGGGTAATTTTCCTCACCGGATGAATATGGCAAGGACGAAGAATCTTACCCAGTAAGAGCGATGATAAGGATGGAGAGTCTTACTCAATGAGGGTGACAACTCTTACCCAGGTAAGCGCTTACAAGGTAAATTGTTGCATAGGATACGTTTTGATGTACTACAATCTTACCCAATAAAATAAGTTATAATGTTGACTCCTAACGTTAAGCACTTACCGGGTAAGCATTTAGGTAAACGACCCCTAAAATGAACTTTACTGAATTTTAATACATTTTACAATAAAAGTGAATGTCAATCTCTCATTTTACCTTTAGTTATAAGATGAAAAAAGTTTATTTGTGTATGATTAAAGGTAAAATTGTTTTTATTAATTAACAAGTGTAATAGTTATCGTCTTTTTTGTGGTAAACATTTATTTTTGAAGGGAGGAAGTATATACATCTATACTACCTTATTAATCAAATTTGCTAAATGTCTTAAAGTCTTAAAGTCTTAAAAAAGTACAAACCCTAAAACACAAAGTATTTGTTTTTAAAGTTGGTTTTTAAATCTAAAAAAGTACAAACTCTAAAGCAGAAAGTTTTGCTTTATTAATCAAGTGCTTTTTAATCAACCTGCAGACCCTCGCTGCCCAAGACGACGATTCAGGAAAATTCGCTCCCCAAGATGACGATTTATTGCTCTCTCTACTCGAATCATCAATATATTGATCCACCCTTCAATCCACCGCTTCATCGTCATCTTCTTCAACCTTCTATCTTGCTTCCGTCGTCATCTTCTTCAATCTTCCTTCAACCTTCACTCTTCCAGGTAATTACTTCAATCCATCTGTCAAGTTTAGGATTCTGTTTGGGGCTCTGTCGAGCGGTCTAAGCAGTGAGTTGTTAGTGCCCAAGTTGAAATAGATTACACATGTGGTTAAAATTTGATTTTCAAAAGTCGAAAGGTAGCTTTTTAGGGTTCTGTTTACTTCAATCCATTTGATTTGGTAGCTTTTTAGGGTTATGTTTTCCATTTGTTTTAATCTTTCCCACCAAGTAAAACCAGAACCCTAAAAAAGATCACTTGATTCTACTTTGATGCGTCTGCTATTCGAACGTCCTTAGTCGTCAAGTAGCACATTCCCGTTATTCTACCCAGCTCACTTTCTCTTTTCTTAATTCAGGTTGTCTTATATATCCACTCATATAAATACACACTGTTAATCAATATATAAAGAAAATTAGTTTATAAAAGGTTATAATATGATTGTATAATATGACTGTATAATATGTTCTGAATGAATTGTATAATATGACTGTATAATCTGTTCATGAAGAAAACAAACGGATTGGAGTCCTGTCAAGTACCTATTTACACTGCTAATGTTTTGATTGGATTTGTATTTGCATATACATTGCCACTGTTATTCCCTTTAGGCATATACAACACTGTTTACACTGCTACTGTTTTGATTGGATTTTTATTTGCATATGTGTTGGTCCCAAAAGGGTCTACAAGAATACTAAACAGTTTGTAGAAGGGGGGGGGGATGAATACAAACACAATTTTCATATTTAAAATATATATTGATAAAGAAGATCAATACAGATTTTACAAGATTGTTTGCGGAAAGATAAGT
>NC_037532.1:27032932-27072552 GCF_001531365.2 Cynara cardunculus var. scolymus | reverse complement strand
TGTAATCACTGAATACCGCTTCAGATCACGTACGCGCCAGTCTCTAATCTTCAGTTTCAGTCTTCGACGTTTGCTGAAGGATCTTTGGTGTGAGTGTTATTTTCTTGAAGTATCGTTGTYTCTGAGTGAATTTCAAAACAAGTTCTTCAGCGATCACTGAACATGCTCAGTGTAWTGATCGYTGGAACTGAAATTACAGATACAGAAATACATCGAAAGGAAAAAGGGATTATCATCAAATCACTGAGAGAGAGGATCAACAATATGCACTGCTACTGTTATTCCATTTTGGCATATACACTGCTACTTATGTCTGTCACAGGGGGGGATTGTCCATTGTCTTTTGCCTCAAGATTGTAAGCACCAACCCCTTTCCTATGAATATATTATTCTACAATCACACAATTGATATGGTACACTGTAATTGTGTGCTTATTTGATTGTGTTTCTTCTATTATCCAATAACGTGATAGTAATGAAGCTGTAGCTGTACATTGCTACTGTTTTGATTATTTCCTTTAGCCACTCTATTTGGCATTGGTAGAAGGAAACAAGTTCTCATAACTCTTATTACTTGATGATGTGAATGAATTTACAATATATGAAGACTTTCTACAACACATGTTCATTTGATTTCTAAGTTTTTGCCAGTTTTAAACTCAACTGTTGGTACGGATTCAGGTTTCACAGCATCACAAAGAAGGTACTTTCCTTTCAATCTCACACCATTAATCTTCACATGTGAACAAGGTCAGAAATTGGAATGGTTAGTTCTATGAAACATCATTTGAACTTCATTCATCATGCGTCTTTTTTAAATTCTTGACATCATTTGAACTTCATTCATCTTGCATCTTTTTCCAAGTAAGCATATAGGGGTTGATATGCTTTTTTAAAAAGGATAAAGATAATAGACGTATCTAAAAATTCCATATGACTCCATTCATTTTTATGCTCGGTTATAATGTAGCAGATATGCCCACCACCAAATTATCTACAACCACAAGACACAAAGTGATAATATTTTGGGACTAAAAAGACTCAAAGAAGCAGTCCCCACTCTAGACTCACTCATACATATAATGTTCTCAGCATACACATGATATAATTTTTTTTTCATGGACTGTTAGCAAAAATCAATTGACTTTCATCTTGTATAGTGGAAGGTTTTTTGCAAACAGGGTCAACTGATTTTTGCACATGAAAGTCAACTGATTTTACCAAACAGAGTCCATGAAAAATAATTTAAGAGCATGTTATACAAACAGAACATTATATGTAATAGTGAATCTGTAGACAGAAGGTTACATGATGACTAAAATGTTGCTGCAAATTAGAAAATGATATAAATCTACTTCTAAATGGTACATAAACACATATGTAATGCAGCCAAAATAAAAAAAATGAACTTCAAGAATATTGCATTACCAATTAGTATTTCCAGCTAACCATCTAGGTGATCGATGTCACCTAGATGTAACGCAGCCACCCTACCTTAATATCAAGTAACGACATACATCTCGGTCGGAGTCGATGTCACTTTCGCCTCCAATTACCTCGCATCATATTAATCTTGATATCAATCTGTTTAAATTTAATAATACTAGAGGTGTATTTGTGTAATATAACGCATTTTTGGTGTCTAAAACTTAAACTCTCAATCATGATTCATACTTTATTTTTTTCATTGTCTTTTTCAATTTTAGCCACTCTATTTGGCATTAGTAGCAGGAAACAGTTCTCAGCTGTTTTAATTTGATTTTTAATTACTTAAGCGGAAAGTGGCAAATGGACAGATACAAAGTTATATTGGTTTGTGTTTCTGTTTTTGCTTCCTTTAAGTTTGTGTTTCTGTTTTTGCTTCCAGATCCGAACAAAATACACGTTGGGCCCAAATCCCACTCTACGCTACTGTTGTCGAGTATCTACGATTCCCTTCCAAGTAAGCATTTACGTATTCTTCTTCATGTTTTCCTTTCTGTTTTATGTTCTGATCTTTCCCTTTGTTTGCCTATAGTTCCTTACAGAAGAATGTAATATTATAACTGAGCATCAGTAAGAAGAAATAATTGGAATTTTTGGTTGAATTCAGTGAAATTTCCCAATATAAACTTGATGAAATTTCTGTTTTGGAGGTCAAAATTTGTGAAATTGTCGATAATTCGAGGGAAATTGTTGAATTCCGTTCTTTTTGTTGCATGAGTGGGAAGACAAAGTTGGCATACTCACCCATTCCAAAAGAACTATACAATTTATTTACAACGCAATCAGAGTTAGGAAAAATGTTTAGGCACAATATTCGTGCATACAACACAAACTTTTCCTTCACGTCAATGGGGGTAACCTTGGATAGTACAGTGAGCAATATGACATCTGGAATACGTTTCGTGCTCAAGGAGGAATATATCATAGAATCGATCAGTCAGTTCCTAGGATAGACAACCTCGGTACTTCTAACTTTATTTTTATGATGTCGAATCTGAGCTTTTGCGTAGACTATAGTGGCCAAATCTTGATAGAAACGTCATTGAAATATTGACTCGTGTTCTTTCTATAAACTCATACTTGAGAACATTTCGAAGTCTTGCCAAGTAGGACCACTTGACAATTATAGAGTCACTTTGAATGCTTTTGTGGAACTTGACCAGATGGTGTACAACCGAACGACCACATCTGAGGTTGAAATACAAGTATTTATTTTATCTTATTTACAATAAAATGTATCATATGCATGGTACTGAAGCAAATTCTACCATTCTACAGGTTGCTGGTATTTGGGTGGAAGGCAATGACAACATCACTGCATACAAGAGAAGTATTGTTGTGTATGGGAGGTCTGACTACAGTAAAAAAATTGAACATCACTATGGTTGCTATGATCTTTTGTGTTATCCTTTGTTTTTTCCCAACGGTGAGTCTGAATGGCATGCTAGAATACCCAGACATGGAGCGTGCATCGATGAAATTGTTAATGACAACGAAAACTTCGATGAAGATCATGAAGGTATGAACATTGTCACATATATTTATTACTTTATTCACTCATTTATTAATCTATACTATTCAAAATCGATACTATGCAGAGGTTAGCTCAGGAAGGGGTAGGAAAATTATAACAATGTGAGAGTATTATTGTTACAAGTTCCAGATTCGGTTGAGTAATAACGTCATCTATTAGGCGAACGATTATTTCAACAGTTCGTGGTAAATATGTACATCAAGATAGAGACTACACGTTTATCTTTTATTGAAAGGAATCAAACGAAGATAAGATCAGACTTATACCAAGGTGTTATGGATTGTGTCAATGCCGGTGAGGTTCAACCAAGTAGAGTTGGACAACGGATTGTGCTTCCTGCAAGTTTTATCGGAGGCCCACGTGATTTGCGAAGAAGATTTATGGATGATATGGCTTTAGTTCAAGATGACGGGAAGCTCGATATATTTCTTACCATGATATGTAATCCGTAGTGGCCTGAAATCCTTAAAGAGTTATTGTCAGGTCAAACCGCGCAAGATGGGCCGGACCTTGTTATAAGAGTTTTTCGTGCCAAATTAGAGGATCTTAAAAATCAACTCTTCAAGAAGCACATCATCGGCGAGGTTGGGGCATATGTTTATGTTATTGAGTTTCAAAAACATGGTTTGCCACATGCACATATCCTCATGATAATGAAACCGGAACACAAGATTACAAACCCAGACCATTACGACAAGATAGTTTGTGCTGAAATCCCGGACCCGATAAAGTATCCTGAAATGCACGACCGTCTAGCCCTTGTATGGAAGGTGAGCCGAGAAAATATCGTTTTAGATATGCTGAACAATTCAACGACAAGACGCTGCATACAGATAACTCATATCTGATGTGTCGGAGGAGAAACAATGGAATAAAGGTGAACGTCCGGGGCAATATCCTTGATAATAGATGGGTGGTCTCATATAATCCAAAGTTGCTAATGATGTTCAACAATCACATCAATGTTGAGGTTTTCTCAAGTATAATATTTGTGAAATATGTGTTCAAGTATGTTTACAAGGGTCATGACAAACAAGTTATTCATGTCGATCTTAATAGAGAAGAGGTCATTATCAACGAGATAAAGAGATTTCAAGATGCACGATATGTTTCGCCACCTGAGGCGGTTTGGAGGATTTTTAGCTTTCCACTTTCTCAAATCCACCCTTGTGTGATGGCTTTGCAGGTCCATCTTTCGAATAAGCAGTTGGTTAGGTTCAGAGAGAATGATATAATGACAGATATCGTTGATAGAGAGAGGGATAAGAGCTCAATGTGACCACATTTTTTGAGAGGAATAGAACATATATGATTGCGAAACAATATTTATACAAAGATTTTCTAAAACATTACACATGGAATGCCAGTTCACGTAAATGGAATCTTCTAAAACAAGGATCAATGAGAGGACGACTGGTTCATGCTAATCCTGCCGAAAGAGAATGATATTATTTACGCCTACTTCTGTCTCGTATTAGTGGGCCTACGTGCTTTGAAGATCTTTACACGGTTAATGACATAATACATCCGACATTTTGAAAAATAGCTCTTGAGAGAGGTTTAATAGAGACCGACGATAATTTATCGCATTGTCTTGCCGATGCCTCCTTATTTCAGTTTCCCAATGCTCTTAGACGATTATTCGCGACGATCTTGATTTATTGTGAGTCGGGAGATGTTCGCAAGTTATGGGATGAAAATTATGATTCACTCTCTGAAGATTATATACGAGACTATGAAAATATTGAGGGAGTCTGAAATATGGTTCTTACAGACATCACAGTCTTTTTACAATCTATGGGTAAAAACCTCGATGATTTTGATCTTCCAAGTTTAAATGCAGCTGTCAATTTAGAATCACGAGGATTATGTGAGGTACAAGAAGAGTACTCCATAATTGTACAAGACGAAGACCTACATGCCCGGAACTCTCTAATTCCGACCAGAAACATGCATTTGATGAGATCATGAAGCATGTAGATATTGATTGTCCCAGGTGAGTTTTTTGTAGATGGACCAGGTGGAACTGGAAAAACATTTTTGTATAGAGCTTTGCTAGCTAATGTTCGTTCCCGTGGACTTATTGCTCTTACAACCACTTCATCCGGTGTTGCCACTAATAACATGCCAGGGGGAGAATAGCTCATTCTCGATTCAAGATTCCCCTTACTCTTAGTAATAATTTGGTGTGTAATATAAAAAAACAAAGTGGAACTGCTTAACTACTTCGAGTTGCAAAAATAATCATTTGGGATGAAGCATCAATGGCAAAGAGGCAGGCAGTAGAGACACACGGTAGAACAATGCAAGACATCACTGGGGTGAGACTCCCATTTGGTGGGAAAATAATGATTATGGAAGGTGATTTTAGACAGGTTTTGCTAGTAATAAGACATGACACTCGAGCATAGATCGTAGACTCAAGCCTACAGATGTCACCTATTTGGTCTTCAATTAAAAAGTTGCGGTTAACTCTCAATATGAGAGCACTTACTGATCCATGGTTTTCGGACTTTCTGTTACGTGTCGACGATAGAGATGAAGAATCAATAGACGGAAACTTTATTCTCATACCTGATGACATGGCCATTCCTTACACCAATAAAAATGAATTGAAGGATGCTTTGATTGATGCAATCTTTCCTTCTCTTCAAACCTGCAAGACTGTTTCAGATTATATCATTTTGAGGGCGATACTAACAACAAAAAATGAGCATGCTAACGAGATTAATGATCAGTTGATTGAAAGATTTTGCGGAGAGAAAAAAAATTACTATAGTTTTGATGAAGCAGAAGATGACAAGAATAACTTATATCCGATGGAATTTTTAAACTCACTAACTGTTAGCGGTTTGCCCTCTCATTACCTCTGGCTTAAAATTGGATACCCAATAATACTATTGCGAAATATCGACCCCTCAAATGGATTATGTAACGACACCGGTTTGATATGTAGAGGTTTTCAATAGAATGTTATCGATGCAAAAATAGTTGTTGGACAGCATGCTGGTATGAGGGTATTTTTACCAAGAATTCTTCTATGTCCTTCTGAAGATGATATGTTTCCCTTTATATTAAAGAGAAAACAATTTCCCGTTCGACTTTGTTTTGCTATGACAATCAAAAAGCTCAAGGACAGACAATTCTGGTGGTAGGTGTTTATCTACCGGAATCGGTATTCTCGCACGATCAACTTTACATGACATTGTCTAGAGGGCTATCACGTGCTAATACGAAGGAATTAATGAAATCTACCAAAAAGTTTAACTAGGAAGGAGTCTACATATCAAATGTGGTGTCTCAAGAAGTTTTAAATGATAATTGTATGCGATAAAAACATGATTCTAATTTCTATTTTGTTTAAACATAAATTTTAGACTTTCTGAATGAGAAATTGCATATAATTGAATATATCCTGATAGAACCTTTATATCCTGCAAAAAAATGATATTTAAAAATTGAATATATCCTCATAGAACCTTTATATCCTACCCTATTGCGTTGGAAGATGTCCCATTTTTCATAAAATTATAAATTTGAGAAATACAAATTATTAGTATGTTGTGTTATATAATAAGTGGAAGTTATTAGACTTGTGCAATCTTGATCACTCTTAAGATAAGTCACGTTTCTGCTTTCTATTGAGATCAATAGATTGTTCTATAATTCGACATCTCATGCATAACTAAATTATAATCAATCAGTTGTTAAATTTCAACATCAAATAGATTATTGAGTTGTTTTAGTTCTCAAATCAATTGAATATGAAACAATCAATAGTGTAGGCCCGACAATTTCAAATACAAATTTTTATCGTAATTGATATGCCCATTTACATCGCATTACACATGTATACAACCAGTAATACATTATACATAATTGGCATTTATTTTAAGAAAACTATAATTACTTGAAGAATATTTGGAAACACTTTTTGGAACTCTTGAATATTTTATTTTGAAAAGAAAACAAAAAAGAAGGAAATAAATATGGGGATGTGCAACAAAAAGCTTTTTCGAGAATGGAGTAGCAACGGCTGTGAGGGTCACGTCTCCTCTGAAACTGTGTCCGCCATTAACCTTACATCTTTAAAATGCTTAAAACCATTCACTCACATCTGCTTCACCTATGATCACCTCTAGCTAGAAGATGAAGGAGCTGGCTAAGCAAGAACTGAAGATTCTCGAAGCTCAACATCCGACGCGATTTCAGCATCTAAAGCTCCAGCTTAAGGAGTTCATACATCTTCTCGATGAAGATGAAGAACAACATTCATTCGAACGGAAACAACAGCAGCAGCGGCTTCATATGTCGATTCTAACTCAAGGTTCTCTCTGATTTACACTTTTGAATCTGTTAATCGAAATCTATTTAACGTTTCGAACAACGAATCATTCGAGAATCTTCGATGCTTATCGCTCAACATCTTTATACGTTTGAATGAGTTATTGTGGAAGAATAATTAGGTTTCGTTAATTATTAGTACATTTGATTGATGATAACAGAATCATCAAGCAGGAAGAGAGAGAAGGAAGGGGAAAAGGATGAAGGATGCACCAAAAGAAGAAGGCGGCAACGGCAAGGAGGAGGGATTAATTCTGCAATTCAGAAGGCTGAAGCTTGTCTCTGTAAGATTCAAACCTTGAAATCCTTTCTTTGCTCTTCTAATCATTAATCAGCACATAATGTGGATTTTTGCTGTAATTTTTGCAAACATTTCTTCAATTTTGGTGCATGTTTTTAGAATTAATGGCGCAGTTATCAAAATTTCCAGTTCTTTTTGGTGATGCATTAATGGTGTTTGTAGTTTACTCGCACAAGGCTCCATATTTCTGATCATCAAACGTACAACCACTACTAGATATTTGGAAAGGATTTGCTATTTGTATACCACCTTATTTCTTATAAGTACCTGCATCTTATAGATACAAGTATTCAAAAATCGTTATATGCGATTGATTCATATGAATGTAATAATACTATACATATATGTGTATATATATATATATAGAGAGAGAGAGAGAGAGAGAGAGAGAGAGAGAAAACTCGGATGGTGTATAAATCGATTTTTTGTGAAAAGTGTAAGAACCACTTTGTTAATAGATGATGGTAATGAAACGAGAATCACAAAAATGTTACAAGTACGTGAGAAATGATCTCAAAATGTTTTTTCTATCAAATACTGTAATAATATGATTTACGGTATGTCTACATATTGGGAAAGAAATACAAGTGAATCGTTTCTTTTGGTTCTCTTTGTGAAACAAAAAATACATACTAAAAAATTTCATACCGTAAAACAAATACATATGAAATAATATTTTATTCAAATCAAAGGTATCTTCAAAAGAATAAATTGGACCTCCATTTATAGATGAAAATGTAAGCATCATTACTTATCTTGATAAGAAACTTAGAGACTATTTACCAAACCCTTACCGGTTAAGTACGTATCTGCAAGAAACATCACTCGCACTTACCTTATCGTGTAACATTTTTGGCTATCAAAATGCGTTGTTGGTAAGGTGCAAGAGTCTTTTTCCTCACTCACCAGGTAATATTCTCAATCCTTGTCATGTCTCTTATCGGGTAATACTTCTGGTCCTTACTATGCCTCTTATTAAGTAATACTCTCGGTCCTTGTTATGCCTCTTATCTATTAATATTTTCGGTCCTTGTTATGCCTCTTACCAGGTAAGATTCTCGATTCTAACATGTTAAAACAACAAGGCAAATAGGATGCAAATATATTTTGGTTTTCTCGAGTGGACAAGAGGGTTGTTTTATTACGGGGACGACGTGGTTGATTCTACGAATTTTGGCAGTGCCACAAACGTCTTAAAGAGAGCGACCTAATCCGCCATTCAACACCGAACATCATTCGATAAATGTTTTTCAGTTTTATTAATTTTGTTTCAACTATTTTAAGATGTTTTTCGTTTCTTCATAACCACGGATGATCTTCCTGGTGCTGTCGATGTTTTGAAGGTGCTCGTGGGAACAAAAATTGTTCTTTTTTTCCTTAACCATTAAAAAGGTTGGTTTTGTCCTCTTTTCCACCCACGGTATCCAAAACGGGAAAGGAAGATGAGAAAAAGAAACAAGCTGTCGATCTAAAAGAAAAGGTCAAAAACTACGATATAAATTGTTTGTCTGATGATTTTTATGACTGCTACAATGACGAGATGAAAACTGCAAATAATTATTTTGGAAGCATTGCAGAAGATTATAACGGTTAAATGTTAGTTTATAACAACTAATATAAGATCGATTTCATAACGACAAAAACTATAGAATGTTGACTTGTTTTTTGGATTATAAATGTAAAACCTAATTTGTTTTTATAATAAATTTTATATTTTGATGTGATGTCCTTTTTCCTAAAATGTTACTACAATTTTTTATGATAAATTATATATATATATATATATAATATAATATAATAGTTATGATTGCTTATATATAGATGTGAATGGTTTTATGATAAATTTAAAAACATGATCGTTTCATTACGGTAAAAAGTAAGATTTAATTAATGTTGTAACATGATTAAATATTTATAACAAACATTTCTTAATTATGATCTGTCTAAAGACGGCAATAAATTTCTTAATATATACTTGTAAATTTCTGTTATCGAAATAATAATTAATTGTCTCATAATTAATGTTGTTAATCACATTTTAAAGCTTCTGGTTCTTGTTATAAGAGTATAAAGTCATTCAAATTCTATAGAATTGCCAATAAAAGGGTAGTGACTTTTGAGTTTTTTTTTGTTGTAAGGATATTAGCCTTCTTTAAAGAATTATGATCCTAAAACTAATATAATTTGTCTTAAAAACATAAATAATTAAGAAAAAAAAATAGTTGGCCGACACTACTAGTTTCGTTTGCAATTCCTCTGTTTTAAATAACCGATCAATCTAATTAGGTAAATACCACTTGAAAGTAAAGTTGTGATCAAGGGTCTTTATGGTCGGGCCCAAACCACAATGGCGGTTTAGTACAATTTTAAAACCGAATGGTTTAGCTGCAAGCGGCCGAGACCATAAAAAGACGGTTTTGTCTGACAAACATAATATTTATATTCAAAATGAAATTAATACCAATGTAACACTATTAAAAAAAATATTATATGGAATTATAAAATACATCCATCTCTAATATTAAAAAAAACATTGAGCAAGTTGTAAAATGTAAATTAAATCCACCAACAATGTTTAAATTTTTGGACAAATATTGAGTAAGTTGAAGGATGATTTGTAATCCGTTTAATTTTTTGACGAACTTTGAAATTTTGCTAATTTAGAAAACACGACCAACTAAAAACATAATGTCTTGAACAAACCTATTTTTAGTTGGGCTATAAAAGTTGATGATACAACATGAAAGTTAAATATAATTAATATGTGTATTTTCGACGGTCAGTTCAGTCAAGACTGATTAAAAACGTCTAATTTGTCTTGATTTGACTAGTTTGAACAGTCCAACAGATTTTTGAACACCTCTAGTCGTGATGTCTGAATACATGTTCTCTAACCTAAAAAAGAAAGGAGCGGTTTTAATTAAATTTACAGTAGATCGTCTCTAATAACCAAGCTATATTTTTTCTACGATGGAGTATCTAAAATTAAAATCTTTAAAAGAGTTATCCATCTCCAACAGTTATTCAATTTTAGCAATTACAACATTAATTATATTATTAAAATATTTTATAAATTCATCACTACAATACACGCCTAAAAACATTTATAAAAAAATATAACATATTTAACGTCCTTAGTGAAAACAATTAAAATAAGGGGTTGCTAAACATACCCCCTCCTACCCGTTACTCCCTCTCACAATGCATTAAACATAATCGTTGTAAATTTTAGAATTATACTTTCTATCTTTATAATTATTTATATGGCTTATTTTATATTCTTTACTTTTTTCATTTTTCATTGTACACATTATCATGTTAAGATGCATAATCTTATATCACCTAAAATACGTTAAAAATACGTTTCTTTTTTTAACATATTACATCATTATAATCGTCTCATCAATACCTTGGTAATGAGTCTGATGTTGAATATTTTTGGGTTTAATCATATAATTATGTCTCATATACACTACACATTATTTTTAATACTTACAATTTATACCCTTATAATTATTTATATAATTTGTGTTATATACCTTTACTTTTAATTTTTGTTTTAGATGTTTATCATATTAATATATAAAATCATAGTAGGAGGTTAATGAAAAACTGAAGAACACTCTGGTAAGCATTCATTTGGACCGTACACACATGTGCATATAAGTAATTGAAGTTGTTTTTGGTTTTATGCACGTGTGCATGCTATGCACTTGTGCATACTGAGCAAATTGCTTAAAATTACTTGTATGCACATGTGTATACGGTCCAGATGAACTGTTATCACGGTGTTCCTCAGTTTTTCATTTTTTTGAGGTTTTCCCTTGGACTTGACTCTATAATCATATATTAACTAAAATACGTTAAAATACATTTTTTTTATTTATAAATTACACCATTAGAAAAAAATATGTTTATGAAATTATGGGGCACCAAGAGCTAACGAGGCATAATTCTTATTATCAGCAACAATTCACCACCTCACATCCATATATTGATCAATTCCGATGATATTTCACTTGTACATCATGCAGATACAAGATGTAACAGGTGACGGAAATTGTGGATTTTAGACTATATTTGTTTGTTTGGGTGGAGATGGAGAAGATCGGGACACTATTCGCAATGAGTTGATGCTTGAATTAGTCAACTATAAGGAATTTTACTCGTGTATGTTTGGCCACCAGTACATATATGTTTACGAATCATTGAATTTCTTTCAGAAGGGTGTGGTTGCACCACTTCAATACTGAAGGAGTATGTCTGAAATAGGCATTCTAGTTGCTTCAAGGTACAACATGGTACTACACGCTCTTAATATGAATGCAATTTCAACGTACTTAACATTGTGGATATATCCACCATCATCCTCTCAACACATGGTTGTTACATTCAAATACATTAATGGTAACCATTACATATGACGGTATGAGTGTATTAACAGGAGATTTCCTAGTGACCACAATTACACCACATTGGAGACATAAGAGATTTATCGAGGCAACTACATGGACTACTCCGTATCAATATCGACTAAACGTGTATAAAAAACATCGAGATTATAATAGTATTCGTGAATATGTTGATTTAAATGATCGTTAATATCACAAATGTTATTTTATTTATAATAACATCTTTTATCTGACTAAAATGATTGATGATATCAGTAATCTTATATTATGTCTAATAACATTTTAAATTTTATAAAATATGATTAATCAAAATATTAATCATAATGGTTGTTTTTAATTTGTTTTAACCTTAAAAATATAACAAAGTTTAGATTATTAAAAATATGTACTTTAGTTAATACATTATTATATTAATTAATATACTTAGGGTATAAAATAGAAACTAGAAAAGTAAAGGTATAATAGAGAAATATGAAAAAAATGTTAAAAGTAACAACTTATAAAAATTATAAGGGCTAAAAATGAAATTATGTAAGGGTTAAAAATGAAAATATAAATGAATTGTTCTGGTGTTAATTTGTTGTTTACCACAGGAGGTATGAAAAGTTCAGGAATTTGCCTTGGAAGAGAAAGAGATATATACATCTCTCTCTTTTTTTTCTTTTCTATTTTATCATATTTGTTCAGGCTCCTAAATATTTAGGAATTGTTTGTTTTTTGATTTTCAGCTCTTAATTACCATTTATGTCTGATTTGTTTAAACGTTTTGTAATTTAGACTGTTTGTTTTTTTATTATTTTCAAAGCCTCTTATCACTTAATATGATCTGAATAAATAAAAGGTAAATTAATATCTTAATTCCTCTGTTTTCCTTTTTCTTTGATTCGTTTTGGCTATTGCTCTTTCTCCACCAAGGACACCACCGTTCTTTCATCACTCATGTGAAATGCACGCCCCACCTTCTCTCTCTAGATCTCTCTCTGTATGTGTGTATATATATATATATATATATATATGTATGATGTATGCATGTGTTATATATATATATAATTTTTGTACGTACAGCTTAACTTCGAAAATTAATGTGAAACAAGAACTTCTATCGACAATATATCTTCTATCAAAAGTATCGATCTTTTCACAAACAAACTCACCGGTAGCATTCCCGATAGTATCGAAAGTCTAAAAGGAATTTAAAAGATTCTTACTGTTTCCATCTGTTAAGCAATTCTTGAGATGAATTTCAGCAATGAAAATTTTATGAAAATCAAGAGAATTTTACAAAATATTTGCACCTGATTTTACAAAAACAAACTATTGATTCAGACTTCATACGTTTATCAATTTACAAAAACAAGCAGACTTATAGATTCAGATTTCAGACTTCAACACCATCTCTTATTAATCAGAAGTGAATTAAGACTTCAAACTTCAATATCTTTTAGAAAAACAAACGTTACCTTAAAATCTCTACTTTAAAATAGATGTAATATTCCAGTCACACACTTGGAAGAAACAATGATTAACACATAGTAACCATATAACAAGCCAAAAAACAAATCCCTTCATCTCTCCAACAATTTAAGATGTTTGTATGCTCTGCTTTGAATGGTTCCAAAACACATGTATGTTCTTAGAAATTGCAAATTTTCAACAAAAGCAAATACAATCACAAGCTTTGCTACATTTCTGCATCATATCATAAAAATCAAACCATACAATAATATCATTCAATTATCAGGAGCTTTTCTCTTCTGATTCGACTCCGAGACATTTATTTGGGGCTGACCAAATGCGGATCTGCAATCCGATGTAAAAACCATGAATTAGAACATACAGCAGCCACAAATGAACAAACACTTGGGGGCCGTTTACTAAAAGCTTATCCGGTAAGTACTTATTGGGAAATTTTCCTCACCGGATGAACATGACAAGGGGTAAGAATCTTACCCGGTAAGAGCGATGATAAGGATGAAGAGTTTTACCCGGTAAGTGAGGGTGACGACTTTTGTCCGGGTAAGCGCTTACCAAGTAAATTGTTGCATAAGATACGTTTTGATGTACTACAATCTTACCCGGTAAAATAAAGTATAATGCTGACTCCTAATGGTAAGCGCTTACCGGGTAAGCATTTAGGTAAATGGCCCCTTAGACTAGACACCAAATAATCAAATGAGACCCAAAAAAGAGGTTGAATACCATAACAACCATGAGAGCCACCGATAAAAAGTTGTTTTATGATGTTGTTTCATATTGTGAAATAATGCATGTGAAAATACAGTGTTGTGACATTAGAAATAATAGCATAGTAAACAACACTGTATTTCCACATTTATTGTTTCAAGATGTGAAACAAAACATGATATTTGGTTCTAACGGTTCTCAATCTTTCTCTAGTTTTTTTTTGTTGTGAAAGTATATAATATTTATATACGGTAAATAGAACAAATAAACTCACACATCCTCCTCACTCTTGGTGAGGTTTGAATCCTTAACCTACTAGGAGGTCAATGGCTCACATACCGCTAGGCCAAAGGCCCTTTGGTACCTTTTTCTAGTTCTCGTTTAATTATTCATATATATATATATATATATATATATATATATATATATATATATATATATGGTGGAGGTTCAAACGAGAACACTTTCATTTTAAGAAAACGCAAGAACATCCATGTTACATGTGATAATACACGTGAGGGAACTTGGTAGTGTGCGGGCGACCTAGCTCGTGCCAGAGGTTGGTTGAGTCTCTGATTTAGTATCACATGTGATTGACAATAAGTTCTCGTGTTTTCGTAAAATGGTAGTGATTATTGTCTCTCTTATTACTCAAATGCAAATTGGACTCAGAATCATATCATATTGTAAGAATATGAAGGGAAAAGAACATCTCCAAGCCATCCTTTTGGCCTATGAATTTATCGGTCTGGACCCTGTAGTACTTTTATTTGTAAAATAAATATAACTAAAAAAGTTATTTTTCCACTATTCACTAACACCTCCTACAATATTCATCCTGAGTAAATACAATCAAAACTGAAAGCTTTCTAAGAAACCCAAACCCATGCTACCGGGATCTTTTTCTTAATCAGATCATGTCAACAAACCATATACGACCCTTTTCACATGCCCATCGTGCCCCAGATGTACACTTAATTATTGTGGCAAGGGGTTAATAACGAATATAAATGAGAATGAAAATACTCACCCACAAGTTGAACATTTCTTGTGATGCTTACAGAAAATAGACAGACAGACAGAGCAAATGTAGCCCATGTCAATTGTGTTTTTGTGACAAAAACACCTGCATAATTCAAAGTACGAGTTTAGAGAACAAGTCTGACGAGACTAAAACTTCATGTAACAAGCAACTTACGAAGCACGAAAATCTACACCAACAGGCTTAGGGAGTTGTAAGAAACTGCGAGAATGCAAGTCTGTTGCAAATACCGTCTGCATGGAAAGAAAACAACATTTCATGAGCATACAGTGATATTCTTATGAGGATAGATAAGGCATCCTGGATGATTTTTTATTGTAATCTTTTCTTTTCTGATGTGACAATCAGAATGGTGGAGGCTCCAAGGTCATGATCGAAGCATTTGGCTTCGCTTATGATGAAATTAAGCTTATAACTGTCACTAATGCGGGCAACAAAGTTGGTTCACATCACTTGCATACATTTAGACTACACTTGGCAAACTCACTGATAATCTAGTCGTGTTTCGCAAAAACCAACTTATAAGCTATATAACAATGTAAAATGAAGTGCTGAAAAATTAATTGGAAATAATCTCCCTGGAGTTTATTGAAAGGCTACTTGAAGTAGCTTTTCAAAAAGCTAGCTTATTAAAAGGCTACTTGAAGTAGCTTTTCAGAAAGCTATCTCATGGCTAACCAAGCGTGGATTTTTCCATAAGCTTGAAAAAAAAGCAGCTTATGGTTGCCAAACATGGCCTTATTTTCCTAATAACAAGTCATATACATTATTTAACCAACTAAAGCAGTAGTTTGTTTCATGAAAACTTAGCAGGCCCAACCTGACCTTTTCTTGAATAACTAACGCTATTCAGAGTTTCTTCTTTAAGACGGAAAATGTCCAAGAAAGTGGACCACAATACTTGCAAATTCAAACAAAAGAAAAACAATAGCAAAGTATGCCACCCTGACATTTGAGCATGCAAATCTAGTACTGGATCATTACGTACTGTTAGGTACTGGAACATTGCATCCAGCTGTTGCGGCTTAAGATATACACCTCCAGTTATATAAGAAGCCTGGCACTCGTATATGAATCATAAACAATCAGTTATACCAATAAAAAAACACTTTCAAGTTGAAATATGAATGTACATATGGGGTACCTGTTGTAGGAAAGCAGAATGTTGTGAACCAATAACACAAGAATCTATAGGTACCTATAGAAGGAAGAACATCGACAATATCTAGTTCAGACACATTACTGAAGTTGATAGCCACACCATAGAAAAGAATAACCATCCTCAAACATATTCGCCAAATGCAAAATTCTGAATCTTTTAGCATTAAACATGAGTTCTGAAATTCAACTGATAGGAATGTACTTTGAGACAATTCGAGTCATTCACGCAAAAATTGCAATTAAGATGGGAAAATACATGAAAACAGAAGCAGATGATCGAGTAATGAAAAGGGGACCAGTACATGAGGCTTCAATAATTGTGGGCTCTGGAAAGGGTGTAACACCCACAGCTGTTTCCCTGCTAGAAGAGGAGTGCATCTGAACCCCTGATCGTAGAGAAATATTGTTGTGTTGGTATTCCACTGGGATGGTACCAAGTGGAATTGAATTTATCAACTCACGGATAGCAATTCCATATATTATGATGTACTAGAAATAAAAATATGGAATTCCCATTCGATTTAGATGCTGATCCATGGTCACAGGTCCAAACTACACTAAATGTAAACAAACAGAAGAAAAAAAGTGAAAGATGCTCAAGATAGTTTCTAGGGTTTTGATCTGGGATGTAGCTCATGCCAGTTATGCTAATAATCTAATATGAGTGGAAATCATAAATCTAACACATGATTTCAGGTGGGGGTACTGGTCTAGACCGACAAAAACGAAGAAACGAACTAAAATGGAACCGGCAATATTCAGTTCGGCTAGAAAAAATAATTAAACCAGTTCTCAATTCAACACGGAACTGGAACTGAATCATTTATTTTTATCTTGAAACAATGCCAGTTTAGGTTTATATTTTTCATATTAAAAGGGCCCAAATTTGTATTAGATTCATCGTTAGATTCGGGACTGGACTGGTTCTGTCTGCAACCAAACCAGTTTAAGTCAGTTTGGTCTTCGGTTCCATTATTTTGGACTTTTGGTGTTGGTCCGGTTCATATCCAATAAACAACCCTATTTTCAGGTGCACTACGTATATCATGGTAAAAAAAGTATACTTGAGCAAGACATGCCAAACAAGCAAGTCGTTTCTTAGTTGACGACATCCAAGCATATGAGTTGAAATTGTAACTTCTAGTTGATGTCGTAACCTACTATGTTCATCACCTTGGGGTTGGGTGCTTGGGTCAAGTCAAGTGGTGGTAAAACCCTTCTGGATCGGGGTATAGGGTGAGTGCCTGCGTGGTTCAATTAGGCTTTTATAAGAAAAATAAGAATGATTTCATGCTCTCCAATACAATGCTGTTGGAACAACTATTGCTACTTGAGGTTTGCAGCACCATTTACTTCACAGAATGGAAGAACTATTGAATCAGAAAGAACATATTATGCTTGACTGACAGTCTTACCAGCAGTCAACTAAGTAAACAGACCCTAATTCTGACAAAAAAGAAAACAGAACCAGTATGCCTTTAATTAATCTTGTAACTTACTGGTTACAAGTGGCAATTACATGCAACAGCAAAGCACACAATTGCTAGAAGTGCAAAAACATCAAGGTGCATTTAGTTTGCTGTCAGGAATCACTATGGGTATGAGTTTGATAGTAGGCTCGATCAGGAATGGGTATGATTAGTTAAAATTGATGTTTGGTTTATGCATTGATTAGGATATCATTCCCAAAACTGATGTTTGGTTTGTTATCTTTGGTATGGGAGTGCAGTACAATCTTAATTTTACCTTTACTACTAATTATATTTTTTGTACCAATTTTTTTTAAGAACACAAAGATATGTAAAATCAACCATTTTCAGTTGATGAAGCAACAGTAGTAAGAATTTAGCAGCAGTGTACTCAAACAATTCATGGAAGTTCGTTCTTAAATGAACATATGATCAAACATCCACAGGAAAGATCACAGAACGACAGATTCTAAAGCTTCTTCATATGAATCTTCTGATGGTTTGCTACAGTGTACAAACCCTTTTCGTTTAAAAGACTTCTTCCATTATGTTGAGAGAGGGTTTACAGCATACTTTTATTTCCAAGTTTATCACTAGATAAGATTAAGAAGACCTGATGTTGCCACAATTCTATTAGTGATTATGTAGTAGGTTGTATACTTCAATGGCAGGCATAACAAGGCTGTTGCTATGGAATCACAGACTGCTGTTGGGTAGTGTTAAAATTCAACCTTTTCTCATGTGAAGGAGATTTAGAATCTTGTTATGGGCATATTTCTCTTTTGGCTTTCCAAGTAGTTTGGGTAAATAGCTGACCTAGCTTTGCCTTCAATGTCCAAGCAATCTATAGCAACATAATGGTTGCAAAATAAAGGAAACTATAACTAAATTACACAATTGGCATACCATTGATCTCTGAGCAGAGAAAATTGAATTCATGATGGCAACATATCTGCGAAACATAATATCTTTCTGAGTAACAGAACTAGAGAAAGGGAAAAAGAGAACGTCAGAGGACATACTGTCCAGGTCCATCTTGTGATCCATGCAAACACAAAATCTGCCATTATAATAAGAGATGTCCGTTATAGTAAGATCAACAACAATATAATCACATGTTAAAGAAGTGTCTGATACACGACATTTATTCAAAAGCAGTCAACCTTTTAAAACTGAACACATTTAGAAGTCAGCAGTTCAGAAGTGAGAATATATAGAGACATGCAGGGAGTCGTAATATGAATGCTCGTAGATTGAAAAACTCTTGCCTCTAACCCACCAGATCGCCCTAACCTACCATTTGACATGTATATCACCTGTTAAGACTTTGGACTCTTTGTACCATGACTTGACAATATGACACCTAACACGTCTCATATTAGTGAGAAAACAAGAACATGACGAAAAACATTTCCTTCTTTTCATAAATGCAAAGTAAATAGGACTTGTGGTAAGGTAAACCTTTATCCAAAGTGGCAATAAAAAAATTTGACAATACAAAATTCTGTGAACATGATGGATATGCACCTTAGACCAAGTAAAATTGAGGAAGTCCACAAGAAACACCCAAAAAACTAAGAAAAAAGAACTGTTAAACCAATCAAAGTCATTCAGATACTTGTTTTGGAGATGCTTTCTAATCTTAAAGAGGGATCCTCATTATTTAATAATAATTCTCTTCCTCTAACCAATGTGGAATGATTATCTTCTATATCATAAACAACTATTAAGCCAATAAAAGAAAAAAAGTAAAATATCATAAACAATTTAGGTAAAAGCTCTGAGCTTTGATGAATGCACAACAATTACCCGAGGTTGCGGATGAAGCGATCCAGAACGGAACACTCGCTGTATGTCTAATCATCATTGTTATTTCAAACAATCTCTTCACATGCTAAAACATAAAAACACAAGAGACAAAATGGTTCAAGTTATCAAAAGGATACAACAGAGTGCCATTGAAAGAGATCCCGAAAGCAAGGAAGATCCAATCCCATCAACCGAGTCTTCCTTATTAAGCGCCTCATCCTTAATCACAAACTCCTCCAACTTCTGCAACAATGTCTCAGCTCTCTGGTTGGTGTGCCCCAACGAAGAATCGTAAATGTAATCACATGAATTGAACCCCGTAGCTATCACCACTACTTGATTCAGTTGATTTAGTAGAAGAATCGAATTCAAGAATGATAGGACCTACATCAAACTAATTTTTTAGAACATTTTCAATACTCAACACAGATAGCGATGACATCAGGTATGGATATTTTCACATAGGCTGCGATGCACAATGTTCCAAAAAAATATAATGCATTGTTGCATTTTTATCCTATTTCAGCATACATTCAAATGCATAATTGACTTGAATTTGCAAATTGAATACCAATGTTATCATAATTCATAACTGATATAACTTGGTAGCTAATTTTTGCCCAAAATAAGACTTGTCAGCTTGAAAGATGGAAGCTAACTAAGCCTCAATGTCAAAAACTACCTCCGTCCCGAAAAATAACAATCCATGTTTGACTTTATAGTGTCAAATCAGTTGTTTTTTACTTCAAAACTGACAAGAACCATTTAGATTGAAAGGAAATCAGATTACTGCATTACAGGATGTACAGAGCATTAGAAAAGATGGCGTCAATTTTCAGTTGGGGAAGTGCTAAAGTGCACTCTTTTGACGAATGGAGGGATTACGGTTATTTTGTGGACATAGGAAGTAGCCTTATGCAAAAAGAATCCATACATTGCCGGTGTATACAAATAAACATTATCATTAGGGTTCACTTGAGATAGGAACTTGGAGAATGAGAAAGAAGTAGTGGTTGAGCTCCAGAACAATGGATTCGTGTCGATTAACACCATTAGCAGGCTTACATCATCTGTGATTAAGTTGAAAATTAATCAAACCAGATCAAGTAAAAAATTAAACAAAGTGAATTGACGAATGAAGATGATAAAGTGAATTTACAGTACAAACATGAATATAGATGGACAAATTTACCTGCATACTGCTTAGATGAAACAGGGGTCATACTTGGTGTGTGCTTCAGTAGTGATTTCCTGGTTGACCCAACTAAAAATTAATTAAGGAGAATTACAAAGTCAGTCCCTCAGATGCTCTAAAGGTTTTTTTCTCAAGTCTAGTTCTTTTTTCTGGTTGCTCTTTTTTTTGGGGGGTGATTAAAAGCATTTACCAAAATAATATTAAGGTGGCTCACATGTTGAACCTGTCGTTATTATTTTTAGCAACATCTAAACATTAAGGCACATAGTACTCATAAAAAGAGAAGACAAACCAAATGGTCATTTGGCCCAGCGGTACTCGGGTCACCTGTAGATCCCAACCTCCTTGGAGTTCAAGGGTTCAAGCCTCACCAAAGGTGAGGAGTGCTTGTGAGTTTTGCCATATATAAATATTATATACTTTAGAAAAGACAAGTCTTGAAGTTCAACAATGACATTATGACAACTAGATTACTCTTAGCTAGTCTTAAAATTTGATGAACTAATTTCTCGAGTTGTACCTGCATAAGCTAACTAATGGTACACATGCTTCATATGTGAAAAAGAAATTAAAAGCTACCTTCTTTATAAAAGCTATCTACAAACACAAATCAAATGACAAAAATATAAATATTTTCTTGAAAGGTGGCCACAGATTGATGTTTGATCTCTCTTTATCACTAAACAATCTTAAAACATTTCATGTCACTTTGGACCACCACACCAAAGACTTATCCTTACACTTTTACAAATTCAGCCAGAACTAAATTTGACTTGGTGTGGTGGTTGTTTCTTTGATTAGGATACAAATCGTACTCTCTGTAACTTGAGTGTGTTTATTGGCAACGATACAAGGTGCTTTTAGAACAAGTAAATTGTTGTATCAACACCCTGGCGTCATACTTGTTTCTCTTCGAGGATTAGAACATTTAGATTGGGTTTGTGAAAACAGGAAAACTAATTTTTGTGTATTTCCAAGGAAAGATATGTACATGGATATATACCCAATCAGAGTACTATCTTAGGAAACTACATATAATCAATAATCTAACTAGAAAGTAAAACCCTAGTTATCTATTGTTAGCTAATCCACCTCAAGTTGGAGAATAGACATTAAGCATGCCAAACTCGTTACAAATATAACCAACCTGAACCCCATTTAAAGCTTTCGTGAAAATGTCCAAGGTCATCGCCTTCACCCATCTTTGATCCAAATTGGACCCGGTTTCAGAACTCTTGCAATCCAATTCAATTTCAACAAATTAAGCAATAAAGTCAGCATCCAACATGACAATACGTGTTCACCTACTAATTTTATTGACGATCATACTATGAATCTGCCCTATTTTGGGTTTCTTTGAACTTGACAGCAAGTCCACCACTGTGATAGTGATGATGCGTTGATGGCCAAAATTAGTAATCTTCATTTTACTTTCAGTTCAGATTCTTTGACTAATCAACTATATTTTGTGTACTAACTTGGAATTATGTTACAAATTTGGAGCATGAATAAGATTTTCTACCTTCAACTCAAAAAACCGAATATCAAAACGACAAAACCTAGTACAATCTCGAATCCCGGAACATGCCAATTGAGCCACATACTGTTGTATCGTATTTCATAACAGCAAGGGACTTGTAAGGGATTTTCAAGAAATGTGGGTGCAAGTAGAAGTTTATCATAAATCAGGTGGTGGTTTAAGGTTAATCTATCAGGGAAATTAACAGAGGCCGTACAAATGTGTATTTGCTTCCCTATTACCTATAACTGCAAGTTGCATTGCATCCTGTCTAGCCTATGCATGGTAACGATGTGAAATATGCTTGAGCATTTGTGAAGACGAAATTGCATGCCAGCATCTTTTTGGCCATCCCATAAGACTTAACAGCAGTTTTATAAACGCAAACAAGGGAAAAATGGAATGTCATACTCATACCTTTTAGTAGTTTTATTGGAGTGCTAAACATAAGCCAAAACCTTATGTTGGTCAATTGATGGAATTTTTTTTGCATTACCCAGTGATTTCATAATTTCATGATAGTAATGTTTCTGTGTGTATGTAACTCCCTGTGCATCTTAGCACATTACAGTGTTGCAGCTTAACCATCTCCGCACATCAGGCTGCTTGCCAAAAACCTACTATAAGCATTCCTGCTACCCTTATTTAATAGATGAAAACTTAAATAATCTATAACCTACACAATCACATATTCGGGAAAAAAAAACGGGTACTTTATAACTGTTCTTGAATGAAGGCTAAAGCTATGATTAATTATCAAAAGCATATGCCACTGTGAGTCGTAAACTTGAAGACATTTTATCATTTTACACTAGGTGGGACTCATAGTTTCGAACTTGTACTTTCTTATTAAGAGGGAGTGGTACATCAGACTAATTTCATTGGCAAATTTCATCAAACAGGTAGCATACATGTAAAAATTTCAGGGATTTCACACAAGAACAAATTTGCATCCTACATACCTCGTTTACTTTAGAAGGAAGACCCAAAAATGGCTCGAATAAAATGTTGTTGCCGCTTGCTTCTGTTCACGTATTCCGTACTCGAATCAGACCACGGAGGTTAATCGCAAGAATCGCACTCTGTTGCCAGGAAGACTGCCAGAGGTCTCTGGGGTTTAGGAAATTGAAATTGTGTTTTTAGTTCCTTTCACTTTCACATGAATCCCACTTTGGTCCCCCTAATTTTAATTTGAGACGCAGAAACCCCCTAACTTTTTTGGGTTAATTGTCCAAATAATGTGATGGTACTGTATTCGCGGTGCACTTTGGGGCCAAACCGTAAACCGTACTGTATATGTAAACTGCACTGCATAAACCTCAAACTTTTGCGGTACAATGTGGTTTATACTTTTTGTACTTGTTGTACTTTATGCCTACAATCCAATAATTGTAAGTTTAAAGATACATTATAAAATCAATGATAAAGTGAACTTGGTCCAAAAAAATAAAGAGTTTCGGTACACCCGATTACCAAATACATATTGCATAAAAAAGTAAACTTCAAACTAAATTGCACAAGTGAGCCGTGATGTGTCCAGTTAATTCATTAATATTGCCAATTGTCATATTGGATCAAAATGACAGTCCAAAACACAAAGTCTAGAAAATATCACATCATTAATAATTTATTCTCTCTCTCTCTATATATATATGTGTGTGTTATATATATAAATGAAATTAAAAAATGTACAAAATATGCGGTGCGGTTTGATAACTCAAAACCGCAAGCCATACCGCAAGAGTTCTAAACCATGTTGGTACGGTGTAATGTGGACGGTTTGTACGGTTGACGGTTTGGATGAACACCTCCACACACAGATGTGGTTGATATATCAAAGGATTTCGTAAAATTTATTTGTAATAATATTTTAAAATAAGTTGAAAAAACGTTTGTTTTGTAATAATAAATTAATAAAAAGGTAATTTAATTATTTTTATAATTTTTTAATGAATTATTTATAAATAATGAATACAAATCAAACACACTAACAAATTTCAAATCCAAAAGTTGTAAATCAAGGTGTTGAACCACCAAAAGGGAGAGATTTTGCATTTTTCTCTATATTTTGATGGAGTTGTATTCCGATGTATATCTTTGAAATACGAGTGTGCACAGTATTCTCTGAAACCTGCAAATAATCTCCGGCGAACTACGGTATACATGGTTTGGGGCCTCTTTCCCGCCGATCCCCTTTCAGGTTAAACTTTTCTTTTACATTTTTTTCTTTAAGAACTTTCTGGAATTTTGTCGCATTTCGTAGACGGTGGGTGCTTATTTGTTTTACTAGGCGATTTTGTTACTGCACAAATCTTGTTTTTTCTTGATGATATATGTTGCAGAAACTAAATACCTAAATATGTCGTTTGTTTATGGCATATGACTCGGTTACACTTGAATTAGCTGTAGAAACGAGAGCCATTGAAGGTAACTTCATTACAGAATATAAAGCTCTTAAATTTGTTTGGATGAATGGTACATGGAATTACAAGCAGCATTGATTTGAGTAGTAGGGCGAACCAGACAGCAAGAACAAAAACATAGTTGTAAGTTTTAGGACAAACCATATCATCAGATGACAGTAAGTAGGTGAATGAACCATGGGAAAGATCAAGGATGAATGATGAAACTCTTAATTGTTTCCAAATTAAGGAACAAAAAGTAAAAACTATATCAAAGATGAAAGATGAAACTCTTAATATTTCCAAACTAAGGAACAAAAAGTAAAAACTAAAGGACTGTTTACCAAATGCTACCTGAGTAAGCGCTAACCCGGTTACTTACCTTACCGGGGGCATGGCAAGGACTGCGAATTTTACCCGGTAAGTGAAGGTGGTGACTCTTACTCAGTTAGCCTTACCAGGCAAGAGACACTTACCAACAATCTTACCATGCCATTTTGATGGCCTGGTAAGGTAAGTGACCCCGTAAGCGCTTTTAAACTTAAATTTTTTAATAATATTTATGGATGAGAAAACACATGAATATTCTATAATCTTTATTTTCTTGTGGTTGTGGACAATGTTCAACTTCAAGGTTGTCTCATACCTTTTGCACTTGCCATCTACATACGAGGGTATGGGATTTATGATTTAAGAGTTGTAGAAATGGATTTCAATTGATTTGAGATAGTACAACTTACAAGCTTATATAACATTCTTGCTATATCTAAATAAGTGAATCATAATCCATAGAACCTGCCTATAATTGATGCTCTATTAATGTAAAACACAATTTGCATTTTCTCTTAGTCTCTTGTTATAGTGAAGGTGCAATATTAGAGGATTCTGTACATGATTGAGAGGAAGAAATCACTTTAACACCCCCTTCAAACTGGGCAGCATAGGATGCACTAGTTTGTGACGAAGAAAATTGTGACGCTGATGGTGTAGAGGCTTAGTAAGAAGATCCGTTGGTTGGTCTATGGATGGGTTGAAACGAACCCGGTGACTGCCTAGTGCCACTTTCTCACGCACAAAATGATAATCAAGTTCAATATGTTTGGTACGGGCGGGGAATACCGGATTAGATGCCATGTAGGTGGCACTCAAATTGTCACAGTAAAGCAGTATTGGAAATTCAATATGAGCACCAAGTTCAGCTAACAAGAAGCCTAACCAAGTGTTTCTGCGCTAGCATGAGCCAGTGCTCAATATTCAGATTCGACACTTGAGCGTGCAACGGTGGGTTGTTTTTTGGAGCACCAAGACACAAGGTTGTCGCCAATGTAAATGAGATAACCTGAGGTTGAGCGCCTAGATTCGGGGCAACCAGCCCAATCAGCATCTGAATAGGCAGATACATGAACGGGTGGTTGTTGAGCTAAGAACTTAAGGCCATAATCAATAGTCCCTTTTACATAATGAAGTATCTGCTTGGCAACAATTAAGTGCGTTGAACGAGGTTGGCACATGTATTTGGATACCGAGTTAACAACAAATGCAATGTCGGGCCGAGTTATTGTTAAATACTGCAGAGACCTAACCACTTCATGAAACACTGTCGGATTGTCAAGAAGAGTTCCTTCAAAGGACAAAAAATTTGCCTTAGTAGACAATGGTGTGCCTACTGGCTGACTATGCAATAAGTCATGTTTCTCCATAATGTCTCGTGCATACTTCAACTGATTAATATGGATGCCTTCTGGAATGGAGGTGACTTTGAAGATCCAAAAAATAGTTCAGTGGCCCTAGATCCTTGATGTCAAAATCAATGAAGTTCTGGAGAAGCTTGTCATTAGTATCGGTGACAACAATATCATCAACGTATAGTAAGAAGTAGATAATATGGCCAGGATGGTGATATATAAATAAAGAGGGATCTGCCTTACTGATTTGGAAGCCCACAGAGAAGAAAAGTGCTCATACGCACGGGGTGCTTGCTTTAAGCCATACAATGCTTTATGCAACTTCTAGACATAGGAAGGTTTTGTAGGATCAACAAAACCCGAGGGTTGAACCATGTAGACATCTTCTTAAAGGGATCCATGGAGAAACGCACTCTTAATGTCAAGTTACCAAAGTGGCCATGGACGAGACCCTAAAATAGATAGAACTATTTGAATGGTTGCAGGTTTGATAACTAGGTTGTAGGTCTCACCGTAGTCAATTCCATGTTGTTGGTGAAAGACTTTGGCAACCAATTGCGCCTTATAGCGCTCTACAGAATCATCGGGTTTTCTCTTTATGCGAAACACCCACTTGTTGCCAACTAGGTGATGTGAAGGAGATGGTGGTACCAAGGACCAGGTGCCATTCTTCAACAATGCATTGATTTCTTTGGTCATTGCAGTTCTTCAACAAGCTTCCTTAGATGCCTGTGGATAACACGAAGGTTCCATGGTATCAATGATAGAAATGAGAGCCTTAGGGAGAGGATACTTTACAGTTCCATCACTTCGAATGCAAGGTTGAATGATCCCGTCATGGAGACGTGTGCGCATAGAATGTACCATTAGTGGTGTTGGGTTTTGAGATGGCGCCTCTGTGGATGCGTCTGGAGCAGGTGGGATCTGTTTAGAACTTGGATCTGTGGTGGTTTGAGTTTCTGAAATCCAGATACAGCAGATGGGATCTGTTCAGGACTTGGATCTGTGGTGGTTCGAGGTTCTGAAATCAGGGATAATGCAACAAGTGATATTCGATATTTCGGTTATATCGGCCAAATTTAGGATCAAGACATGGTAGCTCTATGTTGTTACTGGGGTCATAATACAAAATATCGGTCATGACCGATATTCGATATTTCGGTTATATCGGTGATATATCGGTCCAAAATAGCGTTTAATATAATATTTCTTAGAATTATATATATATATATATATATTATATGTATGCATCCATAAACATATCATATGCATTAATTAGAGTTTAGAATTATAGTTTCAAAATTAAAACATCACATAAACAAGTCTCACAAAACAAAATAGGAAAAATGTTCAAAAACGAGCTAATCGCAAGCAATAGGTTCGGCATCCGAGTCAACATCATCTAATACGTTGACTGGTTGACCAAATAAAGAAGCCAGACCGTGAAGATGAAGAAGACCGAGAAGAGAAATAAGCGTGAACTGTGAAAGAATTAAGAAGAGAAGAAGCGTAAACTGTGAAGAACCGAGAAGAGAAGAAGCGTGAGACCTAATATATGTGTTGACTGGTTGACCAAATAAAGACGCCCAAAAAACTAAGCCCAACATGTAATAAAAAAAAGCCCAAACATTTGCCTTATAGAAAAGCGGTATATCGGAACGATTTTTCCATCAAAATATCGGTAAATATCGGCGATATTATTGGAACCGATATTTCACCACCGATATTTTTCCAAGAGACTGATATCCGCCGATATATCGCGATTTTAACAGCATATTGAAGACACACTCAATGCTTTGAGGAGATAATTTACGGGAAAGTGGATTACCAAAGTGAGGAAAATATAGGCAACCGCAAAAAATGAAGAGATGAATAGGAAGGAGAGTGACCATAGAGAAGTGAGTGAGGAGTAGTCCAGTTGAGACTTGAGAGTAGCAGTGGGTAGGAGGTTGATGATGTAGACAGAGGCTAGGATACCTCAACCCATAAATTATGAGGTGCCCTAGATGTAAGAAGCAATGTACGAGCCATGGTTGCAATATGGCGATGTTTTCTCTCGACCAACCCATTTTGTTGTGGGATTTAAGGGCATGAGAAATGTTGTAAAATGCCCAAAGAAGCACAATAGTTGGAGAAATCATTATTCAAAATTCTGTGCCATTAGCACTTTAAAGGCATTTGATGCGTTGATGAAAAAAATTATCAATCATGGCAACAAGTGTTTTAAAATGAGTGAGAACCTTATTTTTCTGTCGCATTGGATAAAGCCAAGTATAGCGAGAGTGTTCATCAGTAAACAACACATAATATTGGAAGCCAGTAGTAGAAAGGCTAGGAGACATCCATACATTTATGAATAATATCAAATAAAGACGTAGCAAAAGTATTATTAGATGGAAAAGGTAGTGAACGTGACTTGCTAAGAGCACAGTTATTACAAAAGTAATTGGAAGAAACTTTGGACCCAAGACTAGATCCAAGACGAGCAAGAATATGGATGACGAAGACGGTTGTGCCAGATAGACGAATGAATGGACGCAAGAGCATGATCAACCGTGTCTCGGAAGTGAAAATGGATATAATCCGTCTTTATGTGGGCCCTGGAACAACAAACGACTAGTACGTAAACAATATATTTGATAGTAACTGGGAGCAAAAAGAAAGAAAACAAGATTATCCTTCGTGAAGCAAGCAACTAACAAGGGATTCTTACGAATGGACAGAACACGAAAGACATCATAAAGATTAAAAAAGGAGGAGCCCAAGGGAAGAGGTAGGTTATTGGTGTGAGAAATTGGCATGGAATCACCATTCCCCATGAAGACATTGTGAGGTTGTGCATTTTGTAGAGGCATGGCCGTCATGTGGTGGGTAGCACCGGTGTCTGGATACCAATTTGGACCAGCCACAACATGAGCCCCAACAAATGGAGGAACTGGGTTTGGTGCGGAGTAGCGGTGAGGGCACTGAGCTAGGCCATGTTGTCCAGAATTGCAATTTGTGCACCAAGTAGGAGCAGGTCCTAAAAGACCTAGAGCTCGACTTGCCCATGGAGAAAATGGGTAGGGTTGAGACATATTGGAAGACCGCATCTACTGGTTTTGTGGGTTAAACAGACCACTTTGGGGTGAGAAACGCCATTGATTTTGTTGATGGCGGTTGGACCTGAAGTTTTGTTTGCTACGCTRGTMAWGACKGYTGCMATTGYGTTGGTCACGRCRGTTGGAAGRGGAAGGGRAATGKGCATTGTGGTAGAGAGYARTAGCTGTTGGTAGGCTTSAARAYAAATCTTGGYGTTGAGCGTCAAATGCCAAGATCCGAGCACGGAGATCGAAGAAGTTGGAAAGAGAGAACCCTCGAGTTAAGGTCGTTCGTAGCATAAGGTAATCCGGCCCAAAGCCGTGTAAAGTCGCAAGAACCGAATCATCATCAGAAACTCACTTGTTAATGGATGTAAGAGAGTCGGCAATGGACTTAGCATGATGGAGATAATCATCAACTGATTTAGAGTCTTTCTGGAGTTCAAGTAATTAAAGCTTCAGACTAGATGCACTAGCTGTGGAATTTTGTGAGAAATGATGAGATAAACAGTTCCAAATAGCTTTAGAGGTGTCAAAGCCAATCGTGAGTTGAGAGACACTTTCGGTGAGAGAGGTCGTGAGGAGACTCACAATCTGCTGATCAACGGTGAACCATTGGGTATGAGCGGGGTTGGGAATAGTTTTAGCAGGGTCCTTGTTGGTGGCTGGTATAGTGATTGTGGGTGAGGGTTCTTCAATAGTGCCGTCGACATGTCCCAAAAGCTTCTGTCCATGAAGATAGGGTTTGATTTGTCGAAGCCAGGTGAGGTAATTGGTTTCACTGGGTTTTGTAAATTGGGCTGTGTTTTGGGTGGGAGTGGCCATGGATATGAGAGTGAAAGAGACGACGGAAAAAAAACCTAGAGGAAGGATGAACCTATTCTGATACCATGTAGAAATGGATTTCTATCGATTTGAGATAGTACAACTTACAAGCTTATATAACATTCTTGCTATATCTTTACAATAAATAAATTGATCATAATCCACATAATCTGCCTATAATTGAAGCTTTATCAATGTAAAATACAATCTACATTATTCTCTCAATCTCTTGCTATAATGAAGGTGCAATAGTAGAGGATTTTGTACGTGATTGAGAGGAGGTAGTAATCACTTTAACAAGAGCTGCTTGTGGTGCACCATTAATCTTTGAGTGAATCATCTCTTATTTCCATTAACACTTGATAAATGAGAATGTTCATATCCATGAAAACATATTATAACAACTTCAGCTCCAGTTTCATAGTGGTTTGTCCTATATGTGCATGGTTTCTACTGAACTTACATTCATTTGCAGGGGAAGAAAATTATTACCTCTTTAGCAAAGGGTCATATAAAGTGGGACGAAAAGGTAATCCTATCGTTGTTTCATTTGCTTTCATCTAGCTGTCTCTTTGTGATTTCTATATCATAGACGTTCAATTCTGGCTAATTCAGGATAGAGAATGATCGGTCTGCTGTTGCTGTTGCATTGCCTGCAATATATTAGAAATTAGTCTCATTTCTGCTGCTCTTGGATAGTCTCTCCCCCTACTTTCCACCGTCCAATCCCCTTGTTTGTGTGTGATAGTCTCATTTTTGAGGGTAGGTAATAAGTAGAGTTGGATCTAGAAAGTTAGGCATAGTGGTTTTTCTTGATCATAATTTGTTTGACACAACATTGCTTCATATTTTTTTTCTTTTTAAGCAAAAATCACCTACATTACTTAAGGAGTGGATCGAATTCGCTTTCGATGGTGAACTGAAAACAGCCTGGTAAGGCTGAACAAGGGGAAGGGCTTTGATAAGAAAGAGTATACTTTGCACTATGATATGTATTTGGAAAAACCGTGACTGAATGGCATGCTTTCCAGAGACTAAAGCTCTTCATATTGAAGTATAAGAGCCTGATGAATACTTTAGCTTATTCTTAGATTTTGTTTGCTTACCTGCATATTTGTCTTCCATTATAGGGGATGCATGTCTAGTTGGCTAGCCCATTTTTGCAGTCCACTGTAATCAATGAATGGGATGCTCTACCCATGGTTCTTTGGAGTCAAACGCTTCTAAAGATGGTCCAAATGCATTAGATATTATGTTGTTATATTGTGTCTTGCATACAAGACTCTGTTGTTTACAACATATTTACAAATGGCTAGTCTTTCACTTATTACCCGGGCAAAAAGGGGTATGAGGAACTCAGGTCTATTTTGCTCTTGACAAGTCATTTTCTTTCACCTCCATTTAAAACTATTTATTATTGTGTAGTTATTTAATCTGTAAATGTAGATGTCAATGCCAACATCAATTGGGTTTCAAAGTGAAGAGCCACATACATACGAGTTTAGCAGCATGTATAGATTGCCTATATATGATTACTTACATTACTTGCTTGATGAGTCACTAGGTTGCTAACCTTCCATCCTTTGTTCTATAGGATGCGATATAATCGTTAATAAGGATAAAGGAGTTTCGCGGGTCCATGCAGAAATAGTTATTGATACAATGGTTTCAATGGACAATATGAACGAGAAACTAGCCGTTAAATCATCCAAAATTAGGATAAAGGATTGCTCAAAGTATGGAACGTTCATTAAGAAGCCCCATGGGTCAAAAGAAAAGGTTAACGAACTTCCAAGGAAGGAGACAACATTGGATGATGCTGACCTTGTTTCATTTGGAACTGGTACTGCTACTTACAGGTATACCAAGTATATTTTTACAAAAAAGAAGTCATTTTCCTTGGGTTTTTTCATGGGTATCTTGATAGAAATTGCTAAGGTAATTACAATTACATGTTGGAAATAAAACCATATAAACTAATTTGTTGTGTGTGATACCTGCAGGTTTAGTTATGTTCCCCTTGTGTTTTTTCCTTGTGGGTTGGAACCTGCCCGATCAAAAGAACTTCAAGAGAAGCTATCATCCATTGGTTAGTAGTTTTCATCATCTCACTGAAGTTTGAAATTGCTCAAGTGTTTCATCCACCTATATACAACATTTTTTTTCTATCATTTTGTATTTTCCAAATATTGTTGTTTAATTGTTTTTTTATGTTTCTGCCCTTCCATCAAAATCTTGTTCATGTTAAGCTCATATTCGCTGTATTATTCTCGGTCTTCCACCACCATCTCTAATCAGCATTCATGTTATCCTTGAACTAGCCAATCGCCTGGGTAAAGCACAAGCTGTTTGGCTATCTGCAGTATTTTGTGATTTTTCTTTTTTATCTCATGTTATATTCAGATGACCGTTTTTCTTGTTATTTATTGTCAGTTGTTTTATATTCATTTCCTAAGACATGGAACATTAGTGCTCCACTTGTCCATCCTAGGAATTAAAATGGCACATTGAAACAACCCATAAAAGGGATACCATTTTGTTATGGTAGATGATTCTTATGAACTCAGAAACCCACAGAATTTCAGTTCTTACCGTTGCTGATATACGGTAATTTCTTACGATAACTACAAAACTTGTGTGGTATAAGAAGGGTAAATTGCATCAAAAGGTAACATACTTTGTTTTAATTTCTTTTGTAAGGAACGTACTTTCAAATGATACATTTAAGGGTCCGTAACAAACTTTACAAATAAAAAAGGGACCTGGTTACCTGGATAAGAGGTAACCGGTCATAATATTGATGATGTGTCAAAAATATTAAAAATAATATTGACATGGCATTTTTGTTTTCTGTTATATATATATATATATATATATATATATATATTATACACAAACATGCACAGGGGTCTTCACCGGTGACCTAGAAAACCTTTCGGTGATTCTCTCACTGCTATTGATTCCCACTACCATGGTCTCAGACATATAAGGAAATCAATTCCTACCATTCTCACTTTTAATCCTCGACGTTTCCTTAGCTACCAAGCCAGAAACTTGATTTGATACGGACTCGAGAACAAGAATCGACTGGTGACCTACATCGACGGCCACTACCGCCAATGACCTTCGCCTTTCTCTTCCCCTCCCCCTTCACTCCTCTATTGATGATCTCCACATTCCACTACCCTTTTGGGTTATGGAATTCGGTTCTGATTCGGATTTCAACGCTGTGGGTTGCAGTTGCAGGTTTTGAGGGGGGTTTGTTGTGTTTATGAGTGTTTGCTTGTGTGTGTGCTTTGGGGGTTTGATCGGAGAAGGGGGAATTGTGTGTGTTTGTTTGTGTTTATGGGTATTTATCTAGGAGGTTGGCTTGAGATATGGCTGTCATCGGTCGGCCATGGTTAAGAAGATGAAGAAATAAAAAAAGGTTATCTTAGTAGTAACTAAAATATCAAAGCAAATTACGAAGATGATGAGGAAATAGTAAAAAAAAAATTGTATTAAAGAAAATCAAAATCACTGCCACGTCATCATTTACAGTCGCCACATCAGCTCTTATCATGTTTGCAAGTAAGCAAGTCCCTTTTCTATTTGTAAAGTTTGTAATGGACCCTTAAATGTATCATTTGAAAGTACGTTTTCTAAAATAGAAATTAAAACAAAGTACATTACCTTTTAATGCAATTTGCGCTATTTAGAAAAAATATGTGCTAACCCCTAACCACCAAAACAAAATTGAACCAAGTATCTGTAAGGATTTTGGGTTATTTTGTAGAACAGCGAGTACGAAACAATGAACATAACAATTTAGAGACAGACCAGGATACAAAATTATCATTGATGTGTGACATAGATTCTCCTTAAGCCTTTAGGGTGTGTTTGGTACACTGGACATGACAGAACTGAACAAGGATCTTTGTTTCATGTTTGGCAGGACTTTTATGTGGAACAGACAGGAATGGTGTGGAACAAGGTGGAACAGACTTATATTTTACCGATATAACCTCAAAATAAAACTTAATTCTCTTCTAAAACATCAAATAGGTCTCCTTTTTTTACATTTTATTCATTCTTTGAATTTTCTTTATTGTATTTTATGCTTTTTAAACTTTCATTTTACTGTCCTCAAAATATTATTTTTATATGGCTTCCATATTTTTATTAATTTATGTAATTTATTATGTAGTAAGAATAAAAAATAATGTTGAAAAGGGATAATATAAAAATTGGGAACTACATAAATTTTTTATTTTGGTGTCATTTTAATTGTTTTGATGAAACTTTCTAATGATATATTTTGTTATAAAAATAATTATCTTTATTATAATTTAATAAATTACATAAATTAATCAAAATATATAAACAATCATTAGGAGTAAATTGGTCATTTTACTTGTTTTGTTCTTTCCAGTTCTGTCTTACCAAGCGCTGAACAACTGTTTTGTCCTGTCTTGTCCTGTACTATCCTGTCTGGACGCCGAACGCACTGGATAACGCAGATGAACCCTCTGTTCACTCTCATAATTTTTTTTCTCATACAGTAATTCATAGATTTTAACTACTGCTGTCAGACTCTTAAATATGACTCCTAAATGCACCTAACATTTTTTTATGAACGATATTACAACATGATTTGTAGGTGCTTCTATGAGTAATAAGTGGAGCCCAAAGTGCACACATGCTCTTCTTGGTGATAATGCATCAATGAATGCTGATGTAGTTGATGCTGTAGTGTCTAAAAGACATTTTGTCAGTTTTAAATGGATAGAGGTAACTTTTCTCCCATGAATTATTTGAATGCAGTTATATTGCATGGTCTTCTGCATTTTTTGTAGACCTTACTGGACCTGTCAAAATGCTTACTTGACAGCAATCTAGGATATTTTTCTGATATCAGGTGTTATACCTGGCTGCTTTATATCTGATTCGACATTTATTTGAGATAACCTCAACTTGTATTTCAATCTTTTCAATCGTATTCAGTTACTTGCAGAGAAACGTATTGGCACTGAAATTCCTAGCTGCAGTTCGTAAGTATTGGCTTGTATCTGTTTCATAATTGAACAGTTATATGATTCCTTCTGTTTTGATCATAAAGATATTTCTATTTCCCTCCCCCTACAGCTATGCTCCTACCTTGACATTGCAAGGGGTCTCTGTAAAAGTTGCTGACCCTGAATCTCGAGAAAATTGTTTAAGTGGATACACTTTTCTGCTGGAGTCGTCAGACATGGTAAGCTTTTAGAGCATATTCTCTTTCTGTAAGCTGAGAACATGTTTTGATCATCATCTTCTATGTTATCATGCTGATTCATTGCTATCTGTGAATTTTTAAGTTTTAAGGTCGTCTGTTTGTGCTGTGACAAATTATCAATCTTGAGGTCAGTGCTGATTACTGACAGTAATACTAGACTTTGCCCAAATACAAGGCAGGTCCCGGGTTCGATCGCTCCCCCACCCGCTGACTGAGCCAAAAATGCCCTCACACATTGGTGCTTTTGGACCGTGTGGGGCCGGTTGTGGTTGCTAGACTTCAACTCATTGATGCAATAGCATAATCAGTCAACTGCACATCCGAGTATATAACTGACTTCATTATGGACTTAACCTGAATGTTAGTATTAGCTTTTGGGTTGTTCCTCTCTTACAGCAATGTGATAATGAAAATCATTATATGTTACTTAACATTCATCTATTTTCTGAAGGTGGGTATATGGTCTTTTTCAACAGATTTGGAAACATCATTAGATAAATTCCTGAACAATTAGCATAAGTGTGTTGAAATCTATTTATGGACTTGTTTCCTTATAAACTTTGTAATATGTGCAGATAAAAAAGGAAGGAAAAATTCATGATATGTCATATTGGCTGTGGAAAGAATTCAATTGATTTAAACAAAAGCATAGACATTGTGATAAACCACAAAATGCCTCACATAGACTCAAAGATCACATTCTTCACTTCAACAATAATGCTTATATGATAGATATGCACTTCAAAACCAGCTTCTGTCAGTTATGTGGACAACCAGATATATGCGGTTGACTAATTTTTGCAAGCATAGACCAAGAAGGACTATGGGTTTTCAGAATTCTCTATGGTTTTCCGTTGAGGTTTGCAAGTAATTGTTTGCATTTGTCTGTGATATGGTCTTTGATTTATGCAATTGTAATAACATCTCCTGTCTTGGCTGACATTGTAATTTTATGTGTGCCCTTTATTTATTTAAAATAACAGTAGAGTTTCTGCTTTGAATCGTCTGAATAGGCTATTCTACATATTGTTATATATCTCTTATTTTTCAAAGTATGCACCGTGTTTTTAGTTTGATGCATTCCATTTCTCCTTTCAATTACATATGTATTCTGTTTTACAGTATAAAGTAAAGGAAAAGTTGCAGCTCTTACTGGAAGCCTTTGGTGCAAAAGTCGTTCCTGTTGAAGAATTCGTTCCCCATAGTCAGGTTGTGATCTCTTCTTTTTTATTTGGCAGCTATAATTAAAATGAAATAAGAGATAAAAGGATGTTTCTTAGTAACTATAAAAAATCTTTCAGTGTATTTTACTCCCTTTGTTCATATTGACTATATTAACTAAATGCCTAAAACACCACTAAAAATGACAAAAAGATTGAGGAATCTTGTAGACCAATCAATGCTATATAATGTTGCAATTACTTGGAGCGAGAGAGGGTTCGTTTTTTAAGCTCATTATATTAATTTACAAGCATGATTTCACTGAGTGCGTTGTTTGAGGTACTGTTAATTTTGTGTAAAGACAGAACGCTATTCTTGATATGGCATGCCAGCTCAACTGGCAAATAAAGGCCAGGCCTTGGCGGGCTCCTCTCCATAGCTCGCTGGTTAGAGTCTCCCTAGGGCTACTGGGGATTTTCCTGACTGTTATCTTCAGGGCCCCATGGGATTAGTCGAGGTGCTCGCAAGCTAGCCCGGACAACCACGGTTACAAAAAAAAAAAAGATTGCAAATGTTACTCCTTCCCCAAAAACAAGATGAGATTTCATTGTATAGATCAACTATAATCCTAAGGTGAAGATGGCTAAAATAAATAAAGGAAAATGTTTGGAGAATAATTGGTATGTGGTTGGAGTAGGGAAGATGCGTGTTAAGCAATTTGTATAAAAAACAGTTACGTGATCAGTGATCCTTACATGATTGACTCAATTTGTGTTCCTTTAAGCTGCAAAATGCTGATCTACTCGTGTTTTAGTTGCTTATAATTATGGCGTTTCATGGGAAAAAATCTTTCAGGGTTTGGAGGACGATGAAAATAATCATGTTGTGCACGTAATCTCTGTTGGAGAAGGAAATGATTCCGAGTGCTCACATAATCTTACTTCTCTACCTAAAGTGAGTGAAATAAACTTGATTTGTGCTACTTTATCCGGGCGCCTGGATCCTTCTGTTCTTGTATCACCACCTGGTAACGTTTCTTATTAATGTACTTGAGGGTACATTTGGTACACAAGACGGGACAAAACAAAAACTTCTTGTCCCATGTTTGGTGTAACATTAGACTGGATGGATAAAAATGCTTTTTTTCTGTCCCACCAAAGTAAGTGGAACAAAAGTCAAGTAGATGAAAAAAGAGTAGTAAATTACTAAACTACCCATGTCAATTAGTTGCATAATTGCTTCACACGTCTACCTCACTCATCCATCCAGTTCAGTCCCGTCTGCGTACCAAATGCACCCTCAAGGAAAACGTTTTCAATTCTGTCGCATATGTTACTAATATATCAAGGGAAAATTAATTGGTTTATCTATTTAACATGTATTTAATTTCCGATTGCAGTTCTTGTCACATCTTCATGCTCCACAGACGAGACAGTGGTAGCTGATTCCGACCCAGAAGTAGAAATCACATCAGTTCATACATCTGCTGCAATCCGCAAAATAGAATCTGTTGAAGATGAAAAAGGGGAGACATCTGTTAATAGAGAATCCATCCAATATGACAATGAAGTGGAGACGATTGTTCATTCAATAAATTCAACAAAACCCGATGATCAGATAAATACAACCACAGATAACATCAATGCAAAGGCAAACGATGATCAAGTTACATGCTTGCATGACAGAGATGATGGAATCTCCACTCGAGACCGTAAGACTGATGATGCTGAAATTGGGAATTCAGATGTAATTTTCAGTCAAGATTTGATCATCCGAGATACCAACCTGCTACCTTCTTTGCCTTCTCCAACGAAAAATCAAGTTGTGAACTTTAAACGCTTCAAAAAGGTCAGTTGACTTTACTACAGTTTTATTCATGCATGAATGGGATGCTCTTGAAAAATCGCGGGATTGGAATTAACCTGTTACTCAATATCTTGTTTGCTGTGACCTTTATCTAGTGGATATATTGCATTGACTGATTCTGGTTTTAATTAGCTGAGTCCTTCACGGGAACAACATCTCTATTCTTTGGGATAGATGACAAGTTCGCATGCATCCCACCCCTGGATCCCACCTCCAAATGGGATTCTGGGCTTTTTGGTTTGGTGATGAAGGGAATGCAAATCAATACCATCATTTTCCGTAAAGATGACAATGGGCAAATTAGTTATTGGAACTTGGAAACTTTCCAAAACTAAATCGTATAAATTTTCTTTGGACATCTTAAAATGAAATTGTGAAGTTCTCCATTATTATGTTATGTAATGGGCATATTTTTCAATCATTTGACCTTGGTTTTTACAATTGTAGATGGAGACTGAATCAGGAAACAGTTTCTACAATCTTGTTCCTTTTTCTAAGCATCCATACAAGTATGTGTCATGTTATCTTCCATCTCGCTTTCATTTTTTTAAATTACGTTAAAATTAATGGGACGATTTTCATATTGACGTTCAAATTTGTGGCAGAGGCTCTGAATATGAGAATGAGGGAGTAGCCGAGTCTCTAAAGGAAGAAAAGAAACGTAAGCAGAGAGAGGCTGTTGCAGAAGATCTATTTAACAATGCCAAGGTATATTTCTTAGCTTAAACAATTACGATATAGTATGGTGAAAGCCAAAGCGTGCCTGATTGTATGAAAAGAACTTGTTGGGAAGGTCTGCATACATCCTATCCTCAAACCTTACCTCTGCGTGGGATACAGGGTCTGTTTGGTTTTCATTTGTTGCTGCATATATGATGATAGTTGCATTTGT
>NC_037532.1:27020233-27026862 GCF_001531365.2 Cynara cardunculus var. scolymus | reverse complement strand
TATTACACGGGGTAATTTGAAAAAATTAAATCATGTCAGGAACTTATCTTACAGACATGAATGATCATTGAAAGTTCGATGCTAGTTTAGGCTTATACTCTTGAAATAACTCTGAAGTATAACTCTTCAGACTTGAATTTAGAAATGAAACTATATCAATAATTAGTTAAAATGAAGTTTACCCTAGAATTAAATTAAATTTAGAAATGAATCTATATCGGTAAATTAAATTTAAACTTAGAAGTAAATTTAGAATGACTCTTCAGACTTGTATTATTGAAATAACTCTGAAGTATAACTTTGAAGAATGACTTCAGACTTGTACTCTTGAAATAACTTTGAAGTAGAACTCTTCAGACTCTGTATAGGCAAGCCAGAAGCTCTGCATGCACTATGCAAAGGCTCTGCGTGGTGCTCCGTCTGGAAAAGAAGGCTTCAGAATTCAGGTGAGCTAACTCTGAAAAATAGCTCTTTCCAACTTGTAATATGGAAATAACTCTGAAGTGTAAAATCAATCACACTAAATCAAAGTTTAGACTTCTAAATCTGAAAAAAGAAGATTTCAGAGTTCAGACTCCAGAGTTCGGGTGAGCTAAGTTTGTTTAAGTCTGAAAAAAATAGACTTCAGAGTTCGGGTGAGCTAAGTTTGTTTAAGTCTGAAAAAGCAGACTTCAGAGTTCGGGTGAGCTAACTCTTTAAAATAACTCTTCATACATGTACTCTTGAAATAACTCTAAAGTATAACTTTGAAGAATGACTCTTCAGACTTGAATTTAGAAACGAAACTATATCAATAATTAGTTAAAATGAAATTAACCCTAGAATAAAATTTAATTTAGAAATAAAACTATATCAGTAAATTGAATTTAAACTTAGAAGAGTGTTTGTGTCAAATCTGAAGACGAAATCTGAAGACCTTGAGTTCATAGTTATTCAAATACCCAATATCTTTGAAAAAGACCTCATGATAAAGTTTGCTTCATATAGAGCAAGATCAACAAGAGCTCCTCTGACATCCAGAAGCCAGATCAATCAGAGGGGCTCTGGCTTACAAGACTAAGTCTAAATCTTAAAGACTTATCTTCAAAGTCTAGATAAGTTTATTACAAGAGTTGTACTCTTGAAATTATTCTGAAGTAAACTGTTTAGACTTTAGAGCTCTGTATAGGCAAGTCGATTGCTCTTTCAAATTAACCAGTTTTTCTCTCTTGAATATCCAACTGTCTTATTAATTCTTTATAACACGCTCTATTTTTTTTTTGATAAATAAGTCAGCAACCGTTGACGTTTTCCTCGCAAACCTCTCTGAGATAAATATTCTTTTTTTTTGTGCAATTCCAAATGTGAAGCAAGTCTCCTTATCTTTTTGGTGAAACTAATTACTTGAACTTCAACAAATCCTCTGTTTTCTTTGTTTTCTTCTTGTTCTTGCAAAATAATTGAAATAAATGAATTTTTTATCATAAAAGAATTTCACACTTCCCTTTTTACATATATTTATTTTATTAATCAATAATAATAATGTCAGAAATTTTAATGTAGCATACACAATAATTATAATTTATTTATAGACTCCGGATTTTATCAATTAAGATTAATCAATCCGATAGGCTCTGCATGGTGTTCGTTTGGAAAAGAAGACTATAGAGTTGGGTGAGCTAACTCTGAAGAATGACTCTTCAGACTTGTACTATTAAAATAACTCTGAAGTATAAAACCAATCCCATTAAATCAGAGTTCAGACTTGTAAGTCTGAAAAAAAAAGTTCAGAGTTCAGACTTCGGAGTTCGGGTGAGCTAACTCTGAAGAATGACTTTTCAGACTTGTACTCTTTAGAATTATAGAAGAGTTCAGACTTCAAAGTCTGAAAAAGAAGACTTCAGACTTCTTTTTCTAAGTCTAATAAAAGACTTCAGAGTTCAGACTTTTAAGTCTGAAAAAGAAGATTTCAGATATCAGACTCCAGAGTTCGGGTGAACTAACTCTGAAGAATGACTTCAGACTTGTTCTCTTGAAATAACTCTGAAGTAAAACTTTTTAGTAAATTGAATTTAGAATAAAATGAAGTTAACCCTAAAATAAAGTTGAATTTAAAAATGAAACTATATCAGTAAATTGAATTTGAACTTAGAAGTAAACACTATTTTTTTCGGGAATCAGTTACCACACTAATTAATTAACCAAAGAATAAAATCAATTGCATCCTAATTTAGTAGGATTGATTGAATAAGAGAACACATGTTAATTAAATGAATATAATTGAACTGTTAATGTAAATTGTGTTTAGATACGTTCAAATGAGTCTAGTTGAACCATTAATGTAAATTGTGTCTAGATATATTTTTAGGCGGGAAAATAAGATTAACCGATTTACCAGAAGATATCTCGTGTCATACAAGTTACTTATTTATTAGGTGTGTGTGTGTATGTATGTATGTATATATATATATATATATAGAGAGAGAGAGAGAGAGAGAGGTGGGTTATTATACAATCTTTTACATTTGTACAACCAATACAACTCAATCATCCATTTAATTTGATGAATATGTAATTTATAGAAGTTTTGATTATTTTTCTAATATAAAGTATTAATCATAATTAATGAACCGTATTCATATTCCATAAATATTTAAATCATAATAAATGAACTCTTATCATTTCCATAAATATTTCAATTTATTGAATTACATTAGTTGTACAAATATAATAGATTGTATTTGAAAACACTCAAGTAAAACAAAATATTGGATAACCATATTACGAAGCGGTTAAAACTAAAGGAGTTGGACACCCAATCTTCCCAACATAAAAAAAAAAAAAAAGGTAACTTCAATTAACTAATAAAATTGTATGTGATTTTTACAAACTTTGCAACTCATCTCTTTTTGTATATACATATTTAGATTATTTTTAATGGTTATGTTAAAAATACAGATTTAAAGATTTTTTCTGTCATGTTAAAATAATCTCTAAAATAGAGAAAATAAAAGAAAGAGTTTTCAAAATGAAATCTTTAGAACTCAAGATTTGAAGAACAGAGAAATGGAGAGAAGGAAATAGGAGTAAAAAACTCAGGCCTGTCTCGCGGCCTTGTGCCTGATTTAAGTCGCGTGGCAAGTCGCCTGCACTTCGTCCTCTAGCACCACGACCTTGGTCGTGCACTAGGTCACGTGGCTTTCTGTTTCGAGTCTTTTCTTCGGTTTTCACATATATATGAGCATCATTCCGTTATCATCTTGAATGTCCAACGATCATGAATAGACCCCAAATGGAATCCCAAATCTAAATCCGTCGGTGATCTGTCGAAAATCTAAAAATTCACGACCCCAAACCTAAATCCAAATCGTGATCCTAAATCAATAATTAACGGCGGACACCCAAATTTGTCGTTGATCTACCGGAAATCTAAAGATTCATTTTTAATTGTTTTTCCAAGAAAAAGTTTTTAAAAATTACAAGTATAATTAATTACATTTTCTAGTGGATTTCTAGCGGATATTAATTCATTACTTTCCGCCACAAATGCGTCAAAAAATGTAATTAATAAAAAAAAGTTTCGGAACAATTTTGTGGGGGATTTCTGGTGGATTTTCTTAACAATTGTTTTATTAATATTTCGTCACAAATCCGTCAGAAATTTTAATCGGATTTAATTTCTTTAATAATAAATTGTGACGGATTTGTGAAGGATTTATGGCGAAAGTTAACAAATTTGACTTTTATGGAATCCACTGATAATCCGTCGACAAAAAATCTGCTAGAAAAATTCGTTGGTAAAACCCCTTTATTTAATAGTGAAAATGTGGGCGATCAACTCCATTAGATGAAAGAGATCAGCATCTCTCGCACTTATCACATAAGTGACTTTTCAACAAAACTCATTCACATATATTCCTAATTAATAACACGAATATGCATATTTCATAATGAATTACATGCATATAGCGTATCATTTGTATTCATTACATTTATGTAATTTATTTTTAATATTCATTAATTTTTCGGTTCTCAAAATATTGACAGTTATCTGATATATTTTCTTTTACATATGTCTACTTAAAAAATCAATTTATATAAACACTTGATAACTTTAAGGATGGTTCACGTTTATAAATGTAAACATATAAGGAAATATCGTATCTCTGGATTGGTTTTCGTCAATCACGTAAATTGCTTTTTGCAAAAGATGGAAAATAAATTTTATTTTCGTCTCTTGATAAATAGGTTGATAGAGTGTTGATTATTGTATTTTCATTGTAAACTGGAAAATCATTAAAAACATCATGTTCCATATTTATCGTAAATAATGGAAATGAATTTTGCATCATTCATAATGAATATTTAAGATACATGGCATGCTTTTGATCCAATCTACAATAGAATTGTAGTTCTCAATGGAAGATGGCGGGTCAATTATTTATAAGACGAATGATTGTGTAAGAAAGAGAGTTAATGTTGGGACTTCCGCCTCATCGTTCCCTCGAGCCGGTCAAATCCGCGATTCTTAAACCCAACGCTCCTGTAGCAATGCAGGAGCATCCCACATCGGTGAGGCTAGGAGGATTCGTCTTCCTCATAAGGAAGGGGGGATCGTACTTCTACCAGTGACGCGTTTTAAAGCCATGAGGGGTTGTTGCCGGGAGGGGCAGCCCAAAGCGGACAATATCATGTGGGCGGTTCCCTAGTATCGGTCCAACAGTTAAGATGAGAAGTGTGAGAAGAGATCTAGATCCTTAATCGCCTTTAATCTCAAACTCACTCATGAATCGCACTTGATATGATGCATCTCATCTTATGTATATATAAATATAAAGATCTTTTTTTACGTTTCTCATCTTAACTTTTCTTTTTATCGGGACAAAATTTATAAATTCAATATAACCTTTTTAGGACTATTACTTGCAGTTTTGTATTGAAAGTTTAAACATATTTTTTTATTTAAAAATTAATTTTAAGTTTTTGATATTTTCAAACCCATGTTGTGACTATTAAATAATCATTTATTAGGTTTTTATTTCTCTTTGTAATAAAGTAGAGGGACTATTTGTGTAAATACCTTTAAGGTATGTATATATAGCTTCCCAGCTCTAGAGTAGGTTAACTCATTAATTTGTAATATCAGCTTTAGAGAAGCAGCCGTCAAAGAGAAAACACTGTATTTTTGTATTCCACGTTTGAATCAATAGACAAACCGACTGATTTGTTATTTCCATTATGTTAATCTTATTTCATCGTTTCTTCTAACCATCTAGAAAAACAACATCATTAATTTAATATTTCAATTTATAAACTATTTTATAATTTAATAAATCACACATTTAAATAATTATTTTTATGTTCGTTAAGAATATCTAAAGATATGTTTTTGTGGTAGTTCTTTTATTATCTATAAAATTAGAGCAAATTATGTTTTTCGTTTCTATGGTTTGTTAAAAAAATTGCTAAAATAGAAATCATACGGACGGAAAAAACAATAAATATTAAATCATAAAGACCAAAAAGGTAATGAATGATAAACCATAGCGATGAAAGTTGTAATTTCAAAACCATAAGAACGAAAATAGAATTTAACAAACCACAAAGACTAAAAACGTAATTTACTCATTAAATTAATATTAAATATTTATGTTATTTTTATTAAATACTTGTACAATTGTGTTATAGCATATTAATTCTAGTTTATTAAGTTTATAGTTTTTTAATTTGTATAATAGTTATGTTATATTTTAATATTTATTCTATAATATTTCATCGTATTATTTTAATTAATATAAATATTAATAATAACTAAAATATTTTACATGTACGGTAAGTTTCTTTTCGTTTACATTTTTTCTCACACTTAAAAATAGATAAAGTCTTATCTATATTTATACTATATTATAAAACATTTGACAAAACTCTTAAAAATCAATTTTTATGCGTAAAATACTGTTTATTAATGCATATTACTTAAAACTCAATATTACAAGTAGATTCTGCATAAGTACAACTTATTAAAGCTTCATATCTGAATTCGTGTAACTAACTGTAGATAAACATAATCAAATACAGGATAAACATCTTATTTAAAATATAAAAAATCTCAAATTTAATTAGGATAATCATTGAGTTCTAACAGAATACTTAATTATTATCTTTATAAAATTTATAATATTAAACAAAAAATAAATTATTTCATTATTAAACTTAAATTAAATTATAATAAAAAAAATTAAAGAAATTACATAAAAATTTGAGGACTTTTAAATAGTTGATTTGATATTAACATTGATATTATTTTTTCAAATTTTTATGATATTTTTAAATTTATATTTTATTCAAAAATAAAATCATTATTGTTTTCTTAAAAACACATAATCTATGCTATATTATAAAACATTTGACAAACTTCTAAAAACCACTTTTTATGCGTAAAGTACTGTTTATTAATGCATATTACTTAAAACTCAAGATTACAAATAGATTATGTGTAAGTACAACTTATTAAAGCTCCATATCTGAATTCGTGTAATTAACTGTAAATAAAAATAATCAAATACATGATAAACATCTCATTTTAAATATAAAAAATCTAAATATATTTAGGATAATCATTGAGTTCTAACAGAATACTTAATTATTAT
>NC_037532.1:27018463-27020163 GCF_001531365.2 Cynara cardunculus var. scolymus | reverse complement strand
AAATTACATAAAAAATAAAAACTTTTAAATAGTTGATTTAATATTAACATTGATATTTTTTTTCAAATTTTATGATATCTTCAAATTTTATATCTTATTCAAAAATAAAATCATTATTTCTTTCTTAAAAACACATAAAATCGTATTATAACATCGACAGAGACAAATAATAAAATAGAACATTAAAATCAAGATGTGTCTCGCTGCATTGCACGAGTACTTGATAACTCTTATTTTTAAGAGTTATTTCCTATTTATTTCCTCCTTTTTTGCTATTATTAAATACCCAATTTTCTTGTTTTTACACTTTTATTCCAAAAAGTTTTAAAAAGATGATGAAACACAAATAAAGAAGTATTATTCCAAAAACTTGTATTTTTCTGACAGCACTGCCTACTGTGGCACCACTGTGGGAAGTCTACCAGTCTTGTTGCAGCTTCTTGGGAAACGTGCAGCTTGAAGATTCCTCCAGATATTTTCTCCAGCTATATATGAGTTGTCTTCCTTCTTCTATTTTATTTTTATTTGTATTTTTTTAGGCTTGTACTAATTACCCTTAAGGTAATGATTGGGTGTCATTTTCTCCCTTCCTCTCCCCTATATAAAGAGGCTTGGGGAGCCATTTTGAGGTGTGCCCAACACCATTTAAGACACAATACTCTCTGGTGTGTCTTTCTTCCTTTTTTCTTAATTATGCTTTTAAATTATGTCTTTAATTTATGTCTTTAAATTATGTCTTTAATTTATGTCTTTAATTTCTAGTGTTTTTATTTTCTTGTACTTGTAATTTAGTTTTACATTAATGCAATTTATATTTCAGTATTATTTTATGTCTTTAATTAGTTTTATTATGTCTAGCTAAATTACTTGTATGGGTGTGGGTGTGAGTTTAACTTAGGATGTTTTATAATATTTGAGTGTTTTTATCTTTTATCACATCGTAACTTGGTCACTTAAGACGGTGCTTAAAATGCAGATAAGCTGATCATTTTGAAGTGTTAATATTAGATCTTAGACCCAGAGATGGGCGGATCCGAAATACGGCTTAAGTGATGCACAATGAACTCGAGAGGGTCTTTGAATAATTACGTGGAGACGCGAATTTTGTATGCATCCAACTAGGGGTTAAGCAATAGGTATTTTTATCACAAAGAGATTTAGGTAAGAATCACATTCCTTTTACTTTTTAGCTAGATCGACAAGTTTTGAAGTGGTAAACGTAAAAACCTTATTGAATTTTATGAGGTCCGGTTATAAAAGTTCACTTTCGAGAGATTGGAACTTTTATAAAAAACTCATAAAAGTCTAATCATTTTATTGTTAATTTTATCTTGAGCAACACTTGCACCCATGCCCATCTTTTAATATTAGAAGTTTATTTCGTTATTTAGCTAGTCGGTCTTATTTCGGTCTTTTTATAAACAAAAATCTAACTTTATTTTATATCTTGAAACTCGTGCAAGAAGTTCATGAAAAATCTCTGAATCTCAATAGTACATTCTCTATGGGAACGATCTCGGTACTTTGTGCCACTTTATTATTTGCTGTGATAACTGAGTCCATATTATCACTCAAGGTATTTATTATGTGAATTAATTGTTTATGTGGATACGTGTTTACGTAAATTTAAGATGTGAGTATGTGTATTTTTATGCATAGGGATATATGCATAATGTAAATATATATATATATATATATAT
>NC_037532.1:27010513-27013088 GCF_001531365.2 Cynara cardunculus var. scolymus | reverse complement strand
TGTGGCAATGAAAATAAGTTTAGTCCCTGATATTCATGAAGAAGTTCTGAGATGTCAAAAGGAAGCAATAAAAGAAGATCTTATCAAATCAGAAAGGTTGGGTAAGATAATTTCAACCTTGGAACCAAATGACAAAGGAATTATGTGTTTTCAAGGGCAAATTTGGGTACCATATTTTGGAAATGTCCGAAGTATGATATTGAATGAAAGTCATAAATCCCGATACTCTATCCATCCAAGCACCAATAAGATGTATTGAGATTTAAAACCTTTTTATTGGTGGCCAGGATTAAAAAGAGACATAGCTCAATATGTGGAACAGTGTCTGACATGTTTACAGGTTAAGATTGAACATCAGAAGCCGTATAAAAGTCTTCAATCGTTAGAGATACCTGTATGGAAATGGGATCACATTACCATGGATTTTATTATGAAGTTACCTCGAACTCCAAAGGGGTATGACGCGATTTGGGTAATTGTTGATCGTTTATTTAAATCTGCACATTTTCTACCAATAAGAGAGAAATACTCTTTAGAAAAGTTAGCGCAGATTTACATCAAAGAAATTGTTACCAGACACGATGTTCCATTGTCTATTATCTCTGATAGAGATAGTCGATTTACTTCCAAGTTTTGGGAAGGGCTACAGAAAGCTTTAGGATCTGAAATTCGGTTAAGTACAACTTATCATCCGCAAACAGATGGGCAAAGTGAGAGAACTATCCAGACTCTCGAAGATATGTTGAGAAGCTGTATCATTGATTTCGGGGGATCGTGGGATGATCATTTGCCATTGATAGAATTTGCATATAACAATAGTTACCAGTCCAGCATCCAAGCGACACCGTATGAAGTGTTGTATGGACGAAAATGTCGAACGCCATTGTGTTGGAATGACGTGGGTGAAAAACAACTAACAGGTCCTGAAATTGTCCAAGAAACTTCTGAAAAGATCGAACAGATCCATAAGAGAATCAAAACTGCACAAGATCGCCAGAAAAGTTATGCAGATAATCGTCGAAAGCCGATTGAATTTGATATAGGTGATTTTGTGATGTTAAAAGTTTCGCCATGGAAGGGTGTTGTCAGATTTGGAAGGAAAGGAAAGCTCAGTCCAAGGTATGTAGGGCCGTTCAGAGTATGTAAATGAATTGGGCCAGTAGCATATCAATTAGAGCTACCAGAAGAACTAAGTCTAATTCACAACACTTTTCATGTGTCGAATCTGCGGAAATGTTTGGCAAATCCGAATCTAGCTATACCAATGCCAGAGATTGAATTAGACAGTAAACTGAATTTTGTGGAAACACCGGAAGCTATAATTGATCAAAAGATCAAGGTGTTGAAAAACAAAGAAATCAGTCTGGTAAAGGTTCAGTGGAAGTTTCACAAGGGACCAGAAGCAACATGGGAATTGGAATCAAAGATGAGATCATAATACCCATGGCTTTTTGATTAAAGGAATTCCGGAACGGAATTCTTCTGAAGGGGTGGATAATCTGATAACTGAGTCCAGGTTATCACCCAAGGTATTTATTATGTGAATTAATTGTTTATGTGAATACGTGTTTACGTAAATTTAAGATGTGAGTATGTGTATTTTTATGCATAGGGATATATGCATAATGTAAATATATATATGTGTGTGTGTGTGTGTGTGTGGAGTGTGTATACATTATATATGTGCTTGATATGGGTATGTATATATTTATATAATCATATGTGCATGAAGTATGTATGTGTGCATGAGGTAGATGTGTAGGGTGCATGAGGTGAATGTGTAGGATGCATGAGGTGGATGTGTAGGATGCATGAGGTGGATGTGTATGTGTGTATGAGAATGTGTAGGATGCATAATTTTGGAGAGTATATAAAGGGGGTGAAGCCCCTCCCTCTCCCACTTTTCTTCTTCTGGTTATTTTTTTCTGAGAAAGAAAGTTGTGTGTTTTAAGAGGAAGAGTTGATCAGATTTCAAAAGGGTTGATTTCAAGTGTTTGATTTCAAACGGCTTGTTAAGGTGAGTGGTTTCTAAACCTTTTTRGCATAAAAATTTATAYTGGTTTTTAGTTGAATGTTATWTATTATTTGAATMAAAAACCATATATTGTGTTTAAAGTTTTATCCGGACAAAGAGTGACTGGATTAGTGTTAAACCGGACAAGAGTGACCGGATTAGTGTTAAGTCAGACAAAGGGTGAATAACGTGTTGTCCGGATTGTTTTAAATCGGACAAAGGGTGGACGGAGAGTTGTCCAGATTATTTTAAACCGGACAAAAGATGATTTTATTTCTAAGTGTTAATCGTTCAAGCTTTAAGCGGGGTATTGACCGGATTTGTTATCCGGACAAATATGTTAGAAATTATTTTAAGTGTTAAACCGGATAAACTTTAAGCGATATCTTATCCGGATATCTTTTGATTTGAAATTTTTATAAGTTTTATATTTAAACTTTTTATATGATATAAAATGTCTATTATTGGGGTTAATTGTGGGTTGTAAAAATGGGTATTTTTATATCTTTTTAAAATAAAAAGATATGTTCCTACCAAGCGTGGTGACATAAGTCTGTTTTG
>NC_037532.1:26995361-27010064 GCF_001531365.2 Cynara cardunculus var. scolymus | reverse complement strand
TTGGATTTAATAACTTTGAGTCATCATTTCTTTGTGACCTGATGAATTAAAGATATTATTCCTATTTAGAAKTAATAATTTAGATGTTATTGAGAAGGGGAAAATGGTTTGTCATATCAGACAAGTTTTGCCTTAAATTTTTCCTGTTAAAGGAATTGTCTTTTAATTCAAAAGTTTTGATACTGGGAATGTTGGATCTCTATTTAGAGATATTTTATTGAGGTTCTTGGGTATATTCTATTTTGCATAATATTGTGAGCTGCATCAATTGTTATATTGCAGTTAATTTCTAAGCAAAAATTACATTATCATATTTTGGTGTTCATCACCCTGCATTTGCAAAGAAGAGATTTTCTCACTAGACCCGTATGGTCTAACCCTCATTTTCTGTTTTAAATTATGCAATGTAGGAATAGCTGGGTCCGGGGATGTAAAAGGGAAAGGGAAAATGTGATTATTTTCCTAATCTGTTGTCTGCTTTTGAAGATACATGTTATATTACATGTAGTAGTACATGATTTGTTTTGGAAAGTTTATATGTAAACTTTGTACATATAATAATCTTTGTACTAGTGGGACCTTTTGATGTAATTCATGTTTCTATGTAATGAAATATGTGTTCTATGCAAATGTGGTGTATGGGAGTGTTACACTTGCAAGCGATCATAGTGTCGGCGTGCACTTGCACCGCCACTGTGGAGACATTCTGCCCACTAGGAGAACACGAACGATCCCTTCATGTCAGTACTCTTCTAGTTATATTATAAATCATTTGACAAAAACTCTTAAAAATCATTTTTTATGCATTAAGTATTGTTTATTGATGCACTTTACTTAAAATTCAAGATTACAATTAAATTTTGCGTAGGTATAACTTATTCCATATCTGAATTTGTATAACTAACTGCAAATAAACATAATCAAATAGAAGATAAACATCTCATTTTAAATATAAAAAATCTAAAACTTAATTAGGATAGTCATTAACTTCTAATAAAATACTTAATTATTATCTTTATAGAAAATTATATTATTAAATAAAAAATAAAAAAATGAATTAAAGAAATACACAAAAAAAAAAAATTTAAATAGTTAGTTTGTTACTAATATCAATATTTTTTTCAATTCTTTTATGATATCTTCATATTTATATTTTATTCAAAAATAAAAATATTATCATTTTCTCAAAACCACATAAAAACATATTATAACATCGACTGAGACAAAAAAGAAAATAAAAGAAAACAATAAAATCAAGATGTATCTCGCTGCATTGTACGAGCACCCTTCTAGTTAATTTAAATATTACTATTTTTTCTAGTAATTATATAATTATAAAATCAAACATAAATATTGAGACTTGAAATATAAGTAAAACATAAAAAGAAAAAAATATATAAATAAAACATAAAACAATTTATATTATATTTCACTTATTCTAAAATGACATTATTTATAGTATAATTAACATGTGGATGAGAATTGTAATTATTGTTGAAGAAAGAATTGTGTCAAACTGGTTCCTAATAACCCATTTCATCCAAGTCAACAAATGTTGACGCATTCAAACAACTACGTCTAAAGGTCTTCTTCTTTATATCTGTTTTTTGTTTTTCGATTATCTCTCTTTTACAACAATATAATGGAATATATATATATATATATAATCAAAAAAGAAAAATAAAAAAAATGATCAAAAAAAGGGCTTTAATGACAGGTCCAAAAAATCTTTTGATTCTTCCTTTTCTACAACAATACAAGTAGTTTTAATACGTTAAAATAATTTAAGTAGCCAATTTTCTAAAAAGCTCAATCATTTAATTATTCAAAAAGAATGCAACGATTTTATCATTCAACATAAAAAAGTTTGATAACTTATTCAATCAAAAAGAATTCAAAAACTTAATAATTCAAAATAGAACAGTTTTTTAATTTTATGAACTTTTTCCTTATATAAATTCAATACAAATTTTTTCTATAAATATCTCATTCATTAAAATAAATAAATAATCATAAAAGTTAATTTTTGATTTAAACTATTTTATGTTTTTTTTAAATAATTATAATGCTACTTTAATACTAATATATATATATATATATATATATATATAAAAAATAGTAAATATGTAAGAGGTTGATGATGTTTTTAGATACGAAAAGAAAGTAAAACCACGCGTCGATATTTGACATTAAATGCGTGAAAACATCACAAAGTCTTCAAAGGTAGCTAACCCAAAACAAAACATATTCATACTACGCATCACTAACTTGTACATTATGTATTGCTGACTTGTACATTAGTACTGGTGCCGAAGCCGTGTGTAAAATTCTACAAAGAATGGGACCGCCCAACTAATTTCATATACAAAGTCAAATAAATGAACCTTCCAATCACCATATTTTTCCTATATTACAATACTCATCCTTCGATTATGTCTCATTGCCATGTTTGGTCCAATGTACTAAAACTGATATCAACTCCGTTACGTTACACAAAACACTTGGAATATGTGTCGGTTTTTACCAAAGTAAACCAATAATAGAAAAACATGACAACCCTCCATATTTGGCATCTCCTAGTCGTGTAAAAAAGGGCATGATGCCATTTTCTGGAACACGTCTTTATACTCGCAAACAACAAATCTTTCACTCATTTTTGCAAAGTATCCTTTTGGTTGCGTACTAGATTATTTTGAGGTTTCGTTATTGTTATCTGAATAAATAATTACTACAAATTTTCTTGGATTGGATTGGATTGAATGAGTTGATTCATTTGGGAATTTTGGACTAAAGTGCAAAACTTAAAAGTCAAGGGACTAAACATGTACTGTGGTGTATAGTACAGGGACTACTTTTGCAAACCTTACTTCCATGAGACTTTTTCCTACTCTTTTGTTTTTTACAAGTCTTGTATAATAAGAAGCTTTCCCTCCTTTCAAGAACAAAAAAAGGGTTCTACTTTGCTTGCTTCTTCAGGCAAACAAACAAATCTTGAAACTTATATACTTGTTCAAGATTATTTTTTCATTCCAATGGCAGATCACCAGAGAATCCACCCCGACCCGATCGCACCGGCGGCCGACCTCGAGTCACAGCAGAAACCCACTGCACCACTGGTGCCCAGAGGCTCATCCAGGTCAGAAAACGGCACCCCGACTGAGCCACCACCACCGTACCACCGTACAATCCCGCTCCAATACTCCAAACCACCAAAAAAGCGAAACTGTTGCCGCCGGTTCCTATGTTGCACACTATGCCTGCTCGTGGTACTCATCCTCCTTATCGGCATCTTAGCAGCAATCGTGTATTTTGGGTTTGATCCAAAAATCCCAAAATACTCGGTTGACGGCATGACCATCACCCAATTCAACCTCAACAATGACAACAGCTTATCCGCTCAGTTTAACGTGAATATTACAGCAAGAAATCCAAACACCAAGATCGGAATATCCTACGAGGGCGGGTCCCGGTTGACCGTTATTTACATGGGAACAAAACTGTGTGAAGGATCATGGCCGAAATTCTATCAGGGACACCGGAATACAACGGTGTTAAACGTCCCTCTGACGGGACAAACTCAGGATGCTACAGGTCTATTGAGTTCGTTAGGGGCACAGCAACAGACGGGAATAGTGCCACTGGTTCTGCGAGCTAAAGTTCCGGTGAGGATTAAACTGGGAAAGTTGAAGTTGCCAAAGTGGAAGCCATTGGTGAGGTGCAGGGTGAACGTGAATACCTTGTCTGCAGATAATGTTATTAGGATCAGGGATAGTAGCTGCAGCTTCAAGTTTAAACTATAATTCTTTCCATTTTTTATTCCTATTATTGTTTTCTTGTATTGATTCTACCTATTTATTGGTTCCAGATTGAAGAGAAAGTGGAGGATCCTATTCCTCCCTTCTCTATATTCACATATATATACATATACATATTTGAGATATATAATAAAGATCAGTTTTTCAGTTAAGCCATTTCCATGGATGTCAGAGTTGTGAATGCACAATTGATAGGAAATTAGAGTAAATTCAGTAATCAAAACAGTAAGATTCTGGGTAAAATGATTGTTTATTGAGGGGATGATCCAAAATAAAGTCAATTCATGGTGTCGTAAGCTTAAACCACTCCTACGCATACCTTAAAGAAAGAAAAGAAATAGCAATCTCAAGGTATCAAGTGTACGTAAAGGTGCTGGTAACTACAGTCAACAGGATTGGTTCAATACCCACTCCTACATAAAACACACGCATAAAGTCTCTCTCTCTCTCTCTCTCTCTCTCTCACACACACACATACATATATACACACACACATATATATATATATATAATATATAATATATATGGAATCATACACAAACAACCCTTTCTTGCGAGGAGAAAAAAATTCCTAAAGTCTTTGAATGAGTTGATTTTTAATTGTAATGATTAAAAAAATACTGATTGTCAATGGATGGTGAAAAAATAACACAAGACATTCGTGTGCCTTCATATTCACCTTCGATCATGTTTACGTCGATGATACAAATAGGCAAATGGATATAGATGAAGATTTGTGAAGTCCAGATGGATGAAGGGTTTTTTTCACACTTCCTACCAAAAAATTCATTCTTTTAAAGAACCCAACCCTATAGAGAGATACGAAGGGTCAAATGAGAAGGCTGAAAAATTGCAAAGAGAATGTTCATATGTGAATCATTAACGACCCCGTAAAATTCATTTTTAAGATGCATATATTAATCCATATTTGCTTACCCAACCTTTTTACCAATTATTTACATATATATATATATATATATATATATTTTTTTTTTTTTTTCTTTTACCAATAATTCAGATATCAAACTTTTTTTCCCATATGTGATTACGGCCTGCCGTTGGCAGCAACCTAGTCAAGTCCCCACACACCATTTCATTGAGCGTGTCCATAGTCACATTGCAATTTTATATATATATATATATATATATATATATATATATATATATATATATATATATATATATACACATACATAGAAGTTGGTTATTATACAACTCATGACATTTGTGTAATCAATAAAACTCAATCTCAACCGTCCATTTCATTTGATTAATATATGATTTCATAGAAGTTTTGATTGTTTCCTAATATAAAGTATTGATCATAATTAATAAACCATATTTATCTTCCATAAATATTCAAATCATAATAAATGAACTCTTATCATTTACATAAATATCTCCGTTTATTATGTTGCATTGGTTGTACAAAAACAACAGTTTGTATTTGAAACAAACTCTACATACATACATATATATATATATATATAGGTAGATAGATAAAGAGAGAGAGAGAGAGAGAGAGAGACTCGCTTTCTTTTGTTAACTATCTGATTAGTACAAACTATAGATGGTCAAAAACCGATCCCGAGCAGGGTTCGGAAAGGTCTTGATTTGAGATGTTCCTTTTGTAACCGGTCCCATGGTAACCGTCACCCGTTCCTGGTCTCGAGCCGGCCCAAATCAGTTTCAATTTTTTTATTTTCTAAATATCAACTTTTAACAAATAAAAAATCGTGTTTGAAGATTTTCTTTTTCTTTCAACAATATCTTATTAAAATACATTTTAAAGTCGCTAATTGAGTCATTCAAATACACTTTAAGTATTTTTTGAAATCTTTTTTACACAAAAATGTTTTACATGTTTTTATAGTTACGATTTTTAAATTTAGTATTAAAACACTTAGAAAAAACTTAGAAAAGAACTTGAAAAACTTACAAAAAAAACTTTTTTTAGTAAAAAATCTTGTAGAAATCTCGGAAAACTCAATATATAATTTATAAAAATTTAATTTAAAAAAAAAATTGGGCTTGTGCAAAGTACTCCAATACAACAACCAGCAGTACTTCGATGGAGGCATAATGGAGAAAGTTTAAAGCGTGAGCTAAAAAGGAGAAGTTTTAAGGTATGAGTATTTATAGAGAGAGAGTCTTTTTAAGAAGTTTAGGCCCACAACACACATCCCACCAAGGGGCAAGGCTTAGTGAGCCTCGTGAATACGCCTAGCCTCAACTTCAAAAAAACCCAAGACCTTGAGCCCCCTTAGAGCCTAGGCACGTTTCTAACAACTATGGGTTTGTTTCACCTATGATCTTTGTTTAAACTTCCTTAATTATTTCATTCACTTTGAAGTTTCACCTATAGACTTTGCTAAAACCACCAAATTTCATAGACGAACGAAAAGAAATATAATTCCAAAAATGACTGAATTTAAGCAATAAATGCAATTAGAACCAAATTTAAGGGATAAATGGAAGGAATTTAATTTCAAAAATAACCGAATATATCCTACAAAAATAAATCACAATTTGTTAAAATATTGCAATTCATTTTCCAATTCAAATATAGTAAACTTGTGGGTTGATTTTCACACTACAACTACAATCCTCAGGACATATAAGTAAAGAGTGCACAGACAGTAGTTACTTGCCAAGGCTGGACAGGACATAAGTAAAAATGAGAGTCATGGTTCATTACTCTGCTTGTGCCAGCTTATCCTCATCCACATCAAAAGCTTTCCTGGCTTGTTTTAGTTCTTCATTCATCGACAGCAATTCTGTACATCGGTTTAGCTTTGGCAAGTCCTATTAAGACGTTTTAATGCAAAAATTAGTTACATGATCCAACAAGCTTAACCAAAAGCTGTTTTGTACAAGTAACGGATTGTAGTTGATATGTTTTCGAGTATGTCGGAGCAGTCTAGAAAGGTATAGTTTATTCAGACTGTCTGAAGATCTCTTATGGCTTTTGTGGTTAACAATCCCACTTGACAAATAATCCAATTACCTCCAAACAGGAAACATCAACACTGTGTTCTCGAATTCAGGAAGAAAGGAAAGGAAAGGAAAGGTAATTAAGTTTTTATTTGTGTTCCTGAAAGGAATGGAAAGCAAAGGAATGGGAAGGAAAGAATTTTTCATGTTTTTGAGCAAGAGAAAATGGAAATGGAAGATGCCATTTTCACAAATATACCCTTTATGTAACAAATATATGACATTATTGTATGAGGTTATTTTTGTCATAACAGATCACAAACTCCTTTCCAAAATTTCTTTCCTTCACACATTTAGGAGGAAAGTTTTGGGAGGAAAACATAAATGAAATTTCCCATCCTAAGAACTTTACAGAACACATGGAATTTTTGTCCCCCCCCCCCCCCTCTTTTCCCTCCCTTTTGTTTTCCTTTTAAAAAAAGGATTTGAGAATACGGTGCAAGAGGATTGCCATTGGAACTCATTTATAGGACAGGCATTAAACCATGTTTGCTGGGATTATCAGGAAGAAAGACAGTTTATGGGTAAAACAGAAATTACTACATATGTAGACCATGATTTTTTTTCCAGGATATGATGCTTTTGAGGGGTAAAATTCAGTTTCAGATCTAGATGTGTGGCAGGAAAACAACACCAAGACAAATGGCATCTGTGCCAAAGGAAAGAGAGTACCTTCCGAATCAAGAACAAGAAATCCTCGGTCAAAAGCTTTCCCCTCTTTGATGCAATATCTTGAGCTTTATGCACCTACAATTACACACATATACAACTTCAACTACGTCCGGACAACAATGAAACACACCATTGGAGACAACTGCCACAGCTAGAGGTGGGAAAAATAAAAAATAGAACCAATGAAAATAAAACAAGCCATAACTTCTTGAAAGTTTAGGATGTATTAGGTTGAACAAAATTGACTAAAGGGTCAAATGGATCGATAATTAAAATATCTTTACCATGGATCAGGCTAGTCATAGTTTGGGTGCCCTACCTACAAGACAACGTACGTATTATTTTATTATCACAAACTTACCTATGTGCTTTTTTATGTTTTTTTTTGTCTGTGTCAAAACCCCTTTTGCAATAAAATAAAATATGTATGGAAAAAAATAAAGAAAAAAAATCGTTGCGACAGTCCAACGGCAACCCAATGCATTTGACCCATGACCCATTTTTGCCCATTCTTCAATAGCACCCATTTAGCCCCCATGACCCATTTTGATCCTTTCCAATATGACCTGGCCATTTGCCACCTTTAACCATAGATATTATCAAAAATGTTTTCCAGAGAACCGATTGCATATCTTCACCCACTTGTTAGAACTTTAGAGGGGCATTCTCACATCAAACTACTTAACATGTGAACAACAGAACAAAAATCTAATGAGCTGTTACCATGTCTGTCACATACTCCACGACAATGTCCTCCACAAGTGCAACAGTCTCTGGTAATGGCTGGAAAGACAGAAAAGAAAGTACAGTCAAAACTAATTTTTCAACTGAAAACATAACAAGTGTTGCCTCAAAGTTCAAACGATGTGAATTCTTCAATCCATATAGTGTTACATGGCAGAAAATTAAAAAGCCAAAAGAAGGAACAATTCGCTAATTATTTGAGTGGTGTGTGACAGGAAGCACTAGTTTCCGTTCAGCAATGATTGTGATGGGCAAATGGGCTTCTACTTTCTATGTGCAAACAATTATTCATGTGCCATCTTCCTAGTACAAATGAACCATGTATACAGGTTATGTTATGAACTGCAATGAGTTCTACTTTCTATGTAATTTATCAACTTCTAAACCCCAAGGACTTCAGCCATGCCATAACATTGATGCATGCCTGAACTATAGAACCATACATAAGACTTTGTTTTCTATTAAAAGTTTGATCTTCGATGTCTGTACTTGAGTAAGAGCTGTCTCACCCACATAGTTTTAATGTGACTTCCAAAGGCTAATTGCACATTGGGAGTCTTAAATACAGTGTTAACAGTTGAACCCTGATTATGAACAGCCAGCAAGCCAATTGAAGTTCTCTGCTATCGATAATGTTACAATAAGCAGACTACAATATCTGTTTTAGTGACTTCGACGAAAGACCCAAAGTTGAAGTGAAGTGAATTTGTCGGCTTATAATTTCACCACTAACATACAAATTCTTTACAAACACATTTTTAATTGTACAAACATTAGCCATCTCAAATCACTTCACGAATATGCTTGACATTCTAACACCATTAAAAGAAACCTCTGTGCAAACTCAGAGCCCTTGCAAACAAGTTCACTAACACTGTGCCCATAAGAGTTATTTCCCCTTCAGTCGAACATATGCAGAGAAATGTATTGAAGATTTAATATCACTTGGATAACAAGATGCCAATACCTATATTTGTAAAGCATGTCATCTTTGTTGTTTAAAAACATTGGTAGTTAAATTTTATCATCTTCTATATATCAGAATTTTTTTATACAAGATGCCAATACCTATATTTGTAAAGCATGTCATCTTTGTTGTTTAAAAACATTGGTTGTTAAATTTTATCATCTTCTATACATCAGATTTTTTTTATAATATTACACTATTACTAAGTCTGCAAAAAGTCAATACTTGTAGTTAGCCAGGACTAACTGAATTCTTGAACAAATAACTTGTGTAAGAAAACAAGTCCTTTTTCATCAAGGGAACCAAATGGTACATTGGTACTAGCTACTAAATGAAAGCATGTACAAAAAATTATGACAATGGAAGTTGGTGCTTACATTAGGATCATCTCCGAAACCATACATCATATGCTGCACTGTTCCATCCAACAACAGACAAACAAAACACAAAGTTAAGGTTACATATAGAAAATGGAAGATAGAACTTCCAGTGAGAAAGAAAAGTTCACTCACAATCTTTCTGAAAAACCCCTCGCTTGCGCTTGAATGAGGTTTCTGATGGCTGGGATGAACCAACTCTCACCTTGGATGAAGGTCCTACTGATGCGTTATTCATCTTATCTTTGACTTCTGTATAGTCTTCTGCAAAAGGAAATAGAGTAAAGCCAAACTGAAAAAATGAGAGTTTTTAGTCAAGCGACATAGAAAATAAATTTAAAATCAGAATATCTTCAAAAAATGGTTTGAAATGTCAAAGAGCATGTCGGAATTGAAACTTCAAAGCAAACCAACAAACCCCTTTTTTGGTTTGTATACCTGTAAAGTACTTGCACAGCTGGCAAGTGACATGTCAGACCTATTGGCCAATATGCATGTGAAAAGCGAGTTCTTTCCTATGTTTGCATGCATTGAGAGTACAATGAAGATATGACATTGAGACCATAGTTGGTCGTCTTCCAGGGCCGGTCCTGAAGTTTTGGATGCCCTCGGCGAAAAGTCATAACAATGCCCCTAATCTATGTATATAAAAAACAAAATAAACTATTTGAAGGGGTTTGGAACCTAGTCAAGCTAGGCTGTCCATCCCCGCGTCGATTTTAAGTAAATATAACAAAAATGATACAAAAGGGGGACATAAACCAAAACCCTGTATAACAGAACATAAAAAATACACCACCTAAAACAAAGTCTTCATGCTTTATATTGAAGCAAACATATCAATCACTTTATTATAGTTAGTATTCGCTAAGAACGTCATTGGCAGACCAATGAACAGGTGATATTACATATTCATCAAGCCTATGGAACTAGATGATTGATGAACTACATAGTATATGGTACCCATCATAAAAACTCTAGAACAGGACAAAAAATGTTAAATCTTCAAGCATCATTGACCAAAGAGGAACTCATCGATCTTTTGCAACTTTGAAGTCTTGCACAATTTTCTCCAAACTTATGTTTTCAGCAATTCCCCTTTTGATACAAAATGAAACAGGTCATTCGAACACTCCAAACCTGATTCTAACAAGACTCCATTCCATGATTCCAAGTACTTGCTAAAGCCTAAATTGCATCCTAAAGAATTAAGAACCAAGTCACCAATAACCAGCATTAAAAAAATACTAAATGGCAGCCTAAAGATTAAAGAACTAATATTGAAGATTCAGATTCAAGAACAACTTTGACCCATCAAGTATTCAAGTTTGTTGTCCAACCAATAGTGATAATAAATAGAGCATTATGCACTGGAAAAAAAACAAGAGCACTGCAACTATTTGCCTTGTTGGTAGCTCCTAAGTCCATGATATCTCGCCTCTCTCTATCCTCTTTGAAATAAAAAAATTTACTCCCTATTTTGGGAACAAAAGGTTATTTTATCCTATTCTAAGAAGCAAGTTTAGTTGTGTATTTGTTTTTTTTTCTTCCAAAAATCAAACTGATAAAGTTGCAAACCGAAAGTAATCAAATCATCATGTTCTACACCATACAAAACCCTAATCTGCAAGAACACACACAAACACCATTGGTCCGTGAAAAAATTGGTACTAATAAAGTAATCTGCAAGCATTGAACCGGAACTTACCAAAATAGCTTGAGGGAGCGCTTCAATTGATGATCTTTCCCAACTAAATTGATCGTTTCTTCACAGGGCATAGACGTCTTCTCTAGACATTTCTCATGTTTTTTTTTTCTATTATGATTTCGTTACGCTTGTATCCACCTCTAATTAGAAATGTTATGAATAAGTACACATTAATGGTTTTATATTTAGAAAACCTCGAAAAAGATATTCAATATGCAATCGTAACATGAGTAAAGGACGGAGACTAAGAAAGAGGAAAATGATAGACCAGAGTTATATGGCAGATGAACAAGACTTTGGTAAGGCATAAGTAACCTTAAACATTTACAATTACGGTCTTAGGGCAACTCCAACCTTATCACCAAAAAAACACCAAAAACATCAAATATGATGGGTTCATAAACACTAAAAAAAAACTCAACTACAATCATACTCTGAAAAAAACACCAAATTTATAGATCCTTCATAAAAATAACCCAATCAACCCCTAAATTATTAAATGAAAAATAGTTTTTAATACAAATTAATGGGTCCCACTGGTTTTGCCGTTCAAAAACCCACGGCATATTTGCCGTTCAAATAAGGGATCCGGCAAAACCTAAATTCATTTGCCGGTCGATTGGAGAGGTCACAAACGGCAAATTCCTAAAATTGCCGGTTGATTGGAGATGCTCTTAATGACTCATATGGCTCCCTACTTAACGGACTTCTCTACTTATTCCATTGGTTCAGAAGCGGATTAGCAGATTACAAGACTAAACAGATAATTTAGCATGGTCCATTTCAACAAAGAAAGGTCGACAGGGACATATTACAAGATTTAGCAGAAATCATCAACAGAAGGAACCCTAGATTTAACATAGCTCGAGTAATTCAAATATATATCTGAAGTTATCATCAGATTCCAAACAGAAAATCGAAGCCCTAACCTGTAAGATTATAGATTAGGATAGGCCGAGAAGGGGAAACTGTGAGAAGCGGAGAGACGGTGGTTGCCGCTGTTTCAGGATGGTGCGTTGGCCGGTGGCCAGAGAGGTGATTTGAGAGGCGGGAGGGTTGGTGAACCGTCATATATGTGTACTGTTAAAGCAAATTTAACAAAAAGTTAAAGTTTTTAAATATTAAATGACCTGCATATCTTTTATATCACTTTTTCATCATCCTTTTCCATACAAACACTCATCTTTTCACAATCCATTTTTTTAAAATTATAATTTTAAATTTGCATTTTATACCTTTATTTTTAAAATTATAATTTTAAATTTATATTTTATAACCTTACAATTAGTTAATTAATTTACTTTACGTCATTTACTTTTAAATATTCCATTTTAAACATTTATCAAATTAATATACATAAACATATATCAAATAAAACATGTTTAAAAAATATATTTTTATTTTAACAAGTTACACCATTATAATCGTTTCGTTAATACCTTCGAAATGAGTCCAATATTGAATACTTTTTTACTTAATTATATTATTATATATACTATCTTATAAAACATTTGGCTAAAACTCTTAAAACTCTTAAACTCGTTCATCCCTAAATTATTTCATCCCTATCCGATTTCATCTCATATCTGAATTCGTGTAACTAACTGCAGATAAACACAATCAAATACAKGATAAACATCTCATTTTAAATATAAAAAATTTAAAATATAATTAGGATAAACATTGAGTTCTAACAGAATACTTAATTATTATCTTTATAAAATGTTATATTATTAAACCAAAAATAAATTATTTCATTATTAAACTTAAATTAAATTATAAAAAAATCTATACTATATTATAAAGCATTTGACAAAAATTCTTAAAAACTACTTTTTATGCATAAAGTACTGTTTATTAATGCATATTATTTAAAACTCAAGATTACAAGTAGATTGTGCGTAAGTACAACTTATTAAAGCTCCATGTCTGAATTCGTGTAACTAATTACAGATAAACATAATTAAATTGTAACACCCCAAATCCACACATTGCATATAATACATATTTCATATATAGAATACATGTTTTCCCCACATAGGTCCTTGATACAAGATTCTATAATATAAAATACACAGCCCAAAAATTCCAAAAGTACATGCTCTTGCATCCTAACATCTATGCTTCCAAAACGACTAAGCATATAAAGAAGTAATTCACATAACACTCTTTTCCTTATAATCATTACCTGCACACATAATTTGAAAACACAAAAAATGAGGGTTAGACATGAATGTCTAGTGAGGTTCCCTTCTATGTAATGTAGGGTGAAGATCACCAAAACGTTTATTTCAAATCATTCAACATATGAAGCAAAATTAAAAACATACTGCTTCGGTCCATCGGRCTTCTGGTTTCAAACAACACTTAGAAAATATTTCGACAACCAGGACCAGAGCCCCTCTGGTCTCTCTTCCAGAGCTTCTGGTCTTCACGACCAGAGCCTCTGGTTCTAAACCATACTTAGAAAATATTTCAACATTTCGGACCAGAGCCCCTCTGGTCTCTTTTCCAGAGCTTCTGGTCTTCATGACCAGAGCCTCTGGTTGAACCAACCAAACTTAGAATATATTTCAAAATCTAAGACCAGAGCCTCTCTGGTCTCTCTTCCAGAGCTTCTGGTTTCACGACCAGAGCCTCTGGTTGTACTAACCAAAACTTCTCACTTATAAAAATGATCTCTAGTTAAACCTTCAATCAATAAGATAGCTTTTTTCATAAAACGAGTACTTATAAATAGTTCATGTTCGACCAGAGCCTCTGGTTGAACTAACCAGAACTTCTGGTTCAAAACACATGACCAACCAGAGCCCCTCTGGTTCAACGCTTAACCAGAGCTTCTCTGGTCTGTTTTTCACAAAAAGACTAAGTATAAAGAATCTTTTGAAATAACATTTAAAAACAAAGATTTAAAGCACTAAGCTTGCTTTTCAAAGATATAAAGCTTATTTTCCAAACTCATAAATTCATAAAAGATTTTTCATAAATAACCAACATCCTCTGGTTCTATTATGAGGGTCAATCAGAGCCCCTCTGGTCCTTGCAAGGTACAACCAGAGCTCCTCTGTTTCCTCATAATCAATGCTTTTACCCAAAGCATTTCTCAACAGTCACGAATTATATGATCTCCAATACCCATCACATCATTACCATCATTTCTACTAAAGACAACATCTCTAAATCCTCAAATCACCAAGAAGTGAGAACTCCAATCTGTTGTAACTCTAATAGTTATCATGATAAGAGTTAGGCTATGCCGATATCGTCCCACCTTATATCCTCCCAATAATCCCTTTTACATGATGTTCCACCCTTATATCCTCCTGCTCACTAATATGAAGTAGTTCATCCAAAGACAGACCTCAGTCACATGTCAAAGTGAACCTGTTCATAATCCTTAAACCAAATTATATTAATATGAAGTAG
>NC_037532.1:26992374-26994501 GCF_001531365.2 Cynara cardunculus var. scolymus | reverse complement strand
AAGTTTTTCAATAATAAAATAATGATTCCACCCGAATCATTTAAACACAATAAACACCACCTCATGTATGCTTCACACCACATGCATGCATGTATAAATCATTTATGGCATGTCATCTTTTCACATATATGCATGCACAATATCACGTTCACATATATAGTTCATGCATTTCTACTTAGACATGCATATTTCACGTAATCCACATAATAAGCATGTATAAATTACCTCAACCCAGGTTATGTGAAACCCGGTTATAACATTCTTTCCCCCTTAAAAAGAATTCCGTCCCGGAATTCATTCAAATAACCATGGATATTTTTCTTTCATTTCTGATTCTAATTATCATGTTGCTTCTGATCCTTTGTGAAATTGCCACTGTGCCCTTACAAGGCTTATTTCCTTGTTTCTCAACACACGGGTTTTGTGGTCGGTTATAGCTTCTGGAGTTTCTACAAAATTTAGTTTGTCATCCAACTTAATCTCCAGAAGTGGTATTGCCATACTAGGATCAGCAAGGCATTTCCTTAGGTTTGACACATGGAAAGTATTGTGAATCAGACTAAGTTCCTCTGGTAATTCCAATTGGTAAGCTACTGGTCCAACTCGTTTACAGATTTTGAATGGGCCAATATATCTTGGACTGAGTTTAACTTTCTTCCCAAATCTCATAACTCTTTTCCAGGGAGAAACTTTCAACATTACTAAATCATTTACGCAAAAATTCAATTGATTTTCTGCGCTTATCTGCATAGCTTTTCTGCGCAGATTTGGATAGGCGATCCACTATTATCCATATGGCATCATATCCTCTTGAAGTTCTGGATAACTTTATAATAAAATCCATTGTGATATGATCCCATTTCCAAACAGGAATTTCTAAGGATTGCAGTTTTCCATAGGGCCTCTGATGCTCTATCTTTCCTTATATGCATGTCATACATTTCTCCACATACCTTGCTATGTCTTTCTTTAGTCCTGGCCATCAATAAAAAGTTTTCAAATCCTTATACATTTTATTAGTACCTGGATGGATGGAATATCGAGATTCATGGCTTTCCCTCAAAATTATATCACGAACATTTCCATAATATGGTATTCAGATTCGTCCTTCTTTTTAACAAATAAAACCGGAGCTCCCCAAGATGAAGTACTTGGTCTAACAAAACCCTTGTGAAGTAGATCCTTCAGTTGATTCACCGATTCTTTCAACTCTGATGGAGCTAATCTATATGGTGCTTTTGTTACAGGTGTTGCTCCGGGTATCAAATCAATCTTAAATTCAATAACTCTATCTGGAGGTAGCCTTAACAAGTCTTCTGGAAAGACTTCAAGATATTCACTAACAATCGGAATTACTTCTTGCTTATTCTTTTCTTTTTTAGCATCAATTATATAGGCTAAAAATCCTTGGCATTTCTTTTGGATACATTTTCTGGCTTTCATCACAGATAGTAAACTGGTACGATGATCCTAATGATCACCATAAATTACGACTGTTCTTTTGTCAGGTAACACAATTCTAATCATCTTTTCATTACAAACGATACTAGCCTTATTTTCTGCCAACCAATCCATTCCTACTACCACATCAAATTCCTTCATAGGCATGAGAAACAATCGGATAGGTAGCTCACAACTCTCAATCATGATAGTGCAGTTTTCAAATACATGATTAACAGATACTTGACCGTTAGCAGTATCAACTACTAATTTATCGTCAAGTGGCACAGAATTCATACTAGCACATAAGGCAAATGATGGGAATACAAACGAGAAGTTTGCACCCGAGTCAAATAACACTTTAGCATGTATGGAGTTTACGAAAAATGTACCTGTTACTACATGTCTGGAACTGCCTCTGCCTCATTTTTAGTCATCTGAAAGGATCGTCCTTGTGCCCTTCCTAGCCCTCCTCTAGTCATACTTAGTCTCCCTCGACCACTTGTTGTACTATTTTCCAAACTTAGTTGTGGAGTTTTGAGCTGTGGGCATTTGTCTTTAAAGTGATATGGTGAATTGCAATTGAAACATCTTTTATTCATTGGACAGTATCTCGATGAATGTCCAATCTCACCACAATTGAAGCATTTCATTGGTTCTGGTTTGCATTCTCCTTGATGATATTGT
>NC_037532.1:26987921-26992179 GCF_001531365.2 Cynara cardunculus var. scolymus | reverse complement strand
CTGCCAATGAAAATGTGGTAGGATTCATTGCTATAACAAATTCTCTAATCGAGGGTTTCAAACCCCAGATATATCTCTCAACTTTTCTTGCTTCTGTGGATATGTAATGCTCASCAAATCTRGAATAYTCTATGAATTTTTCTGTGTATTCTCTAACTGATCCAGAGCTTTGTTTTAACTTCAAAAAATTCTCTTCCATTTGTCTAACAGCTGCTTTGGGACAAAATTGTTCCTTAAATCTGTTCACAAATTCTGCCCATGACAAGGTTTACAAAACATCCATCCTTCCAAGAGACTCTATTTCCCACCAATACAAAGCATTAGATTTTAGAACTGATATAGCAAACTTGACTTTGTCGGCTTCTGGACAACGTATGATATTGAATACTGATTCAATCTCTTTTATCCAACACATAGCTTTAATTGGATCTCGCTCACCCGAAAAAACTAGTGGTTTGCATGTCAGAAACATTTTAATATCCCCTCCTCTGGTGCTGGTATGGAAGAATTTATCTCTACTCGTTCTATTTCCACCCTTGTAGGCATTCTCAATATTGATGTTAAGGTTTCTCTTAACCTTCCCATTTCTTCAGCCAGCATATTTCTGGTTACAAATTCTGGCTGTGGTGCTGGTTCTGGATTGTTATCCCCAGAGTTGGATTATACTTGATTACCATAGCCTTCTGATTGATAATTTCTTTTCCTTGTTTGATTGCTCCCTCTTCCTCGTGAGGTACTAATAGGGGCTTCGATGGGAGAATTTTCTGTTTCATTAAGATCAGGATGGGCTAGTCTTTGTGATCTTCTGGACCGATTTGCCATCTGTAGATATCAAAGTTAAAACACACATTTTTCACATTCCCAAATATAATAAAGTGTCCAAGTTCAGTTATGTACCTGTAGATTCAAAATTACATTGGCCAGATGTAATCCGAAAATACTTTACACACTGACCTCTTAACTTATTATATTTATTCCAAAGGTGCTAACTATGTCTGGGACCCTAATATGCAATAAAATAGTTTAAGTCTAGGCATCATCATGCAATTGATCACCTAAATCCCTTAAACTCAGGCTCTGATACCAATCTATAACACCCCAAATCCACACATTACATATAACACATATTTCATATATAGAATACATGTTTTCTCCACATAGGTCATTGATACAAGAGTCTATAATATAAAATACACAGCCCAAAAATTCCAAAAGTACATGCTCTTGCATCCTAGCATCTATGCTTCCAAAACGACTAAGTATATTATATATACTGTGAAAAATATTTTGGGGTTAGGCTGTCCAAATTGCTTCTAGTATATTATATATACTGTGAAAAATATTTTTAATATTTACGATTTATACTTTTATAGTTATTTATTTATATATATACTATATATTTTGGGGTTAGGCTGTCCAAATTGCACTGTATAATATGTTCTGAATTAATATGTTCTTGGGTTTTTTTGAAATATATATATATATATATATATGTATTAATTCAACCATAATCCGAGTTTCTGAACAAGAAAGAGGGTAAGCAGTTGAAATTTTATTCTAAAATTCATCTTTTTTGGTCTTTTCATTGCTTATTATCTGTCAAATTTGTAGTTTTTTTTATTGGTTTTGAGTGTTTATCTTAAAACTCAAGTTTTTTGATTCTTTGCTCTTGGTATAAATCAAACACATTTGTGAAGTTGTTTAAATCTGTTAGATTTTAAATATATTAGATTTTAAACTGTCATACAATTTTTTTCACCGACAGTCTGAATTGGAACCATAACTCTTATTTATTCAAATTGTATTAATATGTAAAGACTAAATGTAACATATATCATCGTTAAATCTTATCTTATAAAACCAGTGAAATTTCAAAATCGTTATAGTAATGGGTTGTGACTCAGTGATGGCGAAATCGTCCCGGCTTGGTTCGGGACCGTCGGAGGATCGGCAAATATAATTTATTGTTTTTCAATGTTCTATATTAATTTTATTTGTTAATTTATAATTTTATTAATACAATTACAAAAGGTGCAACATTACACAGGTAGAAAATATATTTGTTACAACTAGAAGAGTACTCATACAATACAGCGAAACACATCTCGATTTTAATGTTCTATTTTATTCTTTGTCTCTGTCAATGTTTGTTGGACTGATCTAGGGAACCGCCCACGTGATATTGTCCGCTTTGGGTTTGACCAACCCCTCACGGCTTTAAAACGCGTCACTGGTAGGAGTAAGACTCYCACTTYYKTATAAGGAAGCCGAATCCCCCTAGCCTCACCGATGTGGGATGCTCCTGCATTGCTACAGGAGCGTTAGGTTTAAGAATCGCGGATTTGACCGGCTCGAGGGAACGATGAGTTTTTCGGACCCAACATTCCCCCCCCCCCACATTGGTGCGACCCTAGCTCTGATACCAATTGAGAGTCCCTATTTCACTGATCAATCTTCATAAACATCACAGGTTTAATCTGAGTTTGCTTTATTTGGTCATCAAGCCTGTTCAATTTGCAAGTATTTCAGATTGTTATTTTGCTGCTGTTACTGTTATGATGTATTGTATAACTTTGTTTCTGCTTTGAAAATGCATTGTAGTAGTCTGTCTTGTGCTTATAGGTATTGCTGTTGGTGAGGCTGTTTCATTTCAATTACATAAGCAGATTGTGCTTGTTTTTTTTAGTAGACTGCATATTAGTCTAAATCACACTTCTGTCCAGTTTTTTTTTTTTTTTATCTAATTTGGTTCTTGAGGTATCACTTGGACCACATAACAGCAGCTTCAGAGGGAGACAGACAAAAGATTTTTCTGTGTTTGTGTGTTTGTTCGTTATATACACAAACCATACAGTTCACAGTGTGTGCACACAGCTTCTGTACAGTTCTGTGTAGTGAGTTAGTTATTGATTTGCTGTTTTGACTTGACAAGTTTAGCATTGTGCAACAAGTATAGTTTTCTTGTAAATTTTCTGTTTTGCTGTTTCTTGCTGTTAGGTTGTGAATTTTGTAACTGTGTGTTTGAGTATTTCAGGATTGAAATAGCAACAAGAACAACAACCCATCAACTGTTTAACAGAAGATTTGAAACAGCAACAAGAAGACACAGCAACAGCTGTTGGTGTGGAGACTGCAGTCAACAGCGGAGAAGAAGGTTTAAGCAGCAGAAGCAACAACATTTGGTTTCTGGTTTTGATTTGAAACAACAAGTTCTACAGAAGCAGATTTGAAACAGCAGCAAATCTGAAACATCAGCAGGTTTTGTAAATTGGTTGGAGTATGCAGACCAGATCTCGTAGTGTCAGCTGAGTAAAAGCAGCAGTAAAACGGTGAAGAAGTGGATCCATACGAGAAGAATTCAAGTGATCTTTTGATAACAATTCTAAAGCAGATAGAACATTTGTCTGTAGTCTGATATTTGGTTTAAACTAGAATAAGATTTTGGACTTGAATCTTTTTGTTTTGGACTTGGACAGTTTTAATTTTTAGGTTTATAATTGTTTGTGATTTTAAAATTTTGTTTAGATTTTTTTGGATCATTTCGTGTATTTGTAATCTTTTTTGTGTTTTAACTGTTTGAGAATATCTGAACTGTTTTGGATCGCGTAAACTGTTTTTTATCAGTTTTAACTGTCTTTGACTGTTTTTAACAGTTTTGAACTGTTTTCAACGGTTTTTGACTGTTTTTACTGATTTTTGACAGTTTCACGTATTTTTACTAAATTCTCATCAGTTTTAGTGTTTTTCTATTTTTTTGAGCTTAACTGTTCTTTTATCTGATTTCACTGCATAGATCCTTAACTGATCAATTTATTTTTAAAATGGCAGTTTCATATGAGTACCTCAGAGAGAAAATTGTTCATCTGGAAAAGTGCGTTGAAGGTTATAAGGAGAAAGTGTTTATCAACGTTTTAAAGAAAAATCATAAAGAAGAGTGTGAAAGAATCGAGAAGAAATTTGGGTGTACGATTGAAAGATACGAGAACACTCTCCGTTATATAGAAAATGATTTTAATGATAATTTGATGACTTGGAGTAAAGCGAATAAAGATCTTTTCAATAAACTCAAAGAGGTTAAAAGTGCATTTTTAATTGAGAAAAATTCTCCAAGGAATAATACAGARATTGAGGATTTTACTGASTTAAGGAGATTATTGGAATTAGAAAAGGAAAAGGTTTTACACGCTGAAAAGGTTTTAAATGCTGAAAGGAAAGAGATGGAGATAGAAAAGAAGAGGATTATGGAAGTTGAAAGAAA
>NC_037532.1:26986871-26987821 GCF_001531365.2 Cynara cardunculus var. scolymus | reverse complement strand
CCAGGTATGTCAAGGTCCCTGACCGGCCAACTCTGAAGAAGGGTGGGAAGAAGAAAATAAAACTCTATGATCCTAATGAAGGACCATCCCTAAGGAGCGAACATGAAACAAAGTTTTCCTTAGATGAAGTCCTGAAGGGTCATAAGAGTGTTGTCATTTCTATGCTGAATCTTGACTTGCCAGATAAGGGTCCCTATACACCCAACTCTGTGCATTTTAAACCTGAGTTAGGAGTTATATTCCTTGACTATGAAGGTGAAGTCAAATTTCAGAAAATGTCAGAGCTACGTCTTTGTCCAATGGATCACTTGGTGTATCTTTTGCTCTGGATAGATGATAGCATGCCTGGAAGAGTCGTCGATATGAAGATACGAAGGGAATTMCTACRTCGAAGAAACCTTGGTGAAGATGTACCTGATTACATAGATCTAAGTGTTCTAGAATAAGATTTTCTTTGTAACAACAATCCACTCTTCCTTGTAACTTCAAGTACTATATCTCCTTTAAGTGATTTTTCTTATATTCTGTAAGATCTGGACATGTACTGTAATACTTGTATTATTTYYWTTGTTTAATAAAATGAGTATTCCATGTACTTCACTGAAAAAGATCCCTGAAAAAAGTAATAGGGACACAAGTCTATGAGTTCCAATGTTATTTTCATCATTCATTGACAATCTATAAGTCAGTGAATAAGCTTTCAGTTTCCGTACTTGTAATTTTCTTAGATATAACTTAAGAAAACTTCTCAAGATGAGACTGACCTAACTGAAAAATATCCCAAAATAGTAAAAAGGGACATGTACTTTATATGTAACTTTTTTTTACTATTATTTGATAAGATAACTTTTTTTACGTTATCTTGTTATCATCAAATARGGGGAGATTGTTGATCCTCTCTCTCAGTGATTTGATGATAATCCCTTTTTCCTTTCACGTTGTATTTGTGT
>NC_037532.1:26977644-26986271 GCF_001531365.2 Cynara cardunculus var. scolymus | reverse complement strand
TAGAGTGCGCGCATCTCTCTGCAATCCTCTTCTTACTTCAAGCATCTTCTAGCTTAAGTAAAAGATCTTCTTTTTAGCAATCTCTTTTCTTATAATTGCTAAAGATCTGTGTGTAACCAAAGATTGTTTAGATAGGTTTTCTTTACCTTATCTTTCCGCAAATAGTCTTGTAAAATCTGTATTGATCTTCTCTATCAATATATATTTTAAATTTGAAAATATTGTGTTTGTATTCATCCCCTCCCTTCTACAAACTGTTTCTATTCTTTTAGACCCTTACGGGACCAACATATTTGTTCCTAATAGAGATGGTAACATGGTCGGGGTTATCGGGGATCGCAATCCCCATCCCTATCCCCACTTTCTGATCCCCATTCCTATCGAGAAATCAAGATTTTTCCCCATATATACAATCTAATTTTTTACACAATGTTTTTATATATCTATGTATATAAATGCCAATTTTACGTTTAAACGACATATGATTCTAAAATATTAATTACCCAAATTTTAGTTGTTGCATTCTTATAAGAGTAACATAAAAAATGTAGTTCAAATGCAAATATATCAATTTCAATACTTAATAATTGAAATTTGATATAATCATATCGTTATATCAACAAAAGTTTCCCATGAACAACCAATAATGTACATTTTTACAAGTTTTCATCATGGAAGATTGATTTATTAATACATCATATATACACTCGTTTTGAATTTCTCACACTATTATTATACTTAGGTCTTAGCATACACACACATATATAGGTTGAGGTTCAAACGAGAACACACTTGTTTTACAAGAATGTGAGAATATTTATGGCTTCCAAATTATTTAATTCATAATTAAAATTAAAAGAAAATAAACTAATTAATTAAGGATAATCATGTGATTTCATGATTATATATAATTTTGATGACATCTTTATCTCTAAAATCACATACATATAATATGTTAATCGGTATCAAATAATTATCACAATAAAAATTCACACAATGAATAGACCGATAGATGAAAGTAGGTGTGATCATCGTTGGTTTTCAATTATCACAACATTATTCTTTCGCTATCACAACAAAAATCAGATAATTATTAAACGACTATCACATTATTATCACGGCAAAATCAGATAACTATCACAATATTATCACATCATATCGACATATAAAGTCTCTAATGATAATAACAAAATATAAGAGATAAGGATAAATCTAGAATATCAGAAAAATTATGAATAAATATTAATTAATTTTCATTTATTCTAGTTTTTTATTATATGTTAATTAATTTGGAGGCCCAGAAGTGTTCTCTCATTTTCGTAAAACAAGGATGTTCTCGTTTGATCCCTTGCCTAGACACACACACACAATTAATACTCGAGGTCGTGGTCAGGGATGAAGGGTATCCTCATCCCTAGTTTATAAATTCGGGGATTCCCCATCCCAAGTCAACTCGGGGATTCCTTGATGACACCAGGATCGGGTATCAGGTTCCTCGTCACTTGCGGGGGTTTTGGTCATCCCTAGTTCCTAAAAACTTAAGTACTATAAACAGTTTATTAACATGTTTGGATATTTTTGGAGTCTTTAAACTCGACTTGTTATATTGTATATTTAGATGATCAAATATTTTTAATTCAACTAAAACCAGTATACTTAAAACAATAAAAACAATCAAATTCAAAATGTTATTTCCCTAAACATCCTCCTAAACCAAAACAAACCAAATCAAACTGACCTAGTGGTGAGCGATGGTGAGCGAAGACCTCCGACTTGTGCAAAAGTGTGAGCAAACGATTATAAAGATTAAATACTAGCATGAGGTGAGCGAAGCATGAGGGGAAAAAGTAACCAGACATAACAATAAGGTACAAAAAGAACATAGGAAAGTCAAGAAACCCACACAGAGCAAATAATGCAGAAAACACATCGTTGGCTTAAAACTGTTAGTGCACCATCCCCTCCCCAAAACCTGACCAACTCCCTTCTATCCAACTAAGCTAGTTAGAGGTTCTCATATATAGCCTACTACTATAGTCCTTAGTGTCCACGTACACCCTTTAAATATCATGTTGTAACACCACAATTTTCATTATTCCATTTATGATTAATCATATTGTCGGATGGTATTAAAGATGATAATATGAGAGTTTTATATAATTATCATATTAGGATGGTTGGAGACCGTTTCGGGCATGAAAACGAAGAAATCACTCGATCAGAGACCAATGTGACTTTCTGCGCAGACAACTTCTAATGCGACTTTATGTGCGGACAACTTTTAATGCGACTTTCTAAGAAATCCTTGCGACTTTCCATGCAACTTTTGTCCTGTGAAAACCCGATTTAAGGCATGTCAGTTCTAAAATGGTCCCATTTTTGGGGGTTTTCCTCATTTCTTCACCCCCACCTCTTATCCTCTACCATTTTCTCGCTAAATTTAGTTTTTGGGAAGCTTGGGATATGATCTTAAGATCCACTGGAAGCATTTCTTGGTGATTTGAAGTTCTTAGAAGATTGAAGGTAAGATCTAAACAACCATATTTTGATCTAAGGTTTGGTCTAGTTTCACTCTCAACCCTCATTTCTTCGTTGGTGGTATATTTGTTGAGATTTAGGAGTAGGGTGACGTGTACTTTAGATCTTTGCATCCTAGATCTAGAAATTTAGCCTGAGGATCTAAATTGTTCACCGATGGAAGCTAGATATGGGTTTGGAATCTAGGTTTAACCTAACCTAATAAGATGAGTTCAAGTTGCTTTGTAAAAACTATGTACATGCCAAAAATGTTCATTTTGATGTAATGAAGTGTCTTTATTGATATTTATCAAATGTGTTGATTACTCGATGAGATTTGTATCTTTGGGGCATATTTGATTTTATAAATCTTGTAGATCATCTTGATTAATAAATCATAAGAGTATGCCCTTTCATTAATTTATTGTATAGAAAAAAATATATGATGAAAATACATTCCAGTATATTTGGTTTTATGAACCACATGAAAAATGCATATTTTTATGTTATGAGACATTTTGTAAATATAAACAATATGATTTCATTTGGAAAAGACAAATGATGGATTTTTGAGTTGATCATACTTTTGGAGTATGTGTTTGCATAAACGTGGGTTAAATGTGTTTTATTGTTTTTTTTTACTTTTACTTGATTAGTCAAATAAGTGTGGAGTCATTGGGTTGATTTTGGCTCATTTGAGTTTTGGGGACCTTTATCCAGTCTAATTTGTTGTAAGTTGAGCTTTGGACATAATATGGCCCTTATTGCATTTTTATTTGAGAATTACATGTTTTGAAGGTCTTGGTCATTCATTTGGAGTCATGTAATTTAGACTGTAACGCAATGGATCCATAGGCATACGAGTTAGTCATATTTAATAAATGATGAGCCATGATGTCCTCACTTTGTGACCAATGCTCGAGTAGGCATTATGGTTGTCTCGATATTGTTGATGTGAATTCTTATGAGTCAAATTCCGGATTCATTAGACTTGTTTCAACCCTTATGCATGAGGGTTAAATACATTGTGTTATCAAGTAGGAAGTTTGAGGTTCCTATCTTGAATGCAAGTGGGTAAACACTAAAGGTCGAATGAAAACCTTCAGGTTGAAACTTAACTAGAGAACTAATATGCACTAAGATTTGGTATCTTTGAGGTGATGTCGAGTTGGGAGTGTGCACTAAGGGTACTATGACCTTAAAGTGACACCTGTTAAGGGGTGTGCACTAAATGGATTGAGGACTTGAGGTGACACTTGATATTATGTGCACTAAATTCAATGGATCTGATGTGCAGTTGGATAATGTTGGTGTGTGGCCTACTTTTGTGATCCGTCACATTTTATGGATATGAGTCTCCCCAGTTACCAAAATGGTGTTATTTTTGGATATTGTATTATCCATGTTGTTAGTGTTGTTTTGAGTATGGAGTATTTTTCATGATTTATGGTTTTGGTGTATTGGAACTTATTCATGTTTGATATTTAGGATAATAGAGTTTTATCATATTTTCAGTATTTAAATATTAAACCTTATATGCATTTTGTGTGAGTAATGAGTTTTGTTTTCATGGTAAATGGATACTTCAATTAATGAGTTTTCATCACAAAATGGCGGGTTTTGGGAAAGTTGTTGCTTTTATATTAAGTGCATTTTTTTTTTGGAAATTGTGATTTAAATAGCATCTTTTCAGTTTTAGCGTTTTATATTAAACATGAAAACTATTTGAACTCACTAGGCGTTTAACCTAACTCTTTTTTATTTGTCGGCATGTGCATCAGGTTCTCGTTTAGAATGGTATTGCCAACAGTGAGATGAGATGAGTGCTAGTTAGAAGCACGAGAAGGATTTAGCGATTTAGGGACATCTTTCGTAAGCTGGAGATAGCGGTTGTTGTTGGGTTTTAAGAACACGTGTCCCTAATTTAGGCCTTGTGTAAGATTTAATTTGTAATCCATTAATGTTAAACCTTAACTTGTCATTTTAGGTGATTTTATTATTGTCTGTTATAAAGGAATTTATATTTCAATTGACGTATTTCAAAAATGTTAAAATTAATCACTGTGTCCAAATCTGAAGGTGTTACACATGCCACGATCATCATGTCCAGCCTCAATTGTTCATCCCATGACTTCTTGGGCTTACCCCTCCTCCTCCTCGCCCTTCGACCAACACTCTTTCTACTTTCCTTACTGGTGCCTTACGGGTCTCCTACGAACATGTCCACAGCAACACAATTTCCCTTAAAGTAACAAAAAAACAAGCGATGTCGGCTTTTGTAAATGTATGAATTCATGTCTGGTCAATTACTAAAACGTTTTAGAGTCAAATTAGCATAATGTAGTATTACCCTCTATTAAAACATGAATATAGCCTACTTCGAAAATGCGTTATGAGTGGAGTGTTCGACAAGAAACTTAATATTTTGGTCTAATGATAAAAATGTGTTTGATTATAATTTTGAAAGGTCTACATCAATCCACCAAATGTCAACTTCTATCACAAAGATGAACAACCATGAATAAAAAATGACGATTTGTAACTTCTGCAACGAGAAATGTCGATACACGCATTCAGTAACACAACAAATGTATGATAACAATTTTGAATCGTTATTGGTATTTTTGTTCAAACACGTAACTCTTTAATTAATAATACAGTTTTGAATAGAAATCAGGTCATTATTATTTTAAAATTGAATTTATAATCCATTAAAAGAAGAAAAAAAATAACTTCATCGCCTAAAAAAAAGGTATCAATACGAGTAAAACCAACAATCATCCAACTGTTTTGTTGGGAAGAAGATGTTCGATTTTGGGAATAAGCACTCCTAAACACATCACATATCTAGATAGGGTTGTAAATAAACTGAACGTTCAGCGAGCCGATCAGCGAGAAGTTCGTTTATTTAATGAATGAACGAACATGAACAAATTTTTTTGTTTGTTTAGTTAAACGAACGAACATGTACAAGAGTCTCGTTCGTTCATTTATGTTCGTGAACGTTCGTTCATTTACCGTTCGTTTATATATTAAATTTAATATATAATCTTTTATTTATTTACTTTGAATTCAAATAATATTTATTTATATCCGTTTAGCCCGTTTGTTTATATTCGTTTAGCCCGTTCGTTTATGTTCGTTCGTTTACGTTCGCTTACCATGTTAATAAACGAACATAAACTAAAACGAACACGAACACACCTGATTTCTAAACGAACGAACATAAACACAAAGATTTTCGTTCGTTTACCGTTCGTGTGCTCGGTTAAGTTAAAACATGAACAAACCTCCGTTCGTGTTCGTTCGGTTCGTTTACAGCCTTATATTCAGAGATGCCCACGAATCGGTCTAATACGAAAGAAAATCATGTTTGATAAGGTCTAGTCAACATGATTCAATACCGGATCTGAAGTAAAGACCGAACTCGATGTGATGGTCTGACCTCTTTCGTTCCAGCTCAAAAGAAGTCTGGTTTAATCCGTTTGATCTGATGTATTAAAAAAAAAGAAAATCAATGAATTTTAAAAATATTTTTTTAATATCCAATAAAGTAGAAGTTGTGTTGCTTTACAGTGATTTATACGCGTCTATGGACACTTCAAATTTTCAAATGTAACATGGTATCGTTGTAGTTTATTTATTTTTTATTTACAAAATTCATAATGGCTTTACGGTAACGATGTAACCTTTTATTTTCTATAAAACCCATAAATCTTTTCAAAAAATAACCGAATTTTTCGTTTTTTTCACTAATATAATATAATATGTTAGATCGAATAAAAATCTCTTGCCGTAAGTTTTCACGTTTTGTTTTTGGTCACCAATTATATAAATATACGTTATGAGATAGAGAATGTAAGTACAATTAAAATAAATTTGTATTAACTATAAATATGATATGTTTTTTTGAGTAACCTGGATATCCAACCCGCTATGCGAGCCGACTAATCTCAGGGCGACCATTTGCTTTACAGATAGCCCAGAGTCACCGCATTTGAATCTCCATGGCCACAAAAGGATTTTTATTCCTCTTTGGATTTGAACTTGGCTCCTCCTAGTACTTTTTGACCTTTTGAGTCAAGCTTAAACCAATCAGGCACCATCCTTATGGTTTATAAATATAATTTTGTCTTTCACATAAATTGACTGGACAAGGGGATAGAAAATTTTTGGTAAATGAGATTTTTATTCAAACAAAACTGTCTAAATAATCAATCGATATGAACCAATTTAACTGGTTTTTTGGATTATTATGATAAAAATGGAAAGTTATTTATTTAGATTAAAAAATGTATTCATTTGCGTAAATAATACGTTGATTTTGTTGTTATTAATTTGTATTGTTAGATACATAGTAAACAATTAAATACTTTTAAACAGTTTTATGAGAAATAAAAACGGTCGGTGTTTTTGCTAAAAGAAATTAGATTCCCATATCTTTGTGTATTCAACACGCTTTTGATTTTTGATGCATGATTAGTCCGATTGATTACTGTACTCGCTAAATTATTTTTAAAAAGATATAATATATGTGCGAAAAGATGAAGAAAATACACCCATCACAAGAGCAATAGTCATGAAAACGACAAATGTTATCTGTTTGAATGATAAATATGACAGATAAATCGATAGAAAAATAGCTTTTCGCTTAATAATATTTCAGAAGGCAATTGATTAGCATTATTCCTTTCCTCATCTCTTCAAAATAGTAAAGGGATAATGCATCTTGATTTCAGTAAATTTTTAACAATAATTCTGTTTGGCGAACTATATAATTAATGTATATGTCGTGAAAACATTATTTGTACCTGAAAATTGATTCTAAAATAATACACAAATGCCAAGTTTGGCAAACTATCTGATAAAATAGTTGTTAACGTATAAACTATCTGGTAGTTGATAAGCTGTTTGTCAAAATCTAGCTGACGAACAAATCATGTTTGGCAAAAACTAGCTGATAATAACGTAAAACGACCAAAAGGCATCTTGAAAATTAATCAATCATAATATTTCAAAATATAATTGAAATAAATTTCTAATAATATAGTATATTAACTAATACAAACAAGATGGTAAAAAAAAGTTTAAAATAAATATAATATATGGATTAAAAGAATTTCAAATTGATTATTATATATTATAATATTTCAATATGTTCAAACAAATTTTAGAAAAAATCTGTTATTTTTTATTTTAAATAACCATTATATATAATATGAACAAAAATAAAAATCATATACCTCATATATCCTAATTAATTAATAATTTTTCAAAAAATATATTCAATAATTAAAAATAAAGATTTTATTCAAACTATTTAACACATTTATGTTATCTATAAAATAAAATAAGTATAACTTTAATTTTTATAATACATAAACATTGTTAAAATTGTTTACTTTTTGATAACTAAATATATTGAATAATAAATAAAAATAATAATATGAAAATATTTGATATGACTAATAATTATTGTAAATATTTAATAAATAATAATAACGTATAATGTATAATAAATTTAACTAAAAATAATTTCATATTAATTATTTTTATTAATATTTAAATTTTATTAATATTTAAATTTTATTAATATTTATTTTTAATTAATAGTAATAAATAATAGTTAATATTAATAAGAATTATAATTGAAAAAAATGGCAATAAGCTACCAAAACGCTATTTCAAAAATAGGGTTTCAATAAGATAGTTTATCTCTATCCAAACGTGTAACTAGAAAATAAGGTAGCTTATTTTTTGCCAAACAATGTAAAAGTCAAGGAATTGACAAAACTAGCCTTACTTTAATTCTCTAATATATATATATATATATATATATATATATATATATATAGACTTGGGATCATGTGAGACCAAGGGTTTTTTGTGAGACCCGTAAGACCAATTCTCAACCATTGGATTAGATTTACAATCTAAAAATTAATAATCACAACATTGTCACGATACTTCTCAATAATTACAAAATTGTCATTGTGTAACTTTAGACCATTAGATCATTAACTTATAAAGTTGATCAATGAACATAAATTGGTCTTGCGGGTCTCACGAAAAACTTTTGGTCCCACGTGAACCCAACCCTATATATATAT
>NC_037532.1:26974291-26977414 GCF_001531365.2 Cynara cardunculus var. scolymus | reverse complement strand
TCTCTCTCCGTCCCCGTCTTCCGGCCACCGTCCTCCGGCCTCCGGCTACCAGCCTCCGGCTACCAGCCTCCGGTGATACCACAATGTGATACTCAAGCACATATAAGATGCATTGTGATACCACTGTGTTACATATCCGATCGACCGCACAAACGACCACATTGTGATACCCAATCACATATATGATGCATTGTGATACCACTATGGTATCACCGGAGGACGGTGGCCGGAGGATGGTGGCCGGAGGCCGGGGGACGGAGAGAGAAGAGAGGAGATAGGAGAGAAAATACCTAAAATACCCTTGCATTAAAATTTTAATTAAAAATTACCAAAATTATAAATTTCTTAATTTATCTATTGATTTGTGGTTGAGATTGGTTCTCACGGTTACCACAAATTAATTAGTTCTCATTTAATTAAGCCCCTATATATATATATATATATATATAATCAAATGAGAACCACAAAAAGGTTATAAACTCATGAGAACCAGCATAAAAATATTTTTTATATGATTTTAAATATTGTTTCACACATGAATTTTTTTAAATATCATTTGGTGAAATGAAGAATTTACATAAAAAAAATTATTCATAAAATTTATATATATACTTTTTTAGAAGGGCATTTTATCAAACGACAAAACATGTCATTATTATGAATATAAAAGAAATAAAAGAACAAGGGTAGATTTGTCTATATAAAAGAAACAAAAGAACAAGGGCAGATTTGTCTTTTGACAAGAAAATGAAGTTTTGATAAAATGTTTTTTTTTCATTCATTACCCAGATTATGTACTTATGATCCGGATTAATCGTGAAGTATATGAAGGTTAAATCGTAAATTATCTTTTTATATATATATGGTGATTTTAGTGTCGTTAAAGGTTATGGTGTCATTGAGATTGATTTGAAATAAATGAAGATTCAAGGTTGAACATTAAAACAGGTTTGGACGTGCGGAGTGCATGCTTTATATATCGTCTAAAATGTAATTTATGTCTCGTTTTATATACACAACAATCAGAACAATACTCGAGCATTGACCTATAAACGAGAATGAGTCATGTAACCTTAATAACTCCAATTTAACCTATTATTTATGATAAGTTTTAAATAACATATATTAGATCTAAGACCCATACAATGATAGAGTTTGTTAATACAAGGATGTTTGAACAACAAATTAGATACATTTTATATTTTTATACATTTTTTTATTTGATAAATAATAAATTACATAAAGAAAACAAGTAGCATCATAAATAAGTAAATAAATATAAAACTAAAAAGAGGATCAATGATTTCATTAAATTTGTTCTTTTCTTTTTCTCCCTTTTCTCAGATTCTTTATTCTCTAATTTTATTTATTTAAAAAACATATTAATTTTAAATTGGATTTGTTTATTCATCAACCATCATTATTTTATGATATTGATTTTGTTTTATAAATCTTCTTATAAAAAAATAGAGTTTAATTTTCATCCCTATTGTTTGTAAAAATAACATTTTTGGTCCATTCAGTTTTGAAATTAGAAGACGCCCGTCATAGTTTGCAAAAACGTTCGATTTTGATCCCTTCCTTTCAAATATTTCGTTATTTTATCGAACTTTTGTCTTTTACTCAATTAAAATCATTAAAAATAGTCCCTATGGGTTTTAATTAGGTAAAAAAACAAAAATAGATAAAAGGGTGAAAACGTCACTCATTTAACGGTCGTTATAAGGAGTGATCAAATTCGGATGTTTTTACAAAACATGGTAACCATCTTGTAACTTTAAAAAAGCAGAAATAAAAACTATTTTTAACAAACCACATGGACCGAATTCGTAGTTTACTTTAAAAAATATTTGGGATTTTGGTTATAAATGATTGAGCTAAATTGAATGCAATTTTAAAACAAATATAATAATATGATACAAATTATGTTTTCACGATTTGTTTATTTCTGTTTCTGATAGATCAATTTTGTTACCTGTTAATAAATAACGACGTTGCTTTCATGTATTTGAATATAGTTCATAAAAACAGTGTTAATTGGATTGATTGTTTTAATCAATGTATCAAAAAATTTGTCACCAACTCGTTGATATGTCTACATTAATTCAATGAAGAATATATACATACATACATACATACATACATACATACATACATACATACATACATACATACATACATACATACATACATACGTACGTACGTACTTCGTGTAAGTCAGACATTATAAACTTGTGTTTGTCATGGTTAGATTTGGTAAGAACTATCCCTTTTCATGAGAACTCATTTTCCTAACAACTCAAGTGAGAATTCATCCGGGATTGTGGGTCTTTAGATTAGTTGATTTTTATTTAACAGCTAAAAGACATGGGCCTTCCATTATCTATAAGACTATAACTGATAGTTGACAAAAAAACACAGACTTTCATCTACTTTAAACTAACTGTAAACGTTTGTCATGAGATCAAATGGTTGTTTATGTGCATTTATCTAGAAGGCTTCCGAAACTGTAAACGTTCGAGAATTATATATATATAAATATATATATATATATATATATATAACTTTTTACTTTCAATTTGCAATCGAATATTGCGTTCAAATGTAGTGCATGAGTAAAAAAGTAGCATATATGAATGTGAACATTATGATTAATGTTGAATTCATTGCTCACTAAAGAATTAATATTTTATAATTTAATTAATATTTCTATTTTTATAATATAACTATTTAAGGGAAAAAAGCATAAATGTGTAAACCCCGTTACTTTTGTTTCCCATATTTAATTGCAATTGTGTTGGGTTTCTTGCTTTTCCTTGGCTGAACCAAATCACCCACATGCACATCACCTAAAAGTTTTCCTATAAAATTAATATTTTATTAAAATCAATTAATATTAAAAATAAAATAAAAAAACTAAATTTCTTCATCCCTGTAGCTTGCTTTTGATATATAATGATTGCATTTTGAATTTGAGATCAACCATAAATAGATGGAATCACGACTTCAATTTCATTTTTAAATTATTTTTTATTATTAAAATAAATTATTTTTTATTAACGTATTATATTTTAAATTTTTTTATTTTTTATATTAATGATAAACCTTTTAATTTAAATTATA
>NC_037532.1:26963874-26974186 GCF_001531365.2 Cynara cardunculus var. scolymus | reverse complement strand
ATAATTAATATTGTAATTTCTAAAATTAGAAAGCAATTATAGATGAAAATAGGTTTATTAAATCTTTTGACTTCTGAATATTTATTTTAAAAAATATATCATATTTAATTCCTTGAATTGATTTTATATATTATCTAATAAATATATTAAAATTAATTAGAAATTTTTTAAACTATTCATTAATAAGAAAAATTTGTAGAGCACTATTTATCTCGCTCACATGTTAGAAAAATGTTTAAATGATGTATCTTTTTGACCGATGAAAATAAGTTTTACGCTTATTTTACAATTAAAATATTTATCTTGAAAAATGTATATATAATATTTTTTTTAATAAATATGTTATATTAAAATATTTAATAAAAAAAATATTTAATTTACATACAATTTTAAAAAAATATATATATTGAAAGAGGTTTTTATCTGTAAGGAGAGGAATAAAAACCATAATAGATCACTAAGGTTTGGTTCAAATACAACTCATCGCATTTGTACAACCAATGCAACCCAATATTTTGAGATATTTATGGAAATGATGAGAGTTCATTTATTATGATTTGAATATTTATGGAAGATGAATATGGTTCATTAATTATGATCGATACTTTATATTAGGAAACAATAAAAACTTCTATGAAATCACATATTAATCAAATGAAATTAACGGTTGAGATTGGATTGTATTGGTTGCATAAATGTCAAGGGTTGTATAATAATCAACCTCTAGATCACTAATTCTTTTTCAAATAATGTTATTTTAATGCACCTTGGTGATTGATAAATACACTCCTACATCTTAATATTTTTCTTATACATATTAATTTATTTTTATATTTTTAATATATGATTTAATTTGATTTTGATTTATATAAGAATGCATATAGCAGTACCAGTTTTTTCTATTTGTGCCAAGTAAGCAGAACAACGTATCATCTACATCATCTCATTTAAGTCATGCAAGGAAAAAATGGTTGACCAATCTAAAATGATAACAAATTACAAACTTTTTTTAAAGGCAAAAAAAAGGAAGGACAAGGAGGAGAGCTACGACATGACCATCACCCTCACCAAGCCAACAAATTTAATAGAAAGACAAGATCCAGCAAGAAGCTAGACCCCGGGAGATACAAAGAAACCAACATACAATCAAGAACAAAGAAAATAAAACAAACCGTGCTGCCCCAAACAAAAGACAGAGGCAACCCCGACAAAAGGACATACTACATAAGATAAGGAGAGGTAGACCAATTATCCCAATTGAGGAGAAACTTACGACTCCTATTACCCATCCATAATTTAGATAAGTTCTGAACACAAGGGAATGGGTCTTCACCTTTCTTCTTGATTGACGAACCGTCCTTAGCATAGAGAATTTCATTTCGCCACCTCCAAAGTTGCCAAAGAGCCACAACGCACACTGATAAGAAAATCATCCCAACCTTGCGATGAGATCCTACATGATGAACAAGCCATTTAAAATCAGTCAACGAGGATAAACGCGGAGCTTTTAGATCCCACCAGGCCCAATTTTTTCTCCAAAGAATGCTCGCCACCGGACAAGAAAAGAAACAATGATCCATTGTTTCAACACCTTTACCACACAAAATACACTCCACAGATTGTAACGGAATCCCTCTCATCGAAAGATTGAACCTTACAGGAATGACTTCTTTAAGCAACCGCCAAGTGAAAATATTAACTTTATTCGGGATTAACGGACTCCAAAAGGAGAAATCATTGTTATCAACATTTGTATCGACATCCCCTTGAAGAATTTTAGACATTAAATTGACCAAAAAAGTCCCATTCTTGTCCCAATTTCACGACCATACATCCTCACCTGAAGTATTGAAAGCCGTTTGAGAAAGATACTTTTCTAAGGCTTGAAGGTCATCTGAGCTTCTTCCCCTGATTGTCAATTTCCAGTCCCAAGCTCCACGCCAAGCTCCATTGATGTAATTCCATCTTTCTTTGAACAAAGCATTTTTATCCCTCTCCATAGCAAAAAGTCTAGGATAGAGATCTTAAAACTTTCTGCCTTGACCAATACTCATATCTTTCCAAAAAAGAGAAACTGAATTTTTAGCAATCTTTTTGGAAAACGAAGAAATAATATTCTGACCTGCCACTTTCACGTTCTTGCAAGTGTTAACAATAGAAACCCAAGCACTTTTCCCGACCAAAGGCCTATTAGAATAAAGACCACCATCCTCGCCATAGAATTCAGATATGACGTCCTTCCAAATAGCATTTGTGCTTGACAAAAACCTCCAAATCCATTTGGCTAACAAGGCATCATTTTTTGCTTTTAAACTAATAACACCCAAACCACCTTTTGACTTCGAGTTTAAGATTTTTTCCTAAGCAACCCAATGAATCCTTTTTTCATCCTCCTTAAATCCCCAAAAGAATCTTCTTCTTATTGATTCCAAAGTTTTTAAAACAGAATTAGGTGCTTTAAAAAGGAAAAAGTAGAACAACGGAATAGAAGATAAGACCAACTGAATCAAAGTAAACCTTCCTCCTATGGAGAGACAACTAGATTTCCAATTTGAGAGCTTTTTTATAAATTTGTCCTCCACAACTGACTAAGAGGCTTTCTTCTTCATGTTACCACCAACAGGAAGGCCCAGATAAGTGAAAGAAAAAGAAGAAGCCTTACAATTTAACAAGTCTGCCATATTTTGACATCCGCTTCTGGAACGCCAATACCAAAAAGATTGCATTTGGACAGATTTATACGCAGTCCTAAAACATCATAAAAGCAACTTAGAATATTAGTAAGAGTTACTAAATTCTTACGAGACCATTTTCCAAATTTTAAAGCATCATTCGCAAATTGAAGGAGAGAAAGATTCTGATTCGACTTCGCAAGACGGATGCCCTTGAAAAGACCTTCATTACAAGCAGTACTGATCATAAGCTGTAAGACTTCCCCCACAAGCGGAAAAAGGAAAGGAGAGAGAGGATATCCTTGTCTTAAACCCCTTTCCATATAAAACTCATTTGAAGGCGTGCCATTAATCAAAACAAAGGTGGAAGCTGATTTCAAGCACGCGCAAATCCACTGGATCCATTTATCACCAAACCCCATTTGCTTCATAGTGTGGAAAAGAAAATTCCAATTAACCGAATCATAGGCTTTTCAAAATCCACCTTGAAAAGAAACAATTTCATATTCTTCTTTTTAGCATGGTGCACGATTTCATTCGCAATTAGACATCCATCCAACATTTGCCGACCTGGGATGTAGGCGGATTGATTGCCGCTAATAAGCTTACTCATGACCTTCACCAACCTGTTGGCCAAGAGTTTTGCAATTATTTTATACCTGCAACCAAGCAAACTGATGGGCCTATAGTCCGAGATATCCAAAGGGTCAATTCTTTTAGGAATTAAAGCGATAAAAGAAGCATTACAACCCCTGTTAATCCTGCCCGTTTTTTCAAAGTGAAAAACCGCATCAGTCACAGAGCTGCAAATCACTGGCCAAAATCTCTTTATAAAGTTAAAATTTAGACCATCAGGCCCCGGAGCTTTTTACCCATTACAAGACCAAGCAGCCTCCTTTATTTCCAAAGCAGTAAAGGAAGCTTCTAGAACAGCAGCCTCTTCAAGCGATAATTTATTGAAAAGAGGACTAAAGAATTTTGGTCTAGAAGGGCAAGGCTCTTTAAATCTGTCAGCAAAATGATGAAAGAAAGCATTCCTGCAGACCATAAGATCTGAGTTCCAAACCCCATTGCAAATAATGCCTCTAATTTTGTTCCTTCGCCAATAGTGATTAACAATGTTATGAAAAAACTTCGTGTTTTCATCCCCTTCAAGCTCCCATTTTGAACGCGATTTTTGTTTGAGATCCAAATTTGCCCAATTTTCCAATTGCAATAATTCAAAGACCCATTCATCTCTTTTTTGGCAGTCAACTTCTGAGATCCCCCCCTTCTCAGCTTTAGAATCCCAATCTAACAAAGCTTTATTAATTTCAGCTTTCCTTTTAGATTCTTTGGCAATGAAATTTTTTGACCAAAGCCTCAAGTCTTTTTTGAGAGCTTTAAACTTTTCTTTTAGCACAAAGTCAGCAGCCCCATGGAAAGAGCTTGAACTCCAAGATGAAAGAACCAAAGTTTGAAAATCGACAATACCCAACCATGAGTCAAAAACTCTAAATGGTTTAGGCCCCACATTGAAATCGTCAACTTTCAAAAGAATAGGACAATGATCTGAAATAGATCTGTGTAAAACTTGCACATAAGGATCTTTCCAAACACATAAAAAGTTGGAAGTTACCAGGAAGCAATCCAACTTGCTCATCTTTACACCATCCTTGCTACAACGGGTAAAACGTCTCCCGCAAAAATGAATATCATGCAGCCCAGAAGAAGAGATAAAGTTGTTGAAAGCCAAAGCCTCCTTAGAGTCAAAAATAGTACCTTTTCTTTCTTCAGGATGACGAACCCCATTGAAATCCCCCAATATTACCCATATGACATCCGAAGCGCTCTGGATCACCATGCTAAGATCTTCCCAGACTTTTTCCTTTTGCGACTGAGCTTGAGGATTGTAAACATTGATCAAACCAACCAATTTATCCACATTTTGCCACGAACCAATCGCCCCACAATAATGATCGCCCTGAATTTATCTTTCTTTGAGAAACACATTTCCATCCCACGATAAAATAATTCCTCCAGAACGACCAGAAGCACTCACAAAGACGAAGTCATGGACTCTGCACCCCCAAATTGACGCCAACCAAGCAGATGAGAAATTGTCACATTTCGTCTCCTGCAAGCCTAACACAGAACACTTATTCTTTTGAATCAGATCCTTGATTTTACCAAGCTTACCATGGCTTTAAGCCCACAACAGTTTAAGGAAAGAATCTTCATGAAGAAAACAGAATGAACCCTCAAAGGACCAAAAACAAAATCAGCGCCTCGAATTCCCTTTTGTCTTGTTCTCGGCGCCTTCATCTTTCTCGCCAACGTATTGAACACCAATAGTGCTACCGATCACCTCCTTTAAATCAGCCACAACATCTACAGACATCGGATGGGAGCTGTGAGAGGATGAAGAATTGCAGTTGTCGCAAAACTGTAGCCCATGGACTACATTTTTTTAAGTTTGGCATGTTGGTATGGGCTACCAAAGGCTTTGTAGGAGTGGGATATTGGGCCTGAAGTTTTGGGCTGCCAGCAATCATTGGGTCTTTATCCAAGGACACAGCAAACATATTTTCAAAAGAATTTGACTTTTCAGCAACCTTATCTTCTTCCCATGATTGACTCTTGAACCCCTCAACCACTTTTTTTGGGGAACTTGCAAAAGCTTTTCGCCTTCCTTCCAAAACCTTCTCGTCGATCACCGATTTCTGACCAGAAGCTGACTCCGGCGATTCACAGCCATCTGAAAGAGAATCCGATATGCCGCCACTTGAACCAATGTCGTCCTCACGGTCCGAATCGAAACCGCAACGAACATCATTAGAAGAGGGCAATAAGATTATACGATTATGATCTTCAAAAACCTTCACAGAACAAATCTTATCCCCAACTTTCACTTTAACCACCGAATTTATACTCGCCATACCAGTGGTTAACAGGACTCCAAAAGAGCACACCATATCGTTATCGAAAGAAGGTTTGTCTGTTTCGAGAATCTTCCCGAAAGGCTCAGCAATTCTTCTAATGTTTACATCGCACCAGGCTTCTAAAGGAAGGCCTTGAATTTCAATCCAAGTTAGTCTCTCTTGAAAAAGAAGCTTATCATTTCACATTTTAATATCCTGAAACCAAAACTTTAACGAGTCCCTATTTTCAACTAGACTTTTCTCAGCCACATCTTTTGAGTTCCATTCACATAGAACAAAAAGGCCTCCCATATATTGCAATTTGCAGGAGCCCATGCCATCTTCTTGAGGAATATTCTTTAAATTTCTTAACAACTCAATACTCTTTAGTTTACCCACCCAACTCTTGCATAGCCTCCCCATGTATTCCATATTGATGTCAGCTTTAATAACCTTTTCTTCGCTTTTCGAAATGGATTCCCCTAAAACAGCTTGTTTGAAAGACCTTCCATCTACTCCTCCTGATTTAAACCCAGCAGCATGTCGATTAGAAAAAACCGGAACCTCCTTTTTAACACTCATTTTAGCCTGCAAGTTCTGTTTATTTCCCAAGCTTACAAACTACAAATTACAAATTACAAACTGCTATAATAAGTAGATTTTTCAAAATATAGTGCCTTAACAAAAAATAGTTTGACGGTAATAAGGAAAAATAAAAGTAAGGAAAAATTAAATGTATGAAAGTAAATTATTATTTCACGCACTTGGTCATAAACTAAAATATATAAATTTTAGTAATTTATATATTCATAAATATTTAATCTTAGACATTTTATGTTGTGAGGCGAAAGATCACGTGAGAAGAAGAGTTAAGCTGAGAAACGTAAGAAGGAATCTGGACTTTTGATCACCTTTAATCTCGAACCTACCCATGAATTGTTTTTGATACAGGGATTGATCTGATGCATCTAATCATGGTGAATTTCATTCTAATGTGCATCCAAATATGGAGATCATTCTTTATGCTTCTTGCTTTATCTCTCATTCTCATTGGAACTCAACCATATGTATGTATGTATGTATGTATGTATGTATGTATGTATGTATGTATGTATGTATGTATGTATGTATGTATGTATGTATGTATGTATGTATGNATGTATGTATGTATGTATGTATGTATGTATGTATGTATGTATGTATGTATGTATGTATGTATGTATGTATGTATGTATGTATGTATGTATGCATGTATATATGAAACAAAATCAAAACATTTGTAACATCATTTAGAGTAAATTACATTTTGGTCTTTGTGGTTGGGGTTGCATATGGGTTGGGTTGGTCGAGTTGAAGGTATTTGAACAACTCGACCTAATGTTTACGATTTGAAAAATCTCAACCTAACCCAACCTAAACCAAGCAAAACTACAACCCAACCTAACTCATACATACGGGTTGGATTGGATCGGTTAAGTTGAAATATTTTACAATGTAGCTAAGTGTTATTTGTTTAAACAAAGTAAAATCAAAAGGGTAACATACAAAAAAGAATGACAAACTCAAAACAAGTTGGAATGTTCATCAGGTTGGGTTGAGTCCAAATGACCCTAACCCAAATCCAACCCAATAGATGCGGTTTGGCTTAATTTTGTATCAACTATGTGTCGGTTTACCTCGGGTTGAGTTATTTTAGGTTTTTTTTGGGTTGGGTTGGCCGGATTAATCTGGTTCGTCGATATTTTGAGCACCCCTGTTTGTGGTTGTCACTATCTATCAAGTTTAGTCCCTCCTTTAAACTAATTACAATTTTGATCAATGTGGTTATCATTTTGTTTCACTTTTGGTCCTCTGACTAACTCTAGTTAAAAAGCTAAATTTTATTGATCATAGAGTAAATTACATTTTTGGTCCCTGTGATTTTTTTTTCATTTTTGTCTTTCTGACCATTTCATTTTTTATTTTCCTCTTATACCCTTATTATATTAATTAATTACTGACAATTTAACTAAAAATACATTAAAAATATGTATTTTGTTTTATAAATTACACATTTAAAAAAGTTTTTTCGGTACCTCTAAAATGAGTTAAGTATTAAATATATTTTTAATTTTTATGCAATTTATCCGATGTATATAGAACGATAATCAAATGAGAATCACAAAAAGGTTGGGAACCATGAGAAAGAATGTAAGCCCTAATTTGGTTTTGATCATATGATTTTAATTAAAAGTTGTTTTTAATTAGAAAAAGACATAATTATCATTTTTGGTGACAGAGATTCACCAAATGAAACACATACTCACAATGTTGTTTCAACTCATGAAATAAAATACAATTTTCATAAATATGTTATTTCACCTCATGAAATCCAAACATAATATTTCCATTCATAATTTATTTCATCCAATGAAGTCAAACACAATTTTCTTTCACCTCATGAAATCAAACATAATTTTCGTCTATATGTTATTTCACCCCATGAAATCACATAAAGTGAAGCAAAATGTCTTCAACTAACATAGTTTGTTTCCATACGAAATCACATAAAGTGAAGCAAAATAAGCACACAAAATAGCCAAAGCCCTAATTACCTGAATTGAAATTGGTTGCCCTAATTACCTTGAAGGAGGTCTGTGAATCGATGGAGGAAACAATCGTGGTGTTGATAAAAAGAAGCATAAAAATGAAGAGGAAACACACAAAAGAGGAAACAAAAATTACCTGGATGGAGAGCGATGAATTGATGAGATGAGAGACTCTGAAGCGACGGAGAGTGATGGAAGGAGAGTGAACCCGATTGATGGATGGAGAGTGATGAATCGATAAGATGAGAGATTGTGAATCGCTTGAGATGAGGAATCTGGTCATTTTAAGGAAGTGATGAGAATGTTGTCATTTGAGAAATCGAGAAGACCTAATCAAATCGACAAAAACTTACCTGAGAGGGAGCGATAGAGATGATGGATTGAATTGATCGAATTCAGAGCTTTAATCGTTGTCACACGATGGATGAGCGTTAGAGAATTGAATGAGGAGAAGAAAGAAGGATTATAAGTGAACCCTAACTGAATTATATGATCTTGAATCGCAAATCGTCGTATAAGAAGCTTGAATCGTCATCTTGGGAAGATGAATTAATGAATTGGTCTAGGAAGAACGTCTAATAGGAATGATAAGGAGACCGTTCTTGGGAAGATGAAGGAGTCGTCTTGGGCCTTGGGACATATGACGGGAGTGGCAATTGGCTCTTAAACTTTTAAGACTTTATGTATTAAAAGGTAGTATAGATGAAGAGGCACATTGGGAGGATGAAAGGCACATTGGGAAGCGGCACATTTGATTTTGGGAAATTGAAGCATTATTAAGTTGTACATGAAGCATAAGTAGTATTTTAAGACTTTAAGACTTTGTGCATTACAAGATAGTACCTTATGCATTTAAGGTTGTTTTTAAGACTTTTTTTAAATCTGGTTTAAAAGATAGTATAGATATCTAATAATATTTCCATTATTATTTTAAGGAAAATGAAATAAAATGGATAGACAAAAATACCCCTCACTTAATGTCATTTTTTAACAGAAGTTAGTCTTAGAAACCAAAAGTGAAACAAAATGGCAACCACGATGATCAAAAGTATAATTGTTTGAAATAGGGACTAGACTTGATAACAGGTGGAAATTACAGGGACTAAAAGTATAATTTACTCTTTAAAATATGTTTTAAAAAGAAGAAAGTTCAATTTTGGTCCTTAAAGTTTGCACTTTTCAATGGATGTCGTCCTATCGATTTAAATCTGGTCATAAACCCGCATTTGGCTCCTCACATTTGTTTTTCTCAACGGATTTCCTCCCTCTATCTAACGAATGTTAAGTCTTTCCGCTATGTCATATGAGAGACATTTTGGACAGTTTATATTTAAATTGACTTTTTCATCAAAATAATAATTATATTGTAATATAATTATGGGTTTTTGAGGTGGTTTGTACTTTTGTTTGTTTGAGGCGTCATTCAATAAGAGAAATATAATATGGGTTTTTGTTAATGTAAGTATAGTATTTTCGTCTTTTAATTGGAGATATTCACACTAAAATTGGAATTATACAAACATATGAATCTCTCTATTAATCTCTCAATTCTTTCTTTCTATTCAGTTATAATTTTGTGGGGGTGATTTGCATTTTTATTGATTTGATGCGTCATTCAATAAGACTAATCATAGTATGAGTTTTTGCTTATGTAAGTATAGTATTTTGTCTTTTAGTCGGAGAATTCACGCTAAAGTTGGAATTATGTAGGCAAATGATTCTTTTTTTAATTTTTTGTATGGATAAAGTGGCATATGAATCTTTGATGAAATAAGGTAACATTGTTTAGCATAATAATCTCTTTTAATCTCTCAATTCTTCTTCTTTATTTCAGTTTTTGTGGATGTGTTCTGTTTTTTTGTTGATTTGAGGCGTTATTCATGAAAACAAATATGATATGAGTTTTTGTTTTTGTTGATGTTGATCGGTCTATTGTGATTTTTTTTTCCTTTCTTAGCATTGAGCTTGGAAATTATTTTCTAATATTTTTAATTTTTAAAGAAGAAACCAAACATAATGAGGTGTTATCCTCTAAACATTAGAAACCCATTTTTTTTCTTAGATTTTTGATTTTTTAAAATATTTGATATATGTAAAAGACTTTTCCATCCCTATATTTAATATATGAAATTCAATATAATACATATCTTTT
>NC_037532.1:26960912-26963484 GCF_001531365.2 Cynara cardunculus var. scolymus | reverse complement strand
AAAGATTGATATATAAGACTTAATAATTATAATTATATATATATATATAATATTAAAAGAACAACAAATAATGATAAGTTAGATTCATATATCAAAGGTAATGTTGATTCTTATTAGTTTAATATCTAAATGTGATCATCGACTCATTTAATTAATTTCAATAAATTTTTAAAAATATTATCGTCAACGTGCAACGCACGATATCAAACACTAGTAGTTAAGAAAAAGAACACAACATTTTGGTTTATTTTTATGATTTTTATAATGGGTTTAAAATAGGCAAACACAAATCGATGGATGATAGATCTCGTACAAAATCAACTATCAATTTTGTATTAATCATAATTATTTTTCAAAAATCTCAGGGTTTTTTTTTATTTATTACAACTATATCAAGTACACTTATCTCATGCAAACTTCATATTTTGGTTCATGTTCATGATTAGTCTAAGTTTCTGCCTGAGAATAATCTGAGAAGAAGAAGGGGGCGTCAGGGTGGGGGAGGTATAGGTTGGCGCAGAGGTAGTGTAGAGGTTTAGATCTGAGGTGTTCATCATTGGAGGAAAAAGTGATTTTAGGGTTTTTTAAGTCGTCGATATACGACTCTGTCAAGAGGAGGGTGGTAGCGAAGATATCTGTGTTGGCAGAAATAGGAGAGATGAACACGATGATGGTGGGGAGTGATGGAGGTCGTCGAAGAATATCGACGACTACCAGAGATGGGAAGCCCCTAAGGTGGGGGGATGCTAGATCTTCACATCATTTATATTCGTGGACCATATATATATGTATGTATATATATAAAAATTATTTTGATAAAATCCAAGTTAAAATTAAAATGCCCAAAAATATCCTCATATAACTGAATTTAATGGTCGTTAGATAGAGAGGCGAAATCCATTGAAAAATGACAAACGTGAAGGACCAAATCCGAATTATGAAGTTTAGGGACGACATTCGTTGAAAAATGTGAACATTAGGGACCAAAAGTGAACTTTATTATTTTTATATAAACAAGTTATTATGTATTAGATAATGTTTGTTAATAAATAATCTTTTAAAATTCAAGTTTATACCTTATTATTGTATAGGGGTTGTTTTTTTTTGTTAACCTAATAATAGTTGTTAATTATGTGAACCAATCTGAGCACTTAATTCTTGAAATCTATGGGTTAAGTTAATCATGGCATATTTGTAATAAATGAAAAACTGAACGAAAATAAAAATTGATGAACATTCTTGAGCAGCGGTATTTGTGGGGAAAAAAAAAAGGTATATGAGCATCTACGAACAATCTTATTGAACACCTATGAACATCATATGGTTATGAACACGATCTTACAAATGCTTTATTGTTATGAACACATTCTTATAAGCATTTATGACCACATTCTTATGAAGACCTTGTGGTTATGAACACATTCTTATGAATACCTATGACATCATTTACTCAGATTAGTATGGTGAACAAGTTGAGTATGTTTTGGGAACATTTCACATATGAACCTAGAATATATTCACTTTGATTAACCATTGTTCACGACAAAATTAACATAATTATTCTAGAATCTTGAAATATGATGATATGATTATGATACTTAACAACATGCAAGTAATAATTTATAACATCTCATTAAATACAACTTACACAAAAAATTGTAACATTTTGTTAAATATCATAAAAGTAACTTACACCTAAAAATTACCTATTTGTCCTTCATCATTAAATCAAACATTTAAAATAATTTATACTAAAAAATGGATCTTATCGGTTCAATAAGTTCACAAAGTTAACATCATATTTTTGTTAACGAAAGATCCTACCTCTTATTATATAATATACCTTTTAAAAAATTTATGTTATAACCTGATGAAGAAACAAATTCAAATATATGATAATCGATCAATCTAATTAAAAATACATATATACTATAATATAATATCTTTTTACAAACAGCAAATTAAAAAAAAGATATTCTATTTTGTATGATAATTTTGATTAAGAATTGTCGATGTGCCAAATAAGATTGCAACAAACAAATTCTCAAAATTGACTTTTCTTGAACCTTAATAAAATTTCAAAGTTTGACATTTTATATTGGTCAACAATGCTCATACGAAATAAAAGAAAAATCAAATTAGTTGACTTTGTAAATTACGCTGCAACTGCCAAACAGTACTTTGTAAATTTTCATTTTTTCTAATTTAACACTTTTATATATATATATATATATATATATATATATATATACATATATATATATATACATATATATATATATATAACGTTTCAAATGCAACTCATCACATTTGTACAATCAATCCAACCCAATTACTTGAGATATTTATGAAAATTATTAGAGTTCATTTATTATGATTTGAATATTCGTGAAAGATAATTAGGGTTCATTAATTATAATTAATACTTTATATTAGAAAACAATTTAAACTTTTATGAAATCACAATTCATCAAATTAAATAGACGGTTGAGATTGAGTTGTATTAGTTGTACAAATGTAAAAGGTTCCATAATAATCCATATATATATATATATATATATATATATATATA
>NC_037532.1:26955697-26958067 GCF_001531365.2 Cynara cardunculus var. scolymus | reverse complement strand
TTTTAAGAGTTTTAGCCAAATGCTTTATAATATAATATAGATATATATACCAAGATGTAAATTTTACTATAAAAGAATAAATATATATAGAGTATAATATAACATAGTAAATATTTAGGGACTATTTCCTAAATACTTACCTGATAAGTGTGGATCGTGTAACTTTCCTCACCTGATAAAATAGATTATAATGTTGACATCAACCGATAAACGTTTATCGGATAAGTATCAGGTCCTTAGTGATTGGATCCAAGTTTTTTAATATAAATAATATCCAAAGAATTTGTACTAAATAAAAATGCCTAAAGAGATGATTGAGGATAAGTACCAGGCAATCCAAAAGAAATGAAGGGCTCCACACTCCACCACCACCACCAAACCCCCCCCAAAAAAAAGAAAGGATATCTTTTATACTTAAGCCCCTAAGGTTCAAGTAATTTCAAATAACCCCTTCATGTTTAGAAAAGTGCCAATTTTATTTTAAAACAGGTCCAAACGTTTATGGAGATCTGTCATCGACATCATTTATCTCGATTGTCTCTTTTATCTGTTACATCCATGATTTGACACTAAACATGAACTGTTTAATATATGATTAAATGGTTAAAGCTATTGTTGATTTGTTGATCAAGATTATAAGATATTATATTTGCTTAAGTGTAAGGGCGTTTAAGAAATTATCAAATAGTATGAGGTGATAATTGAAAATGTTGAAAAAATTGTTCAAATTGTATAATACTAGAATAGTGTTTTAGTTGGTGCCATGTGATTGTTGCAAGAATATCCTAAAAGAAACGTGTCTAATTCTTCTTAAATACCCTATAATTAAATAGTAGTAAATTATTTATATAATTAAATAATGATTAATTCTGATCTCTACATTTAGCTTCATTAATTTGATTTATTAATTCAATATAAAATATTAATTTAGTAATGAAATGTTAATGCTAACTCATAAAATCAATTTCTTGGGTAAATCAATATAATTATAAATATATATGACACTTTAAATTGTCAACATTTTTTATATGCACAATATGAATAAACTAAAACACTAAGGAGCCGTTTATCAAATACTTATTCAGCTTACCATGGTAAGAGTCGTCGTTCTCACTTAGTGGGTAAGATTTGTGGTCCGTACCATATTCATCCAGTGAGTTAATTTGACTTGGTAAACGCTTTATCACAACATGAATATACTAAAACAATAAGGTTTTAAATAATGAGCATACAGAATTCATATTGTGAACACACAATACCAATAAGATCTATATTGTTAGATGTGTCTACACATTGTGATAGTATCACATTTTGAACCAGACATATCACAATGTGGACAAAGGATCGTGTGAGAATGAAAGTTAAAGTGAGAAGTTTAAGGAGGGATCTGGATTCTGGATTCTGGACTCTAGATCACTTTTAATCTCATCCCACCCCATAAATTGTGATTCTCACAGGAATTCATTATGTGCATCTTGATGCACTGCATTAGTGTTAATCTTCAATTAGGGTTGATCTAAGGGTGAAAATCCTTCTTTCCCTTCTCACTATAACTTTCATTCTCCCCAAAACTCAAGCCTCACAATGTACACACCAACTAAATGTATATATATTTTTTGAATGCTAGCATTGTGCACATCGTACCATTTATAGTGCACGTTTATATAAAGATATATTCAGAGACAGGAGAAATAAGAGATAATATAAGAGAGAGAAAAGAGAAATCATAAAATATATGTACTTTTCATTATTTACTCAAACTTACTAAGATCATAATGTTTCTTATTAAACCTTAATTAAATGTAACATATGGATTAAAATGGATCTTATAAATTAGAAAGATCTCAAATTAAGGCCCCCATATATAGGACCAAATAACCATGGATAAAAAACGTATGACGTGGATATCAGTTTTTTTATTAACTTGGATATCTAACTCACTATGCGAGCCAACTAATCTCAGGATGACCATCTGCTTTGCAGATAGTCCAGAGTCATCGCATTTGAATCTCCGTGACCACAAAGGATTTTTATTTCTTCTTGGATTTGAACCTGAGACCTCCTAGTACATTTGACCTTTGGAGCCATGCTCAAACCAATCAGGCATCACCATTGTGATTAGACATGGATATCAAATTAATAATATAATATAATTAATTGTTTTTTTATGTAATCTATTTTACTCTAATTTTGATTATATTCTATCGATTTTGAACTAAAAATCCGGGGGATATTTTATCTTAAGATACAATTTCTTTAAATACACTTCCGTTGAGTGATCTCGATTTAACGATTTGAATGGTTTTCTCAGTTCTTTTTAATTCTCTCCTTACTTCTTCCATTATATATATATATATATATATATATATA
>NC_037532.1:26944835-26954922 GCF_001531365.2 Cynara cardunculus var. scolymus | reverse complement strand
CCGGCGGACGGTGGCCGGAGAGAGAAGAGAGGAGGGAGGAAAGTTGTAAAATACCAAAAATATTCTTGCATTAAAATTTTAATTCAAAATTGCCAAAATTATAAATTTTCTAATTTATTTATTGATTTGTGGTTAATATTGGTTCTCATAGTTATTACAAACTAATTAGTTCTCATTTGATTATGCCCCTATATATATATATATGTATATATAAGTTTAATCCAATGAGAACCTAAAATTTGTGAGATCTAATATGCATTACTAATTTAAGATAATTATTGTTATTTATTAAATAAATATAAAAGATAATGTAGTCGACTCATAAATGTTTTAATTAATTTATGGTTCCCATAAAAGAAAACACATAACTTCCATAAATAAAAATTCACAATCCTTTAATTAAAACATTAATTTATTGTTCACAATGTGTATTTAAGTCATACACAATACTTTTTAGAGATATTTAGGCTTTTTGGTTTTTGTTACTGGTGTTATTGTGTCACATTATGTTCACAAGATTATTACAATGTGTAAAAAATAGATTGTCATAAAGTTTAAACGTGAAATAATATATCTGATAGTGGTTCATATCCTGGTTTTTGGTTTTGGGTTCATTGAAAATGTTTGACAGGTGGTCATAATTTTGTTCACAATGTCTATCCAAGTCCTTACAAAAATGTTGATGTTTTTTGGTTTTGGTGTTTTTGTGTTCACTTTATGTTCACTTATGATTACAATGAGTTACTCGGTGATATTTGTTAGGTTACCTGATTTTCAAAATGTGTTAGTTTACTTGTTAGGTTTAGTTTCATTTTTTTGGATTATTTTGTTAATGAGAAAAGAGTGAGAAGAAAATTTGTAAAATATCCATAATAATCTTTATCGAAAATTTTAATTAGAATTTCCAAAATTACTAATTTCCTTATTTACTTATTAATTTAATAAAATATGTGATTTATATTGGATCTCATAAATTAAACGATTCTTAAAATACACACACATATAAGGTGTAAATGATACAAGACAACTCACGAGTTACTCGAGATCGAGTCGGTCAAAACTCAATTAACGATCGACTCGAATAGGCTCAGCTAAAACTCGAACTCGACGTATTAACAAATAGAGTTGAGCTACCTAATATTCGACTTGATAAGTTTGTGTGATACTCGATATTTTTATATATAATTAATTTAAAAAATATAATCAATTTTATAACATAATATGTATAATATAATGTAATAAAAATATCTTATATTTTAAGATATTTGAACAATCTTGTACATTTTTAACTATAAAAACTAATCAATAATTTTTTTATTTAAATCATAATTAAAAAAGATAAAAAAATAACTATAGAATTTTGGTGAAATTGTCTCAAATTGAAAAAGATATAGTAAAAGAAGGATAAAGAGGTGTTATAAAAAGATAAAGAGGTGAATGAAGTTTGTAATTTTATCTTTTCGATGATGAAGTTTGAGGTGCATCCCTTTAGTTTTTTAAAATTTAAGAGAAGACCTTTAAGTTGTATAATTTATAAGAGAAGACCCTAAAATTTCATAAATTTCGACAAGTGAACTTGATTCGAGTTCGAGTTTGATTTGAGTTTGATTTGAATAAGAGTTCGAGCTCGAGTTCAAGTTCGAGCTCGATTCAAATAAGAGTTTGAGCTCGAGTTCAAGTTTAAAAAATTGCAAGCGAATTCAACTCGATATTAGTTTTTAACTACTCATGAGTTTTTGAGCCGAGTTCGAACTTGAGAAATGACTATCGAGTTCGAGTCAAATATATTGATATTCGAGATCAACTCCCATCATTTACGCTCCTACACACACATATATATAGAGAGAGACAAGTTCAAACAAGAAGACAATCAATTTACGAGAAGATGAGAAAAAAATATATGGGTCATGCAATCTATTAATTAAAAATACCATAACTAAAAAATAAAAAAATAATTTTAAAAATTAGAATAATTATCATTTTGAAATTAGATAAATACTTAAAAATCACATTGTATCTTTTAGATTTATTTATTTTTTTAATTTTAATTAATTAATAACTTTATTTATCAAATTTTATATAAAAAAATTAAATACACTTTTGATAAAATAATTTTATAATTTTTATCAAATATCACTTGTGATTCTACGATGAATTTATATATGATAATTATAAATATTTTTATTAATTATACTCTTAGAGAGGGAGAGAGAATTATACATTCCGTTTTTCATGGAATATTTCAGATTCGTTATTGGTTAACATAATTTTATATTTAAAAAATATATTAAAATATGATTATTTTGACTCTTCAAACTTGTTTTTATTAATATATAAGTTTATTGGTAATGATTATAATATCAAATTTAAGGATTATTTATTTACCTCTTAATAATTTCATTAAGAAAAAACCTTTGAATCGTTAAAAAATGTATCTTGTTTGGTAAAAAAAAATTTGTCTTTTAATTATTTTAAAACCCTCTAAATGATTTAGTATCATGGATCTCTCTTAACCATTAAGAACCCTAATTTCATTGTACACAATTACCAAACAATAATATTTTATTTTGCACCATATCATAAAAGTCTCTTAATCATTCTGTACCAAACCATTCAGCAATTGTCAAACAGCCCCTTAATCGTTATAACCCAAAAACCTTTCAAGAAATATATATTATACCTCAACAAAAGCAAAAAGAATTTATTGGAAAAAATTAGCTGAAATATATTATCTGTTAAATATTTATTTATTTATTAATTATCGAAATTAAATATTCATAAAACTTATCCTAGTTTACAAAAACAATATATAAAAAAGTTAATTGTAATTATATATTTATTTAATCATATGTTTATAGTTTCAACTATAATATTTTTATATAAAATTTAAACAAGTTATTAGTCATAAACATGATTACCAAAATATAAATTCATGATTAATATTTTTCGATCTAAATGTTTAATTAGAAGAACATAATTAATTGCCTTATTTAATATATGCAATTAAACTTTATAAAAAGTACAATTAAAGTGGAAATTTGAGTTCTTATGCTCAATTAGGATCCGTATTTTAGATATATGCTTTCAAACTTTGAAAAACACGCTTATCTTTTCTTATTACTATAATACCCCAACATTCAAGAACTTCATTCTAGCAATTTCGATACAAAAGAAGAGATCAAGTACAAGGGAAGAGGGCATAACTGTACATGCTTAAATCTAATGTATGATTTGAATTGTTCTTTCGTACATGTGTCACTCACTAGAGCCTGACATAGGCTTGATAGTTGTAACATATGAATTTGAGTTGTTTTCTTGTAGCATTGTGTTTACTTAATTGAGCTCAATGCAAGCTTGATAATAGTTCGATCCATGTTAGATATAAATTTGTACTATTTGGTTGTAAGTTATATATATATATATATATATATATATATATATATGTAAACCTAGATGGAATATGATTGGTTAAGCTTGGTTAGTATAGTTAACACAAATTTCTTGGTTAGTATTTGAACTAAGTGCTCTCTCTCTCTCTCTCTCTCTCTCTCTCCATATATATATATATATATATATATATATATATAGGGGTTGGTTCAAATATTAGCCCAAACTATTGTGCAAACTATGCTAACCGATCTTGATCGTTCATTTTCTCATCAAACGGTCCTTATTAAATGAGACTACAAAAATAATCATTTAATTAATGTATTAAATGAGATGTTTATGAACAACTGTTCAAAGGGTAATTTTGTAAAAAAATCGCATCACATCGTGAACCTATATTATTCAGACGATTTCGTAACCTCCAATCAACTACGAAACTGTCAATCCATACGATCAATAGTGTATATCATTAGCGAAAAATCTGGTTCAAAATATTCATCAAAACAATGGATGATTTTGGCGAAATGCATACAAGTTTGGATTTGTGAACCTAATGAACATCACACACACGCAACACTTCACAAATACATACAAGTTTGGATTTGTGAACCTAATGAACATCAGCAATATGACATAAAACAGTAATGAATYCCAACGTCTACGYCTGTGTTATTTGTGCTGATTTGATATTTGTTAATATATGTGTGTCTGTGCACAAATGTCTTAATGCATCCTAGTATGAAAAATGTAATCGCTATGTGTGTGATCAAGTAATATAGCACAGTGAACATAATGAATAGCCCCTATATAAACATGATATGATTTGTGCTATATGACATAAAACAGTAACAAAACTAAAACTATTATTACACAAAGTAGATAATTCAAAAGAGCAACAAGGATGTGAATTTATTGAAATTGAAAACTTAGTGAAGAATGTATATTGTTTGTCATCCCGAAGTCAAATCTTTAATAAACATAATGAACAGTCCCTATGTAGTTAGTCTTCAAAACTAAAACTTAGTGAAGAATGTATATTGTTTGTCATCCCGAATTCAAATCTTTAATGTAGGCGTGTTCACATTAGCGTGTTCATAGCTATCATATGTTCATATTGGGACACTTATTGATCATTTTCTTCACTTTCGGAATTCGAATTCTGAATGTATTCGTAGACGCTTTTAGCTTTTTCATTCTCATTGTCGTCRATCCRTTTTACTYTATGATTATCCATATTACTCGGACTATAACGGAATCTTTACAAAAGGGACTTTTTTCAAATTTACAATATCAAAACCATTATAGGAAGAATAAATGTAAAATTCAGTAAGATGAATACATGTGAAACTTCATGTCATTATTACATGAAGATCAATTAGTGATATTTTAAGATTTGTAACTCCCAATTAAAATATTTGGGAGTTACATAAGAATGATAAATTACCTAAATACCCTTACAATTAATATGTAAGTTACATTTGAACATAACTAAAAGATGGAACATGATTGGTTGATGTTGGTTAGCATAGTTTGCACAATAGTTTTGGTTAGTATTTGAACCAACCTATATATATATATATATATATATATATATATATATATATATATAGATAGATAGATAGATATATGTATATGTAAACCTAGAGTTAGATAGTTAAGTCGATGGACGATTTGATTTGTTCTCTTGTAAGATTATGTACTTAACAGAATTTGATGCATGTTCAATAGTAGTAATGTAAAGCTATCGAATATCTAAGGAACCCATCAATACATCAATAAGCATTTGTTCATTCTTAAACATAAGTACATTTGAGTTCCAATCAAACTCTATCGCTTACTTACCGGGTAAGATTTTAGTCTTCCAAAACGACATCGTGTGTAACAATTTACCCACTAAGCGCTAAACGTGGTAATAGTCGTCGCCATCACTTACCGGATAAGACTCTTGGTATGTGCCTTCGCTCTTAGTAGGTAAGATGCTTGGTACTTGTCATATTCATCCAGTAAGGGAATGTGACTTGACAAGCGCTTACCCGGTAAGAAAAGAAAAGATAAAGAACAAGTGGGGGAGAAAAACTCTCTTCCCCAAAGTCGCTATGAGAATTAGGGCAAAAATGGGGTTAAAATCCATTTGAAGTAAGCTATATTGACGATTTACGGTTTAGTAGTTAATTAGTGGCATAACCGTTTGTTGAAGGGTCACACCTATTCCAAAAGGAAACAACGATTCATGCTTTGTGTATAAATATTGTATCCCTGTGTCTTGTAAATGATTGATGTATGTACAAAGTTCTATGCAATAATAAAATATATGTTACTATTCATCTTCTTCTTGCATATTGAATCTTCCTTCTCTTCCAACATTTTCTTGATGACCTTAATAATGCATTCATAAATAGTCATAAAAAACTTACGTCAACAGGTTCTTACCATTGAAACACTTCAACTATTATCACCATACCCCCATATATGTATGTAGGTGGATGTGCTGGTGATGATTGTAGACGTTGATTACTCAAACTGTAACATATGACTATTTATAAGAACATTACCAGAGTTACAAAGAAAACGCAACCGTGACCTAGTTGACATATTTTTTGAGGTGGGGAGGTCTACAAATAGGGGAAAGATCATGATGAAATCGTAAGCAAGAACCAGTCAACTCCAAAATATAACAAAAACGTTGATGAAACATAATAAACACATAAAAAAGAGTATATTGAGTTGATACAAATTAAAGATATCACTCACTCATCAACCGTCTTATTCCAGGAGTAATCAAGATTTAGAGAATGGGTTTATGAGTTGGAATTTTTGGAGTGAGAAATACAAGACCCAAACATGATTCATGTGCAAAGGTATATTTGGAAAAATGAAGCCAAGTTTAAAGCATATTTTTGTAAGGATTATCAACATTAAGGGGTCGTTTACCAAACACTTATCCGGTAAGTGCTTATCGGTAAATTTAACACTATCATTTACTTACCGGGTAAGATTTTAGTTCATCAAAACGGTATCGTAAGCAACAATTTACCTGGTAAGCACTTACCATGGTAAGAGTTGTTGTCCTCACTTAGCGGGTAAAAATCTTGATCTTTGTCTTGCTCTTATCGGGTAAGATTTTTGGTCATTCCAATATTCATCCGATAAAATAATGTAACTTAATGTTCACTTACCCGAATAAGCATTTACTAACCGTTACTAAGGGGCTGTTTGACAGTTGCTGAATGGTTTGGTGCAGAATGGTTAAGTGGTCAGAATGGTTAAGTACTGAATGAAATAATGTTGTAACAAATTACCATTTTAACCCTCTTTCCAGAAGTTTGATTTCTCGAGGCAAAGAGCCTGTTAATGAATTGATGGAAAGATTAAGGATTGTGGTTAAACTTGGGAGATCAAGAACTTCTGTGGGTATACACCCACTGAGCTTATTCATGGACAAATCTATGAAAATTATCCTTCCGAAATTCCTAAAACTGATGGGTATGCTTCCTCCCAATTCATTGTTTGACAAATCAATTTTAGTCAAGTTTCCAAGATTACCCAATGAATTTGGGATATTTGAAGACAATCTATTTCATTAAACCTAGGCCTTTCAAGATTACCCTCGAGATCTTCAGGAATAGAGAGATGCAGAGATGGTGGAGAGTGAGATCTTCAGGAATAAAGAGATGCAGTGAAATCGAGAACCCTGAGCTGAAGGCATCTACTTATGTTTGCTGGGATGGTGCCTTGGATGCTGTTGGAGGCGAAGATAGAGAGATGCAGAGATGGTGGAGGTGAAGAAATAGAGATGCAGAGATGCACGAAGAGAGCGGCTGGAAAAGAGGGGTGGAGACAATGGAGGTGACCGGCGACAACCGGCGAAGCTGTGGAGGTGACTAGCGACAATCGGCGAAGCTGTGGGGGTGGCGGGTGATGGCGACCGGCGATGGAGACGATGGAGGTGACCGGCGATGGCTGTGGAAGGCGACGAGTTCTCGTGAAAGGCGACACAATGCAGCTAGAAGAGAGGGGGTGTGGAAGGGTTAAGATGGAACAAATGCAATCTGAATGGTTAAGTGAGGCCTTAGACACAAAATAGTTAAGAGGTTATTATAACCATTAAGAGGCTTATTTTTTTTTGCCAAACAACCTTACCTCTTACCAATTAAGAGGTTGGCTTTTAATTAAGGCTATTTGCCAAAAGGGGACTCATTGACCATATAAACTCAAGTTTTTAGTATTAAAATAAAAATATGTTCTTGATCGTCCAAACTAAGACGTACATAATACTAATAATAAATCAAACCCCAATAGGAATGGCAATGACAGTTTCCGAGCAACCACCACCTCCCTCAGCCTCACCCCCCCTTTAAACAAATTCAAGATCTCAAACCCTTTTTAATTCTCTCTCCCTTCCAATCAATCATCAGAACTCACACCCACCTCCACCTCAATCAGCGCATGAGATGGGAGTAGCACCGCCGGCCACCATCACAACCATCGTCCTCTTTCTGTTCTTCTGCACCGCCGTCGCAAAGTTGGAAACTTACTCTCATTCTTACCCAAGCTTCAACAAATCCTTGAAGGAAAAAGCCAACTCCGAGTTAGTATTCGAAAACAATGCCACGATTGAAAAGGATGCCCTGCAGGTCACTCCAGACACCGGCAACACCGCCGTCTTTGGCCTCCAGAACCAGTCCGGTAGGATCATGTTCCGAAAACGCTTCAAGTTATGGGACGGCGGCGACGGAGATATCAACTCCACTGTAGCATCATTCACCACATACTTTCTTGTTAATATGTATCCTGTTAACAACGGCACCACCGGTGAAGGTTTAGCCTTCTTAATAGCACCCACCCTTCAAATTCCTAGTAATAGTTACGGTCAATATCTCGGCCTCACCAACGCCACCCTCGACGGCCAATCAAGCAACGGCATCCTCGCCGTCGAGCTCGACACCGTCAAACAAAGCTTTGATATCGATAACAACCACATAGGTCTCAACATCCACTCTATCAGATCTGTCGACTCCAAATCATTAACACCCAAAAACATCACTCTAGCTCCGGGAACAACACCGGCGTTCCATAATATCTGGATTCACTACGACGGTGTCGAGAAGATCTTACGGGTTTACATCAAAGACAAACCGGAAGTAACGTCTCCGACTCCACCCATGCCGGAAACACCCATCATCGAGTACAACCTGGATCTCCGAAGGACAGTTAATCGCTACTCTTACTTCGGTTTCGCCGCCTCCACCGGAGACTTAATCGAGCTAAACTGCGTTCTACAATGGAACCTAACTGTAAACTACTTCCCCGGCCCGAAGAGTCCATGGATGAAAATCTTGCTTGGCGTTGGGATTCCGGTGGTGGTGGCCGTGGTGGCGCTGGCGGCTCTGCTAGGTCGTTATTTATACAAGAAACGATTGGTGGATCGGTCGCAATCAAACATTCTCAGCCGGCTGAGAACGTTGCCGGGAATGCCGAAGGAGTTCCGATTCCGGGAGCTGAAGAAAGCCACAAATAACTTCGACGAGAAGAGGAAGCTTGGACAAGGTGGTTATGGCGTCGTTTACCGGGGAGTGTTGCCGGAGGACAATGTGGAGGTGGCCGTGAAATGGTTTTCCAGAGAAAGCTTAAAAGGAGAAGACGATTTCTTGGCTGAACTCACCATCATCAATCGCCTCCGCCATAAACATCTGGTTCGATTATTGGGTAAGTTTTTCTTCAATTCAAATTTACCATCCATTGTTTCTTGAAATTACATTTTTTTTTAAAATTTTATTTGTAAATTCCAATCAATAAAATGTTTAAAAAAATAAAAGAGACGTAGGGTTTTGTGTATCTAAGAAATTACTTTTTACAGAACAAAAAACTTTTGGTATAATAAGTCGTGTTATATGCTTTATGAGTTGTAAATTGGTGTGAATGGATTGGAAAAGGATATCTTTAAAAACGGAATAACCATCATAGTGGTAGATAAAGATAGAGATCGTTGGGTCCCACTTGTTTTCAAATGGGCAGCCTGTTTCTTTGGACGTATTATTTTTTTTAAGTAATATAATATTTATATACGATAAAATGCAACAAATAAATTTACACATTTTTCTCACCTATAGTAAGGTTTGAATTTATGATCTTCTAAAAGACTAAGGGTTATGATACTGCTAGACCAAACACCATTTGGTTTTGCATATCTTAAACATTGTGGTATTTGTTTTCGTTTTTTGTTTTGTGTTTCCATTTTCTTTTTTTTTCTTTCTATTTTCTGCTTTTATTTTCATATTTGTAGTTTCCAAAATTAATTTTTCAACTGCCTCCTTTGTTGATTTGCCCAAATCAATTTTCAATTTTTTCTGAGTTTGACCTAAAAATGTCAAACATAGATTTTAACGATGATAAAATTAAAAAACAACTTGTAATGGCTTACGGTTGTTAAGACAAAATTAACGTTGAATCGGCAATTTCGTTTACCAAACTCGTGATTACGATTATATATCTTGTTTCGTTGGTTTTGATTTATTCGATCATTGTATTTAACTTTAAATAAAAAGTCAAAATAATTTCGTTTTCAAGATCGGTCTACAACTGTTGTTCGTATCGTTAATTTGTGTACTTTGAACCTACATTCGATGGTCCACCTCCACCCCCAATTTGCATGCTTATTATATATTTCCCTCGTGTCCTTTAAATTATTTATAATTTCTTA
>NC_037532.1:26940094-26943605 GCF_001531365.2 Cynara cardunculus var. scolymus | reverse complement strand
ATTTGCTCTTGTATAAATTTTATGGGCTTTGTATTTATTTTATATCAATTTCTCTTTTATTTTATTATTTGAAGTTTTATACTGTGAATGTAACAGATAAACTTACACATCATTCTTATCTTTTATGAGATCTGAACCGGAGGCTGATGTTCGGATACTATTAGGCTAAAGATTTTTTGTTTGCTATTGTTGGAGTGTCGGAGACGGACCATGGATTTTTTTTATTGGCGGTATTGTTTGACCATATGGATGAACATTACACGGATTCGGTTTGTTGCACTGTTAAGTCGAGAAAATTTCTCGGGTTAGTTTGTTAGTTGTTTGTATTTCCAAAGGAGCTCAACGGTATGCCCCTAAATATGTCCGCTTCTGCTATTGTTAACACATATACTATCAAACCTTTATATATCTTGGAACCTTCAGTCTTTATATAAGAACATTGTTTAGAGAGTGATTTAAAGGGATTCAACATATTATTGCAGTTATTATGTTTATAAATACCAAAATCGGTTGTATTTGGTTTTAGATTTTAAAGCAAGTTGGTTCGCAGTTAGATCCGGAACCGAACTCTTTTTGTTTTAAATTTTGTAATTTTGAACTTGAGAAAACGTTATTTAATATTTTAATTTTAAGTTAGAGAATCCTAAATTTGTATTTGGTTTTATGATTCGATTCGGACTAAACCGGCTCTAAACAAGAACATGACAGGTTTAGATTGGCTGATTATTGGTTCTCTCGTTATTTGATTTTTCAATCCCATCCGGCCTAGTCTGGTCTGGTCATCCCTCGATGTTGAACATTTAACCGAGTCCGTTTACATCTGAAAGTTGGGCTAGACATGGAGGGCCCAAGCCCAAAATCACACTCTTATCCGAATTCGAAAGTATAAATGGGTCAAAACTTCTATCTTTTTAATCTATTCAAGTTAGTGATGGCCAAAAACCGATTTCGGGCCGGGCCGGTCCTAATCGGGCCTTAGCTTCTTCGTAACTGGTGGTAACCGGTCTAATCATAACCGGTCCGGTCCCGGCCGAGAAAGTAATGACCAGTCAAGCCGAATCATAACCGGTTATGGGGCTACTGGTCCCGGTCCCAACCGGTCTCATCCATAAAAAGATATATATTTTTTAATTTTTTTAATTTTTTTAAATTTTTAAATGATATATATTTTTACTGTGTTATTAAATTTGTCGTACGAATTATTCAAATACACTTTAAAAATACGTTTTATTATAATTAAAATTACATTGTTTTATAAAAAGTTATTTGAAAATACATTTATTCATCAATCTTCATCCGTATCTCATGTCGGATTGATTTGAAGAGTTCCGGTCTCTTGAATTCTTCTAATAGTCTCTTGGTCATCAAGGTCATCAATGTCGAGTTCCTTATCATCTTCATATTGTGAGTAAATGTCTTCGGTATCGATAGTTGGCGGAGTGCTTAGTCCCATGGAAATTTCATTTTCTTCTAATATTTTCTTCCATCGCTCCAATCTCCATTCCTAACGATGTCGTGTGTTGAATCCTAGCAACGTTCTCCAAATAATTATTCAAGCAGATGCAACACTCCACGAACTCTGGGCTTAGTCTTGTCCGGCGTATGGAAATGATCCTGCCACTAAGAGAAAAAGCAGACTCCAAAGCTGCGGTACTAGCTTGGATTGTTAGTACATCACGTGCAATGCACGCCAAAATCGGGAATTGAGGTTGTTTTTGTTTCCAAAAATCTAATAAATCAATTTTTTCAAAATCTTCGACATCATTTGCGGGACATGCGGCCATAAAGTTAGTATGCACATACATATTTAGTTCACCCAAATCGTTATCATATCGACTTTTTTTACTTGATTTATATTAAACCTCGTTTATTAAAAATGTTTGTCGATGACCACTAGAAGAAGAACTAGAACCCACAAACCCACGACTTGAAGAGCTTTGTTGATGGTTTCCTTCTCCGTAAAAATATTTGTAATGATCAAATAAAGCTTGAAAATTACGATTAAACAAACGTTTTTGTTTCATTGAAAAAGAATTATCCATAGTGGTATCCAAATCAAAAGTCACACGTATTTGTGTAATTAAAACTTCAACACCGACAATATTTAAAATACGGGTTTAATGTCGCATCACAAATAAAAGCAAATGGAATGCTTATAAAATATTTGAACAATTTCTTTTTCATTGAAGACATCAACCTTTTTCCAATGATGTTCTTCGTATTGAGCAATCTTACTTGCCAAAATATAGATTTGGTTTAAAACTAAAGGACTTGTTGGTTAATAAATACCGGATAGAAGTGTTGTCTTTTTAAAATCGTCTAAAATGTCGTACAATCCTTCAAGCACGGCCCAATCAAGATTTCTAATAGAATTTTGCGGGTAAAGGTGTCTATAAAAAGCAAAAATATAAATTTTTTTGTTTTATCAAAATTTCAATCATAAAATAAGTCGAATTCCAACGAACGGGCATATCGTACCTTGGTCCTTAAACTTTAAAACCAACGTTCTCGCAATACTTTCTATATTCCGCATTCATTTTTTGAACTTTTGTGAAAATTCGCCGCAACATAAGTCTAAATTTATCAATTACAGGTTTACAAATATTTAAACCGTCTTGAACGACTAAATTTATTATGTGTGCACAACAACTTGTATGAAATAGTTTACCGTCTGATGTAGGTGCAAATGATACTTTAATTTTTCCACACAAGCATTGTTATTACTAGCGTTATCAAATGAAATACTAATTATTTTAGCAATTAAATTATAAAATGCAAGACATTTTTTAAAAATTGAAAATTGACGTGCATCCGAATGTGACGCACGAAACGGTTTAAACGCAATTACACGTTTGAATAAATGTCATGCTGTAAGCTCAATCCAATATGTCGTTATGCATATATTTAAAAACGGAATAACCATCATAGTGGTATATAAAGATAGAGGTGATTGGGTCCCACTTGGGCAGCCTGTGTTTCTTTGGACGTATTAAACATTGTGGCATTTGTTTTCGTTTTTTGTTTCCATTTTCTGTTTATTTTTTTCTATTTTCTGCTTTTGTTTTCATATTTGTAGTTTTCAATTTATTTATGTCGAAGATGGTCGCTTAATCAACTGCGTTTGACCTAAAAATGTCAAACATAGATTTTAACGATGATAAAATTCAAAAACAACTTGTAATAGCTTACGGTTGTTAACATAAAATTAACGTTGAATCAGCAATTTCGTTTAACGAACCCATGATTACGATGTTGATGTCGTTATATATCTTGTTTCGTTGGTTTTGATTTATTCGATTATTGTATTTGACTTTAAATAAAAAGTCAAAATAATTTCGTTTTCAAGATCGATCAACAACTGTTGTTTGTATCGTTACTTTGTGTACTTTGAACCTACATTTGATGGTCCACCCCCACCCCAATTTGCATGCTTATTATATATTTCCCTCGTGTCCTTTAAATTATTTATAATTTCTTACGATAAATATTAAAATTCTAAAAATTTATAACC
>NC_037532.1:26898085-26938624 GCF_001531365.2 Cynara cardunculus var. scolymus | reverse complement strand
ATTTGCTCTTGTATAAATTTTATGGGCTTTGTATTTATTTTATATCAATTTCTCTTTTATTTTATTATTTGAAGTTTTATACTGTGAATGTAACAAATAAACTTACACATCATTCTTATCTTTTATGAGATCTGAACCGGAGGCTGATGTTCGGATACTGTTAGGCTAAAGATTTTTTGTTTGCTACTGTTGGAGTGTCGGAGACGGACCATGGATTTATTTATTGGTGGTATTGTTTGATCATATGGATGAACATTACATGGATTCGGTTTGTTGCACTGTTAAGTCGAGAAAATTTCTTGGGTTAGTTTGTTAGTTGTTTGTATTTCCAAAGGAGCTCAACGGTTTGCGATTCCTTGTAGCGTTGATTGAATAAAAGCTAAGGAAACCAATATTAAAAGGCTAAATTTGAGAAAACGTTATTTAATATTTTAATTTTCAGTTAGAGAATCCTAAATTTGTATTTAGTTTTATGATTCAATTCGGACTAAACCGGCTCTAAACAAGAACGTGACTGGTTTAGATTGGCTGATTATTGGTTCGCTCGTTACTTGATTTTTCAATGGTTTAGATTGCTGATTATTGGTTCTCTCGTTACTTGATTTTTCAATCCCGTCCGGCCTAGTTTGGTCTAGTCATCCTTCGATGTTGAGCATTTAATCGAGTCCATTTACATCTGAAAGTTGGCCTATAAAGGCTTAGACATGGAGGGCCCAAGCCCAAAATCACACTCTTATCCAAATTCGAAAATATAAATGGGCCAAAACTTCTATCTTTTTAGTTTATTCGAGTTAGTGATGGCTAAAAATCGGCTCCAAGCCGAGCCGGACCCAATCAGGCCTTAACTTCTTCGTAACTGGCGGTAACCGGTCCAACCATAACCGATCCCGGTCAAAAAAGTGATGACCTGTCAAGCCGAATCATAACCGGTTATGGGGCTACCGGTCCCGGTCCCAATCAGTCTCATCCATAAAAAAATATTTTTTTTAAATTTTTAAAATTTTTAAATGATATATATTTTTACTGTGTTATTAAATTTTTCATACGGATTATTCAAATACATTTTAAAAATGCGTTATATTATAATTAAAATTACATTGTTTTACAAAAAGTTATTTGAAAATACATTTATTCATCAATCTTCATCGGTATCCCATATCAGATTGATTTGAAGAGTTCCGATTTCTTGAATTCTTCTAACAGCCTCTTGGTCATCAAGGTCATCAATGTCGAGTTCCTTATCATCGTCATATTGTGAGTAAGTGCCTTCGGTATCGGTAGTTGGCGGCGTGCTTAGTCCCATGGATATTTCATTTTCTTCCACCGCTTCAATCTCCATCTCTAACGATTTCGTGTGTTGAATCCTATCAACGCTATCCAAATAATCCTTCAAGCAGATGCAACACTCCACGGACTCTGTGCTTAGTCTTGTCCGGCGTATGGAAATGATTCTGCCACTAAGAGAAAAAGCAAACTCCGAAGCTAAGGTACTAGCTTGGATTATTAGTACATCAAGTGCGATGCACGCCAAAATCGGGAATTGAGGTTTTTTTTGTTTCCAAAAATCTAATAAATCAATTTTTTCAAAATTTTCGTCATCATTTGCGGGGAATGCGGCCATAAAGTTAGTATGCACATACATATTTAGTTCACCCAAATCGTTATCATATCGACTTTTTTTACTTGATTCATTTAAAACCTCGTTCATTAAATTAGTCATCAACTCATGACTTGAAGAGCTTTGTTGTTGGTTTCCTCCTCTGTAAAAATGTTTGTAAAGATCAAATAAATCTTGAAAATTACGATTAAACAAACGTTTTTGTTTCATTGAAAAAGAATTATCCGTAGCGGTATCCAAACCAAAAACCACATATATTTGTGTAATTAAAACTTCAACACCGACAATATTTAAATACGGGTTTAACGCCGCAATACAAAAAAAAATGGAATGCTCATAAAATATTTTAACAATTTCTTTTTCATTGAAGACATCAACATTCCTCAATCGTGATGGTCTTCGTATTGGACAATCTTACTTGCCAAAATATAGATTTGGTTTAATAACTAAAGAGCTTGTTGGATAATAAATACCGGATAGAAGTGTTGTCGCATTTTTAAAATCGCCTAAAATATCGTGCAATCCTTCAAGCACGGCTCAATCAAGATTTCCAATAGATATTTGTGGGTAATGGTGTCTATAAAAAGCAAAAATATAATTTTTTTTGTTTTATCAAATTTTCAATCATAAAATAAGTCGAATTCCAACGAACGGGCATATCGAACATCAATCTCAAAGTTCTAAAACCAACATCCTCGCAATACTTTCTATATTCCGCATTCAATTTTTTACCTTTTGTGAAAATTCGTCGCAACATAAGTCTAAACTTATCTATTACGGGTTTATAAGTATTTTAAACCATCTTGAATGGATAAATTTATTATGTGTGCACAACAACTTGTATCAAATAATTTACCGTCTAATATAGGTGTCAAATGACACTTTAATTTTCCACACAAGCATTTTTATTACTAGCGTTATCAAATGAAATACTAATTATTTTAGCAGTTAAATTATACAATGCAAGACATTTTTTAATAATTAAAAATTGACGTGCACCCGAATGTGGTGCACCAAACGGTTCAAACGCGATTACACGTTTGAATAAATGTCATGTCGTAGGCTCAACCCAATGTGCCGTTATGCATATATATGAAACCGGCGATCCGTATAGTGCGCTCCATACATCACACGTTAAAAAAATATTGTTAGGCAAAACGGAAAACTTTTGTTACATTTTGGCCCGACACATTTTCCACATTTTAAAATTGTATCACGTCTAAGGGTTTGACGACTTACCGGCTTGTATCGTGGTTGTAGCGTCTTTTGAATCAACTTCATAATGTGAGGGTTGTCAAAATGTCCGAAAGGCAACTCGACTTGAATGACACATTATGTTGTCATTTGTCGGTTCAACTCGGCATCATACGACCATATTTGACCTTGAGTGTCAAGTATCGTTTAGCTTGAATCGCCCATTGACCTCAACCCCAGGCACGTTTTTCGGGTGTGCCTCCTTAAGGTAGAATTTCCTTCCGCCTTAAGGAGAGCTTGACACATTTTGCATTGTGCCTTTCTTTTTCCGTTCGTGAGAACCACCAAGTTGTAGTGATTTCAAATCTCGGACTTTCGTCTGTGTTCGGCGAGAAATTACGCAACTTGTTCGTTTGATGCATCGTGTTGTTCACCGCCCATTTTGTAAGATAAAGAGAGAAAGAAATGCAAATTGTGAAGTGGAAACGAGAAATTAATACGACTCAAATTCACAAAATATAACGAGAAACCGAGAATTGTGAACGTTTTTTTACGTTTTTGAAGAAGAGAGAAAGTTGGTATGTTAAACTCTCAAACTTGATACATATTTATAGTGTTCTGGGGCAAAAAAAATACAAAAAAGGGCTATAAATGGCTCTATAACGGTCATGTAACAGTTAGTTTTAAAAAAAAAAGGATATATTTTTCGAGCCGGGCCGGTCCTTAACTGATCCCGGTTTTATAAAACGGTCAAAAAACGTAACCGGTTGTAACCACTGGTCCTCTCCGGTCTCGGTCCTTGACCGGGCTGGACCGGTTTGGCAATCACTAATTCGAGTTGGTGCAATCAATTGTGTTTTAGTGCCAATTTGGTATTATTGGAAAAATGTTTCGAAGTGCCAAATCCGTTTAAAACATATAAAAAATTGATGTCGTTAATGAATATATATACATGTTTAGAAGTTGGTAACATCAAGTGGCTGTAGTTTAGTGGTAAGAATTCCACGTTGTGGCCGTGGAGACCTGGGCTCGAATCCCAGCAGCCACACTTTTATCCACATTTTTCATGCCCAATATCTAAAAATCAACCCAAGTTTTTTTTTTGTTTTTTTTATTTTAACAATGTTTTATTGAATATTAATATATGTATTATAAAACCTGTGTAATGCTAATAATTTAATAAATATACTTGAATTTTAAAATAAATTGTTTCAAACATTTATTTATGTAGTAAATAAGAGGGTGTTTAGTTAGAAGTATTAAGCAGTAATTAATGAGAATAAAAATAAAATAAAAAACTATTTGATTTTTTATAATATAATTGGCTCATTTATCTAGAAGTCCAAAATTTCATTTCTGGTTAAATTGGGGAAAATGAAAATTCATTTCCTGTCATTTTCATTTCTCAACATTAGCCAAACAGACCCTAAGATATTGCTACTTCATGCAAATAGTCATTTTGTATTAAAACCGTATCTTAGGATAATAAGGTGTCGTTTGTTTAACAGAATGGAACGTGTCAAAATTGAAATCTGTTAAAGAAATACATAATTTGACGGATAAAAAATGAGATATAATCAGGTTCGACCATGTGTTTGATTAGCAAAAATTGAGTTCAAGATTTTATAAAAGATTGTGAAACATAAAATCTTTATAATCAAATTTGCTCACAAATAAAATTTACTACCACTTACTAGGTAGTCGTGAGAAGTAGCGACAAATGTCACGCATGTAAAATCAGCTTGAAAGCTACTTGATCGTTACTCAAACCAAAAATGACAATAACAAAATTAAGCTCAATAGACTTTTCAAATGGACAGCTATAATCCTAACATGCATTTATTTACGCCATGTATGTATAATAAATTCATGCACTAAAATAGTGTGCAACAAAATGTCTGTACAAAACTCCCGAAGTGGAATTACACGACATAAAGCTTCCGAAATTCTCTTTTTTAGCCATAAAACGACATGGAATAAAATTTCTCAACAAGACTCGTATGCATCGATTTATTTCTCAAAACTAGTAAAATGATATATGCATGCGCTTTCATTACAACATGACATTTACATTGGTTTCGAATTTAAAGCCAAATCACAATACACTTTCGCCAATCTAAGATACTGGCTAAAATAAAATAGTTCCCATTAAAGAAAACAAAAAAGAAAATACTCAAATTATACGTAACAAAATAGTTTCCATAAAAATCTAAGGGAAAATTATATAACTGAATGTAATCAAAATGTTCACATGTAACAACAAAATAGCAGGAAATAAAATTCTCAAACAACCCATACAAACAGTAAATCCATTTAATTCCAAAATTTCATCCTTGAGTCATAAAACATCATAATATAAAATTCCAACAAAACTTGCAAACAGCCGTAGGAGATACAGTAGTTTCATTGCAAATTTAGAACTTGACCCATCTCTTATATGTACCAAATAATTTCTTAAAACTCGTAACAAAATTTTTGTACGCCCCTTGGATAAGAAATAGAACAACTCCTGGCAGTTTCAAATCCAAAACTCGTTTAGAACATGCATTTCAAAAATGTGCAATGCTAGTAAAGCAGTATGAAGAAAATTATTAATATAACTTGTATGCTAACCTTATGCAACTAAAACAATTTAGAAATTTTCAAAACATGGGCTACACTCTTGTGTGCGTGCCAAAGGCATTCCTCAAAATTATTAACCTAACAGGTGCAAATATTTTGACAAGCATGGGAGAACTCGTGCAATTTATTTCAAAAATAGATATTGTGCATGCATTTGGTCAGGATTCGATGTCTAAAAACCACGCTCGCCAAGCCTACTAGTCACAAGACTGACTTTGGAAAGCTTAAATATCTTAAGGCCATAATCCACAACTAGATCGATCAATATTACATTTTCTTCCCAAAATAATGATGATTCAACAAGCCTATGGTTCAAACTTAACCATTATCTCTGACCCACAATGGTCAGTTTAACGAAATTCACCATACTTAACTGTTACTCAAAGTGACAGTGCTACAAGCATCGATTCTTCTAACGGTTACTCAAAGAGAAATCATTAACTACCCCGTTGTTATGTGAAAATATAAATCTACCTTACATGTGAATCCTTACTACCATCATTATAATTCTCGATACTAGTGTCTTTATTGACCTCAAAATATCCTACCTTAAAGTGTCTAATCGCACATTCTCACTTTCATTTACTTAGAAATACGCTAGTTTGAGTCTAGGCATCCAAAAATCAATATCTAAATCTCTCAAACTTATGATCTAATACCAACTTGTAACACCCTCAAATATGGAAAGAGTGACTAGTTTAAAATTTTCATTAATACAACAAATAAAGGGTAAATCCATTTTCTATTAATCGATACTTTAATTACCTCGAATATTGAATCTAAAATCATCATTAACAAAAACATAGACATAGGCTTACACAAAGCCTTGCAAACCAACTCTACCAAATAAAACTTGTTCTCATTGTAGTTTTGAAATACATACGGTGGCACACAACAAATTAATACGGTTACACCTTTCACGAACCTAAAATTTTTTACCCTTCGATGGTGGAATAATACGGTGGCACGTGCCACTGTATACACCACTATAGGTCTGTCCCTGCAGGTGCTACTATAACCCAATAATTGTTGTTATCACCAAGGGCGAAAGACATCAAAGATAAGCTAAAACCTTCTCATGCAACTATCTAGCACTTATCTCATCACGATGTCGCTAGTACCATTTCCTCACGGATCTGATGCACATGCCGACAAAGGAAAAAGGTTAGGCTTAGCGCCTAGTGGGTTCAAATTGTTTTCATCATAATCGTAAGACAGTAAACTGAAATTGAATTTTGCAATTGAATATATTTATCGTAAAAACATCTTTCCGAAAACCCACCATTTTCTTGATGAAAACCCATAAATCAAAATACTCAATTACACAACCAAAATACAATACTCACACAACCAAGAAAAAAAAAAGCTATAAAACATTGTGACGAAAAACATAGCTTTAATCAAGTTATTTATACAATTAACTCCCGCTTACCCATGGAAGGGCATAAAGCATCCAAAGATGACGAGGGAGACCCGATTTACCATTTGTTGTGACGGAACACATAAGTAAGCCACAAGGTAATGTTATATGAGCATCACTTACAGGTACCATTGACATCAACCAAATCCAATATCTAGTCAAATGAAGTAATAAACTCTTTCACTTGAATTTACATTATATTGATCAATGGCCTATGCTCGACTCCAAGTGTCCACACCTTAATGTCTATGAAGACCCAATGCCTATTCCTAGCTATAATACGCTAGGAATTACATTACATTGATCGATGACTGATGCCCGACTCTAATAACCCACACCTTATTGTCTATCAAGACTCAATGCCTACATCAAGTTACAATACAAGGTTGACATCTCCAAGCAAAACCGACTTCTATACCTATGGATCCATTGCATTCTAGCCATAAAATTACACGACTCTAACCGATGACTAACACACTCAAAACGTGTAATATATTATTTAACTATGTTATAACTGCATATAATTCCAAAAGCTCAATATAGAACGTTTTAAATCGGATAAGTGTCCCCAAGACTCTCATAAGTCAAAACCAAGCCAAAGACTCAACAATTAATAACTAGTAAATAAAAGTCATCAAAAGCAATAAAATGTATTTAACCCGCATTTATGCAAACACGTGCTCCTAAAAGTATGATTTACTCCAAAACCTTCATTGATCGGGACAAACCATTTTCCAAATGAACTCATACAATTTATATTTCCAAAATGTCCCATAACATAACAATATGTATTTTTCAAACCAAATACACCAAAATGTTTTTACACCAAAATAAGCTATATTTATAAGATAAATCCTCAAAACAATCCACACTTATAATTTAGTTGCCAAAATGTCTAAAAGTCCCAAATATTGGCATTTCATAAGATTTATAACCCAAATATATCAAATAGGCGAACTTCATTAAATACTCAACACATTTGATAAATATCAAGTGAAACATAGTAATACTTTCAAATACATATATTGGCATGTACATAGTTTTCACAAAACAACTTGAACTCACCTTACTAGATTTACACTACATCTAGGTTTTACCCCAAATCTTAAGCTTCCTTTGGTGAAGATTTTAGATCTCCAAGTTAGACTTTAGATCTCCAAGTTAGACTTTAGATCTATGATGCAAACCTTCTCAAGAATACTTATTTTAATCCCAAACATACACAAACAATCCAAGGGAAGAAAAGAGAGTTGTTGGTGCAAAAGGTTCAAACCTTAGATTCAAAATACAAGGATGTGATCTTACCTTCAACCTCTATGAACCCCAAAAATCATCAGGTAAACTTTAATCATATTTGTTACCATCTTAAAGAGCTTCCAAATACGAAACTATAGTATCAGGAATCCCTCAAATCATAGTAGAAATGAAGAAGTTATGGCTAAAACGAGGAAAACCCCGATTTTCGGTCTCTTTTATGCATGTCAGGCTTTCATGCTAGTTTCATTGCTAGTTTAAACTAGCGTGGAAACTAACCTGAGAATTTCAGTGTCTGGTGCTAGTTTCACCGCTAGTTTAAACGAGAGTTGAAACTAGCCCGAGTCCAAAAATGCCTTGTGCTAGTTTTGAAGTGAGTTTAATTCACTTAACAACTAGTTTAGCACTCTATTGAGTTTTTAAGTTGATTTGCAATCTCTCCAGTAATCGAACTTTCATTGGAGGTCTCTTAATGCCTCGGATGAGCTCCAACACAACTTTTCTTCATCTTAAATCTATCATGACTCTTGATTCAAAAGCCACAAACATTCAATAATAGTTGGACACTGATTGGTTTGCTAAAACAAATCTACACTCTTGAACGATTAGCCATAAAAATACGGGTGTTACACACCATATGTGGAATTCGAAGAATGAACTAATTGCATTAATTTAATTTGGTCAACGAAATTAATCATTCAAGTTCCATTAGATTCTACGAATCAAACGCCACCTAAGAGCTGTGAAAACATATAAATTAGCTAAGGAAGAAGTTCTCGTTTGCTTAACTAAAAAATGTAATAATTATGCATGTCTAAAAGTGTTATTTTATTGTGAACACTCATTTTTGAACGGATGAAATATTGTTTTATTTATCTGGTTGTAAATATAAAAACACATAATGTTTAATAACAGAATTGCATAAAAGTTGTTATGAATCTTCAAGATCTTCAAAGTGTGCGTTGATTGACAGTTGACACTAAGGGGTCATTACTAAATGGTTATTATGCAAGTGTTTTTTTGACAAGAGTCCTAACCCTCACTTACTTTGTGGGATAACATTTTGTCCAACAAAATGGATTGTTTGTAAGCGTCTCTTACCCGGTAAGCACTAACCGGGTAAGAGCCCCTTCACTCATTTACTGGGTAAGAGCCTCGTTTGTTGTCATGCTTCTTATCGGGTAAGATTATCAGTAATTGTCATTCTCATCCGGTATGGTAAGTTTTCCAATAAGCATTTGATAAACAGCCCCTAAGTTATCATCTTCGGTTGTTTGTTATGTTGTTGAATAATGACTCCATTCTTCTTTGGCTATATTAGCATCAGCATTAGCAAGTTCAACTTCAAGCGAAACACTATCTTGTACGCGGTCATTGCTATCCAAATAATATTTAAGACGAACACAAATCTTGACCAATTCTAGTATAAGTCGTGTTCTTCATTAGTTGACAGCTAGACATCATAAGAAAAACGGATTATGATGTTACGATACTAAGTTGGAGTGTTGTACGACAAGTAAATCATGGGTCATGGCAAACATAATAAAAATTGGTTCTTTTTAATTCCACGATGCAGATAAATCAAGATTTTCAAAGTTGTCGACACTGCAAACATAACAAAATTTGATCTTATATAAATACCTAATTCACTAAGTTCCCATTTGGTATTTGACTATTTGCTACTTAGGTTAATTATTTTACTAAAAAGTAGAAGTGTAATTTCTTTTCTTTACTATAAGCTTAATGAGACTTATACATGACTATTTGGTAATGGTTTAATAACATAGAAAAGTAGTTTATACAGTATGCTTCTCAAGAGAACTTCATGTAGAAAGCTTATATGTGTTGAGAATTCAACACATAATGCATCCATTTTACGTCTTTTTAGTTAAAATTAGTTTTCTTTCATTCCCACTTTAAGTTATTTTGATTTATTTCTTTATACATTTGTTATGGAGCTAAAATATTGTGGTTTAACTTGTTGGGACATAAAAATACAAGCTAACGGAGAATTTTTGTTAAAACAGCCTTTGTTAAAACAACCTGATGCTACAGCATTGCAGCAGCAACTACCTGTTACGTGCATGATTTTGCGAGGGCTTAACGATTAAGCTGCCGACTTTTGGATGTTGAATGGACGACAGCTGGATACCAGCTGGAAGATTTTTATAATCAGAGATTTTTGAATTAATAGGTCATCTTGTACTTAAGATTCTCTTTTATTAGTTTTTGGACATTAACTAGTGGATTATATCTTTGTTGTTTTGTGCAAGACTTTTTGTATAAATAAGGGGACTTAGCCATATGTTTGAGACACACTTTATAACATATATGCAAGATCAAAATCAGCTAGTTAGGGCTGATTTTGAAAGTATCTTTTGGAGAAATTTCAAGTTCTTGAATTTTTAAGCTTTCTTCTTTAATTTCTCGTATTTTATTTTCCGCTCTTTATTTTATGTTCCTTTACGATTATTGTCATTTACATTCCGTCATTTAATTTTCGCAATTTACATTCTCGTTATTTATTTTCCCGTCATTTACATTCCGGTCATTTATTTTCTCGTTATTTATTTTCTCGTTATTTACTTTATGCAATTTACGTTTATGTCTTTACTTTTCGTCATTTAGTTTTTACTTTCCGTTATGAGTAACTAAGCTTTTATAGCTTGGGTGTGAGACGGAAAGGTGAGATTTTCAAACCAAACAAAAGTAACTAAGTGTTTTCGTAAACGACGTTTCATTGTTTCATTCGAGTTTTTATGAAAACCAAGCACATTTCTTGACGGGCTGATCACTTCGAAAGTGTTAAAGTGCAATGGACTTAGAGATAAGCCATTAATAAGCATGTCAACTTGAATGAAATAAGAGGTAGACTTGAGAAAGTTGCCGACAAGGAGACTTGTCATTTATGTTTTTCAAAACTTAACTCCCGACGGGTTGGTCACTCTTCGAAAGTGTCAAAGTGTGATAAATTCAGAGATGAACTATCAAGAACACGCCAACTCGAATGATATAGGAATCGACTCGAGAGAGTGATTTTTAACAAAGAGATTTGTTTATCCATATATTTGAAAACACCATCGTGTCACTATCCCCGGTCCGAACACCACATAGAGATATGGGTGGAAAGCTATAAGATAGTGCAATGGTGAAGTCCGAGAGGAATGCCTTCAAAATAGATGGTGGAACTTAGTTTCGAAACACTGCTTGCTATAGCATTCCTATAGCATTGGCTACTGGAATTTGTGTTTGGGTCTCACCTTAAGTCTTACACCCTTGCTTCTTTTATATATTCTGTATTCTGTTTGGATTCACCTTAAAATAAAACAAAAGTCTTCAAAATCGTCATCTGAAATCATCTCTTTCATTGGACTTTAATCTAACTTTGGCTATAATCTCTGTGGACGATAATCTGGTACTTGTACCACTTTATTACTTGGAAAGACGACGTTGGGCCGTATTGTATACTTGCTTTGTAAACCAATTTCATTAAGTCTAAATGTGTGAAATATAACCGACCAAAAGCCAAGTTTTTTTTTCCAAACCTACCTCTCCCAATTAAAAAACACACCATTCCATCTACGAAAAAACTCTTTTAAACAAAAAAATTTCCAATCTACATACAGATTAATCTGCACGGACAGTTTTATTCATTCGTGACTTGGTGAAAAAATAAATACCTAAAATGTCTTGGACAAATTTCTTGTTTATCTCATCATAAACATCAAATAAACTCCTCTTCTATTAGATCTACGACTTTCACCAATACCATTTATGTTGGAAATTTGTAGGTTGGAAGTTAACCTTCCATCCCACATTGGTAGAAACTTGATTTCTAGAGAAGCTTATAAGGCTTTCTCTAGAAGTGGGCTTTGAACATGTTGGTGGACTCATGGTGGGGGTCTTGAGTGGAAGGCCCAACACACACGCGCGCGCATGGCCGAGGCCGAGGCCGAGGCCGAGGGAGCGGGATTCGCGAGGAGGCGCACTTTGCACGTCGCATCGGAGCAGAAGGAGCCTCGCTCCGAGTATCTTTTTAATAGAAATTCGTCAGGAGAATTATCAGTTTAGTTTGGATAATTATTACTTTTAATTTGAAATTAATCCCGTTTTGACTTGGCTTTAGAGATAATGTTGAGATTTTTTCTCACCATTATCTCCGATTTTAGAAGATAATCATGGGTTTCATCTAGGGTTTCACCCAGTATAAATACTGGGTTGAAGCCGTTTCAAGAAACACACACAAATACTGATTTCCTCTCTAACGAATACTGCTCTCGAGTTCTATTTCTCTCTACCGTTTTCTACATAAATCCTGCTCTATATTCGTTGTGATCGCTGTTCATAAACGAATTGCCTACTGCATCAAATCCTGGGGCTTTGCGACTAGCAGACTCACAGCGTGTTAAGAGTGGTCGTATAAAACCTTAAATGACAGGTTTTCCGTGCAGTTTATCATCTGAATCGACAGAATATTAAACAGGTTGGTTTTATAATTTTCGCATTGTATTTAAATTTCTCGTTCACTAAGTGAACACTTTGCTTCTACCCCTTTCTTTCATTGAATCTATCGAGAAGGATAGATTCAATCTGTGTGAATTGGCACGTATTGAGGTTTTGGTGGGTCTAAATTCTAAAAGGCTTAACCTTTTTGGCTATAATATAATTAAATTTTATAAAGAATAAATCTTTATTTGGTTTCATCTTTCTTATTGGAATTATTTTTTGTTTCAACAATCTGTAAGGTTTTATATCAAATGGACACCGGAAACTATCGTATTCTCAATCAAGACATGATGAAATTGGAAAAGTTTGACGGATCGAGTTATACTCGTTGGGCGAACAAAGTGAAATTTATGCTCATGGTGGTAAAACTCTACTATGTCTTGGACCCAAGCCTCCCTCCCATTCCCGAAGATCTGGTCCCTGAACCAGGAAAACAACCGGATCTTCAAAGAATTGCCGATCTAGAAAAGCTTAGAATGATCCGCAAGGAAAAGGAAACTCTTGCTTGTGGACACATTAAGAATGCTTTGTCAGATCGTCTATATGATATGTATTTCCCGATTACGTGCCCTAGAGAGTTGTGGAAAGCCTTGGAATTCAAATACAAGTCACAAGAAGATGGCACCAATATATATCTTGTGTCACAGTATTTGAGATTCCAAATGGTTGATGAAAAACTTTCTAGAGCAAGTGCATGAGCTCCATGTTTTAGTAAGCAAATTGAAAATGCTTTCTATTGTTATCCCTGAAATTTTCCAAGTAGGGGCAGTGATTGACAAATTGCCACCATCTTGGAAAGATTTTTCTAAAAGAATGATGCATAAAACCGAAGATTATTCTTTGGATGATTTACTAAACCACCTTCGTATTGAGGAAGAGGCACGTAATCGGGAAAGGAAAGGCAAGTCTGTGATGAATGCCAACAGCGTGCAGGCTAGAGGCAAGGGTTAGGGAAGGGCCGGAGGGCCAAACAGGAAGTGAAACTTGGGTCCACAAAAGAAGAGTTTCAAGAGATCTGGTAGTCAATCGAACCCGGGACAGAAGTTTAAGAGGTTCGGAAGATGTCACGTCTGCTGAGAGACGGGACACTATGCTCGGCAATGCAAGGACAGAAAGTCTGAACCCCCTGCTGCTAATTATGTTGAGGGGATTCAACACCTTGTGGCGAATCTTCACGTGAAAGAAATTGACATGATCTCTGAGGCCTCCACGAGAATTGTGGCTACAAGAGGTGGCTGGTACTTGGACTCTGGAGCCACTGTTCATGTTTGTGACTCCAGGTCCAAGTTTGCTGAATATGGACCAGTTAGAGATGGGAAGCAAGTGATAGTTGCGAAAAACGGCCGTGAGGATGTCGTTGGAATGGGTACCGTGTTACTGAAGTTCACTTCCGGCAAGACCGTCACTCTCCAAAATGTTCTTCACGTGCCTTCCATTAACAAGAACCTCGTCTCTGCAAGCAAACTCGATGAAAACGGGTTTGGAATAAATAAGAGGCTAGGAAGGTCGTGATTTACAAGAGGAATACATTTATTGGAAAGGGATACTACCAGCTGGGTATGTATCGCCTTAATCTGAGTGAAGATGGTTGTGAGGAGGTCGGAACGAGTGAATCAGTGGGAAGTAATGTGTTAGCCACGTCTGATAGTAATTCAAATTTTTTAATGTTTCCATGGTTGAAATTGATGTAATCCCGGATAATTTTAATAAATTTGCTTCTTTGGATTATTCTGTTTGTTCTATTTCTTTATGACATAAACGTCTTGCGCATACAAATGTAAAAAATATTGAAAAGATGCATAACAAAGGTTTAATCAAAATTGATAACAAAGATTTTGGAAAATGTGAAACTTGTGTAAAATCAAAGTTTACAAAAAAAACCTTTTCCTTCTGTTAAAAGGGACACATCAATTTTAGAGTTAATTCATTCATATATTTGTGAATTAAATGGAATACTTACCCGAAGAGGTAAAAGGTATTTCATAACTTTTTGTGATGACTTCAGTCGGCTTTTAAAAGTTTATTTGTTACACTTAAAAGATGAAGCTTTTGAAACTTTTAAACTCTATAAAGCTGAAGTAGAAAATCAACTTGAAAAAACGGATAAAAATACTTTGATCAGACAGAGGTGGTGAATATTTTAATAGAGAATTTGATACATTTTGTGAAGAGAATGGTATCAAACATGAACGAACCTCACCATTTACTCAACAAAATGGCTTGGCAGAACGAAAGAACCGAACCCTTGTTGAAATGGTCAACTGTATGTTGAACCAATCAGGGTTGCCTAACAATCTCTGGGGAGAAGCCCTGTTGACGGCTTGTCATATTCACAACCGAATCACTAGTCGTGTGATTCCAACCAGTCCATATGAGCTCTGGAAAGGTAGAAAACCAAATCTGAATTCTAAGGGTTTGGGTGTGTTGCATACTATAGAACTCCTGATCCAAAAAGATCTAAATTGGGAGCACGTGCTATTAAGAGCATATTCGTTGGATATGCAGTAAATAGCAAGGCTTATTGATTATTGAACAAAGAGTCAAGAGTTATAGTAGAATCCAGAGATGTGGAGTTCTTTGAAGATAGATTTTCAGAAGATGCTGAAAAATCAGAACCAACATTGGCCTCTAATCCCTCTTGTTCATCTCGTGCTAGTTCCAAAACCTCTATAGAGGCAGACGAACCACAAAGAAGTACAAGAGTGAGAAAAAAGAAAAATCTGGGAAATGACTTTTTCTCGTACTTGGTAGAAGGGACACAAAAGAAAGTGACGAGAGAGTTCATTTTCTCTATCAGTACTGAAGAGGATCCTAAGACATTTAAAGAGGCCATAACTTCAAGGGATGCTCCTATGTCGAAAGAAGCCATAAATGATGAGATGGACTCCATTTTGGGTAATGGAACTTGGGTGCTAGCAAATTTGCCAACAGGTGTGAAACCCATTGGTTCCAAGTGGATATTCAAAAGAAAGATGCACCCTGATGGTTCAATATCATCCTTCAAGGCTAGATTGGTGGCAAAAGGATATAGACAGAAAGAGGGTGTCGATTATTTCGACATCTATGCTCCAGTTGCTAGAATTAGTTCCATTCGAACTCTCATAGCAATTTCCGCCATAAAAGGACTGTATATTCACCAAATAGACGTGAAAATAGCTTTCTTGAATGGCTATTTAAACGAGGAGGTTTACATGGAGCAACCTAAAGGATTTGTAATACCCGGATAAGAGAATAAAGTGTGTAAACTTGTTAAATCTTTATACGGGCTAAAACAAGCTCCTAAACAGTGGCACGAAAGGTTTGATACGACTGTCACATCTTTCGGGTTCCGACATAATGGGGCCGACCGGTGCATCTACTCAAAATGCACGAGAGGGTACACTGTGGTAATCTGTCTTTATGTCGATGATATGTTGATCATCGGAACTAATCTAGATGGTATTCTTGAGACAAAAGGGTACTTATCCTCGAACTTTAAGATGAAAGATCTTGAAGAAGTAGATACCATCCTTGGGATAAAGATCAAAAGGTCAGCATCTCAAATCTCTCTATGTCAATCTCATTACATAGAGAAGATACTGACAAAGTTTCAACATTTGAATATAAAAGAGTTTAACACTCCGTTTGATTCAAGTGTGAAACTCGATAAAAATATTGGTAGAGTAGTGGCTCAACTAGAATATGCTAGTGCAATAGGATGCATGATGTATGCAATGCATTGCACTAGACCAGATATTGTTTTTGCTGTGAGTAGACTGAGTCAATATACGAGCAACCCGGGTTCAGATCATTGTAAAGCAATTGGCAGAGTATTGGGCTACTTGAAAAGAACCCAAGAACTAGAGTTGACATACTCTACGCATCCATGAATATTGGAGGGATATTCCGACGCCAGTTGGATAGATCACTCAAGTGATTCTAAATCCACAAGTGGGTGGATTTATACTCTTGTTGGAGGGGCGATTTCTTGGGAGAGCAAGAAACAAACGTGTATCGCCCATTCGACTATAGAAGCCGAATTCATAGCCCTAGCGGCAGCGGGCAAAGAGGCCGAATGGATTAGAGATCTGTTGACAGATATCCATTTATGGCATCGACCGACTCCCTCTATTCCTATGTATTGTGACAGTGAGGCCACACTTTCAAAAGTATATAATGTTGTATATAATGTGAAGTCGAGACACATAGGTCTCCGACACAACTACGTGAGACAACTTATTGACGATGGTACCATAAGTATTGTGTTTGTCAAGTCTTGTGGGAACTTGGCAGATCCACTAACCAAGCCTCTGACGAGAGACTTGGTAGGGTCAGCCACCAAAGACATGGGTCTGAAACCACATAGAATCAGTAAGTGATGGAAACCCAACTTGGATATAGTGCTCCTATCTACTAAGTTTAAAGGGTAACAACAAGTCACTTGACTGATAGAAGGTACTATCAAATGATAGATCCATGTAAGGTGAAAGATAGTACGGCGTTGTCGAGAACAATGATGAGTTAATCTCTTTACAAAGTTTAGAGGCATCTTAACAACGAAGATGTTATAGAACTTTGCGTATATAACTTAGAGGTGGTGTCGCCTCAAAAGAAGAGTAGTGGTTTCTCTTTGAGTAAGTCATGAAACAGGGTTTAGCGCATGGTCATATTAGCGCTCAATGAGAGAGCAAGGTGGATAGATGATGTGTATAGGTAAGCCGGAGTGGTCGCAAGATTCAAGGTTTAAATCCTAAGGATACCATTAGATTGATCCCTTCATGCATACTTACATTAAATAGGGTTTAATCTTAGTGACACCACTGTAACATTGTCTACCATGAATGTCAGGAAACTTTCCAACCTGGTGGGGGATTGTTGGAAATTTGTAGGTTGGAAGTTAACTTCCATCCCACATTGGTAGAAACTTGATCTCTAGAGCTTATAAAGCTTTCTCTAGAAGTGGGCTTTGAACATGTTGGTGGACTCATGGTGGGGGTCTTGAGTGGAAGGCCCAACACACACGCGCCCGCATGGCCGAGGACGCGGGCGCGGGATTCGCGAAGGTGGCGCGAGGAGGCACACTTTGCACTTCGCACGCCGCATCGGAGTAGAAGGAGCCTCGCTCCGAGTATCTTTTTAATAGAAATTCGTCAGGAGAATTATCAGTTTAATTTGGATAATTATTACTTTTAATTTGAAATTAATCCGGTTTTGACTTGGTTTTAGAGATAATGTTCGGTTGAGATTTTTTCTCACCATTATCTCTGATTTTAAGAGATAATCGTGGGTTTCATCTAGGGTTTCACCCAGTATAAATGCTGGGTTGAAGCCGTTTCAAGAAACACACACAAATACTGATTTCCTCTCTGACGAATATTGCTCCCGAGTTCTATTTCTCTCTACCGTTTTCTACATAAATCATGCTCTATATTCGTTGTGATCGCTGTTCATAAACGAATTGCCTATTGCATCAAATCTTGGGGCTTTGCGACTAGCAGACTCACAGCGTGTTAAGAGTGGTCGTATAAAACCTTAAAGGACAGGTTTTCCGTGCAATTTATCATCTGAATCGACAGAATATTAAACAGGTTGGTTTTATAATTTTCGCATTGTATTTAAATTTCCCGTTCACTAAATGAACACTCTGCTTCTACCTCTTTCTTTTGTTGAATCTATCGAGAATGATAGATTCAATCTGTATGAATTGGCACGTATTGAGGTTTTGGTGGGTCTAAATTCTAAAAGGCTTAACCTTTTTTGCTATAATATAATTAAATTTTATAAAGAATAAATCTTTATTTGGTTTCATCTTTCTTATTGGAATTATTTTTTGTTTCAACAATTTATCAGAACTACTTTAGGAATGTTTATGGTTGAAGACACAATCTTGAAAAACTTGTACTACATTTCGTAAAACTCTTTAAATATTACATTTACTTTAAAACCCCGGTCCGTATGCATAGCATTCCCAGGCCGGGCTGGACCTGAAATTTTCCAGAAAGGTGTAATCGGCCCTGGGCAGGGCTGGGCCGTGTTTGGCGATCTCGACTGGCTATGACCGGTTTCGGTCCTTAATCGATCCCTGGTCCTTCGCCACCTCTGTTCCAATTTGGAATAATAACACATCATACAAGTAAAGAATATGCAGAGAATGAAGAAGAAGAAAATAGCATAAAATAGATCACACACACACAATAAAATGGTGAAATTACAATTCATAGTCAAGATTGGTTCTAAATTTGAGAATCCTCATCACATCAACGGTGCTAATAATAACATATCATACCTACGTACAACACGCACAAGAGTCGGGGTCAAAACAGACCAAAACAAGCGAAAAAAGAACCCGATGGACACTTTCTTTCAAGATCACCAAACGTTATGGTCAAAAATCAAGCGACCCCATCGATGGAGGAAGCCCAGAAAGGTGGTGGTCTCTGCCATCGTTCCCAATTCTTTCACCTGAGTTTTGGCCGAATGATTCAACCTCTTGTTTTCCGAGTTGTTGTACGTCCTCGGGAGAAAGTATCTTGATGTACCAGACACTATTTACAAATGCCCTGCAAAAGAATCGAATAAACGAATCAGGAACAACTATGGTCGAAATCTAAGTTACTTATGTCTCATGAAAGCTGCATTATTTCATTTTGATACACAGTTAGAGAATATCTACATAACCGTTCAATAACGACATATTGAAGAAGAATCGGGTAAATTCAAATCCTCACAAGAAAGACATCTTGATGTCAACCAAACCAAACGTACACAATATATCCTACTTAAAGTAAGGTCTTTGGCCCAACGATACCTGATAACCCAACCTTTCTAAAGGTCCAAGGGTTCCAACCTCACCAAAGGTGAAGGCGTATGTGAGTTTCTTTTGCTGTATATAAATATTATATACGTCAAAAAAAGAGTAAGGTCTAGGGGTACGAGGGGTAGAGAGGTTGTATTGTGAAAGACCCCCAATTTGTGGAATTTTTTTACGAGTGTGAAAATAGATTTCTAAAAGTTAAAGTGCTTGAGACTTCATTAGTTATGTAAGAAGAGTTTACGAGAAGTAGAACAAGTACGTAAAACGGGAAAAAATCAAGATACCCAACAAACCAAACAATTACCCTCGAGGAGCAAATGGCAGCAGTTGATTTTGCTCATGAGACGGTTCGACATCGAGATCAATGGCTAGATACAAGATTTAAGGAAACAACTTGACTTAATTATCTAAAATACCCTTCAAGAAGCATATCCATTTAGCAATAGGAAGCAGCAATTTATGGAAACCCCAATTCAAGAAGCATCCAAATAAACTAAAAAAATGCAATTTTATGAAAACTCGATTCAAGAAGGATCCAAATAAGCAATAGAAAGTAGCAACTTTATGAAACCCCAATTCAAGAAGCATCCGAATAAGCAATAGAAAGCATTAATTTTATGTAAAACCAAATCAAGAATTATCCAAATAAGCAATAGAAAGCAGCAGCGAGGTACTTACTCCCAAGGGTCGTCTCCAAGGAGAAGCACATCGTTCTCCCTGTCAACGAATACAAGCTGCCAGCCTGATCTTTGAGGGTCTTCAAGCAAACCCTCGATCCCAAACATCTGACCCAGCTCCTCTCGCAGCTCATGGTAGCTGTTGAAGCGGGTGATGTCCAATGACCTCCCAACACACCCCGATTTGTAAACCTGCAAATACACACAAACATTGCCATATCACTTAACCCAAACTTCAACCCAAAAGTGTCACCAATTCGGTGGTTGCACCTTCACAAATGTCCGGTTACGGTTAGGTTGGTCAACTTGTCCTCCAGAGTGCAACAACTCAGAAGAGTCTTGCATGTAGCCAGCGTACGGCGAGTTCTGAAACCCAGAACCTGCTGAAGGCATGGTGGACAAATCAGTATCGATTGTAGGAAGCAGGAGCCCAGATGAGTCGATATTAATAGCACTAAATAGCGCATGATTCTGAGCATCCAAGCTTGAAGATTCCTGTTCAACACCAGCATCTTTCCCTTGATATGGAAGGACTGATGGTGAAGTTGAAGATGTCTTGACTTGTGATTGAGCGAACTTCGATACCCATGATTGCTGGTTCGACTGATGCTCGTTAAGCATTAGCTGACTGGTTCTTGAGAAATTTGAAAGGTTGCTGCTACTCCCTTCAGAACACAGTGAACCCAACATGTTTTGCATCAATGGGGCAACATTCGAAGTAAACTTAGGGTTCGAATCCATGAAATCTGTCTTTGGAAACATGGGAGAAGGAACGCTCGATTGCTGCCTTGCTTGAAGCTGCTCATTTTGCATCAGATATGTATCGGGATATGAATTATGCTGTTGTTGTTGTCCCTCTTGTGGCTGCAGTGATCTCGGCAAATTGTCCAACACTTGGGTTTGTCCATGCACAAACTGCTGAGGAATCGACTGCTGAGTTAAAAGAGGGCTATGGGTGCCCGAATGTTGAAGATATTGGACGGGTTGCTGAAATTGCAACAATTGCTGCTTCAGAGCATCTCCACTTCCGACACTCTGCAAACCTGCTGCCAGTACGGCTTGGTACTGCTGGTTGAGATTACTTTGGAGGAATGACGGATCTACCCTCTGCTGCATCCATGGAAACATGCCACTGGACTGAAAATTTAGAGAGTGGAGTGCTTGCTCACCAGTTTCACCTCTCAACCATGCCATCCCATTAACTGCATCATCTCTGCTGTCTGCAAGCACAAGACGAACATTGAAAAAGCAAAATAACAAATTAAACTCGAATTAGCTCAAACGTTTGACGTATACAACATTTGAACATCCACTGGTTCAAATGTTTTTCTCAAAGACTAGCAAAAAAATGGGTACCTTTTATGGCCAAAAGCCAATGTATAGCTAGAATGTAATGATTTAAGGCTGTAACGGGATCATGCAAGCTAGGACTTAATTAAAAGTTAATCTAGTTGAGTTCGCGCCAATTTTAGCAAACTTACAAGCCAAGCTAGACTCGGGTGAAGTATGACCTTTCCTTCTAAAAAGATCCAAGAAAAGTGTCGGTGGTTTTCTATATGAGAACAGCATGTCTGAAGTATGAGGTAAGGGGAATTTCATGTACACATTGGTGATTGTGAATCGAATGCACTCTAAACCTAAAGCTTTTAGTCATTATCGTCATCCTAAAGAAAGTCAAGTTCGACAACTACGCCTTGGAGTAAACCAGATTCAGGTTTGTTATAGGACCTGTTAGTGTCAGCTTAATTAAAAGGCATTTATATTGAATTATAATAGGAAGACCCCAAGAACATGTGAAAATACTTGATGGAAATAAAGAATTGTGTACTTATTGAAAGAATGCACTTACAAAAGCTCAAAAAGTTTCGTGACTTTGGTTATATGCATAATAAAAGGAAAAATACATATAATAAGAGGGATACCTTGAAAAGATGAAGCTCCAGGATACCAAGGTCGTTTCAACCGAAGGGGAAACAATGATGGGTACATAGGAAAGGTTGTCAGAGGTTCAATTTCCCATAGTGATACCCGTGGCTGCCTTTCACCTGCAGTTGACTCATCCCAACCAACCTACAGAAAAGGAGATTAAATAAATATGAAGTATGAACATGGCAGGTGATCAAAAAATACAAAACTACTTTGCTATGAGGATCAACAAATACAACTTAACTTCAAACTTGATTGATTTGTTTGACCAAAAGACAACACAATCACCATTATCAGCCAACAAGAATTTTAAATGAAGTCTTAAGATCTTGATGGGTAATTTTTAAATAAGAGGGCCATTCTTTGTTAGCGAGCGTAATAAGAGATTCGAAATAAAGACCAGGACTTTCAAGTAACAAGATAATAACAATTTTAAGAGACAAACTCCGGGTGAACCACTTTCCTCCTCTCTTCTTTTCTTCATTCGTTCATTCCCCTTTCAAAGACTGACTAAATAGGATCCAACTTCTGCTAGATTAAGTGACCATATATGTTCTATATTCCAAATTGATCATATTGCAACAATTATTCCATTTAGACATGCACCAACATATCAGTACACTCGTTGGTTTTTATGTCATAGACTTCAAGTGCACTTCAATTTAAACATCCTCTTTCTATTAAGATTGACTTGTATACAATGTTCATCAACAACCTTGGACGAAAAGGTATTGCACAAACGATCATTTTAAAAATAAATATCATTTTTTTCTTCTTTTCTTGGTTCTTCTATGTATTGTTGGCAAGGACGAAATAATTTTATTATCTTAGATCTAGTCACTGACTCACATGGACCAGTACTATATTTAACTCTTAAGTACCGTAAAAGTAGTGCAGTCTGCAATTCGTCACATGTCAAACAATTTTAAAGATAAAGTTGTTATATTTAAATAGTTGGATAGTAGGCTTTGCATTAGCCGGCCGCGTCTTGTTTACAACCTTACTAGATTATCAAGCACCATCTAATCGGTGTTTGTTTTTTCCAAAGAATTAACCGATATTATATTCTATTGGCAGAAAATAATATATTACGTAACAAGAGGCAGGAGTAAAACCAGACGTAAAATCGGCCACTCCAACTAGACCTAATGGTTTCCAGAATATATATTACCCAACGATTATGGGCTCGATAATATTTAAGACAACCACATTCGATAATCTGGTATTTAGATTTGTGCCCGTTCAACAATAACTGAATACAAGCTCAGATATTGCTATATTTACTTGACTAAATAAATATCCAACTGACTGTATACCAGACGAATTACACAAAAAAAAGTCATAATACAAATTTAATTACATATGATATAATAATCTTTGTGTACACTATTATAATCATGTCTACCACCAATGTAAATAATTAATGTATCTATATAACATAAACACAGTTACATATATAACAGAAGGCATTCATATCATTAGTCAATTGATTCTTGATTCTGATATGTTGAGATTTGATCTTTTATTCAGTTGGCATTTCTTTGATCCCTAACTCAAACCCACATAGCTTGCGTGTAAATATGATCAAATAATTGGACCACTACATATAAAGACAACAATTATGATCATCACAAACAATTTTAAGCTAGCGTCATGATAACAAAATATATATATCCTTGCCACCACAAGACCTTCTCAAAAGAACTATCACGATGAGGCACTACAAAAGCATTTATTTTTCATAATAAGTCAAGCTATCTAAGAATATCATGCAATCTAACATTCCATGAAACCCACCACTTATCATACAACTATGGGTATAAACAGATGTTAATAATATCGAATGCACTTGTTTCATGTCCACGTTTGATTAACAATTTGCATCAACTTGTAACTGATATTATATTCAAATGTCATATTCATGTCCGTATTCGGCATATGTTAAATAAATTCAGATACATCCGTATCCATTTCTACTTATAGAAAAATCTGGAATTCTGGATTTGATGACGCATTTGCATTTTGTATCTGTATACCTAAAACCTATGAAATTTTATAAAGGATGTGATAAAGAATCTGTTAAACAACGACTAAATTAAAAAGGACCAAGAATTTCATCAAAAACCCAAAACATATTCGTTCATACGATAAAGATTTTAGACCTCCTCAAGTCAAACATCCAATCTAACACACCTTTTTGCAATGAGTTTGTACATCACCCTTTGTTGGTTCTTAAATATGACCTACTTTTACATGGTCTTAGATTATAGGCATGTGGAATGGTAGAACATATGTTTGTTATGAACTATTGATAATTTGATATAACAGTTTTTGTATGTTTGTGTGTATATATACTAGTTGTGTACCCGCGCAATGCGGCGGAAGCCGTGAATTTTAACGATTTTGAAGTTTTACTGGTTTTATTAGAGAAGATTTAACAATGATATAAGTTACAATTGGTCTTTACATATTAATACAATTTGAATAAATAAGAGTTATGGTTCCAATTACAGTCTATCGATGAAAAAAATTGTATGACAATTTAAAATTCAATATATTTAAAATCCAACATATTTAAACGACTCCAAAAATGTGTTCGATTTACACCAAGAGCAAAGAATCAAAAGATCGAGAGCAAGACCGAGAGTTTTAGAGCAATTGAAAGAGAGATGAATGAAAGAACTTTTAATAACTCATGGTGAATTTGAGTTTGAATCTCACCTTGGGGATGAGGAGAAGACATAGAGGTATGAGAGGGTGAAGGCATGAATGAAAGGTGTCAAAAGTATCTTGGGAACATGAAAAGGAAAGGTAATAATGTGAATTGGTAACTTGTACTATATGTTATTTTAATTGTAGATTAAGAGATTTTAAGACTGAATGCTTAAAATAGTAGTACTTAATGCATTATAAGTTGTTTTTAAGACTTTTAAGACTTTGTGCATAAATGTATAGTACTTTGTGCATTAAAAATTGTTTTTAAGACTTTTGATATATCTAGTTTATAAGGTAGTATAGATTTATATATTGGGTGAGATCAGGGTAGAACCTCAAAAACGAAGAACCAAAGAACCACGATAAAAAGAATGAAAAATTATATCAATATTATATATATTTGGTGTATTTTTTTTTTTGCTCCAATATTTGTTATAATCCGCTGATTTTTTATTAAAACAAGTAGTGCAGATATTTTTATTGGTAAAAATTGTTCTAACCACATGCGTTGGCCCATCCTAATCTAACGGTTTGGATGGGTTCTTCGGTTCTTTTCTTAGGGTTCTCCCCAAATCTTCTCTCTCTCTCTCTCTCTATATATATATATATATAAATATATATATATATACATATATATATATAATATAAGTATATGATTTTTCTTCTTAATGAATTTAAATTGTTTAATGTCATTGCCATATTGAGTAATAGTAGAAAACATATTTGTATATATAATTATATATTTATGTATATGATATACATACTTGCCGGCGGCCGCCATAAGCCACACCTCGAAAAACGATGTAGCCTCATCATGGCTCCCAAGGTTCAAGTCTTGACCTTGCAGCCCATGCCTCACGCCATTTAGAACCTTGGATTGTTCATACAATATCATGTGTACTCTTATAGGCTAGGTCATCTAAAATGATTCTTACTACTTAGAGTGGCCCCTTTGGTCAAGACCTTGGACAATACTTTTAGACGATATTTCTATATCTCTCTGATTTTGCAAAATTCAAACACTTCTGCACTTATTCTATCATATCATCAACTGGAGCTAAACCATACAAGTTGTTCCTTAAGGGGCTGTTTGGTTGGTTTACCATTAAGTCATGTATGGATGAAGCTGCGTGTGTGGATTAATCTGTCTGTATAGATCAAGGTTTTTGTTTGGGAGGGTTTTTCCGTGGATGGAAGAAGCATGTTTTTTAATTGGGAGGGGCATGTTTGGAAAAAAAAATTGGCTTTCTGCATTAAGCTCCAACTATAAAGCTTGCTGAATAAGCCACTTTCTATATCATTAAGCCACTACAAACAGTCATGTATAGCTGACTGAATAAGCTGTGAGTCCCATTAAGCTTGTTAAGCTGCTAACAAACAGGCCGTAACTTATGCAAGGGTACATGTCGACTACACATCCATGTCTACAATTCAATCTTCAGCCACTACCTCTTCCTCATTTGAGCACGCGGAACTCTGCTTTATTGATTGTTCCAATTTTGTGAGATTGTAAATAATTTATACCCTACAGCATGTTACTCTTATCATGCATCCATTAGTTGTAGAGAAATCTAAACATGCATGAATTATTTTTTTAAATAATGCCTTTTAAACAGCTTCAATCCACCAAACCTACAACCGATAGTCAATTGGGCCATTGCTTATCAAGAGCAGTAATAGGTGGAGGGGCCAAACTTAACTAAAAAGAAGACCAAACAAATAAAACATTGGAAATCTCAAACCCCAGGAGATGCAGGTCCACACAAAAGAAAGTATTATGGCAATGGGAACATAAAAACAAGTAAAAAACACAAGAACACGCGTCAAACTTTATCACATATTGCTCCAAATTCAACTAGTATGGGAATGTAAAAACTTAGCTATTAGGCGACCCAGAATTGAATATTTCCTCTCCACAGAATTCAAATTAGAAGCTGAAGCCACGGACGCTTAGAGGAATTTAGGGAAGAAGCCACCACATCAACATTTGTCACATATTGCTCAATTTCAACTATTTATATCACATTGACGAATGATAACAAGCATCGAATAAAGGATTAATAAGAAAGAAGCAACAACATCAATCACCATCATATATTTGTTTAAAGTTGAATAAGCAATCTCACATAGAAAGTTACAGGATTGATTTGTTTTGCTTTGGTTTATGTAGAAAGATACAGGGCGTTAAACAACACAACATAAATCAGCATTCAGGATTGAAGTACTAAAAACTGGAATTAGGGACATGATAAATGAAACTAAGTGGTAATTTTGCTGTCTTTCAAGGCATAAAAAGCCAAAAACATATCTTTCCTATTCCGAAGGAAAAGGACCGTATAGTTAACACTACGAATGTCAGACCCCCCCCCCCAAAAAATAAGACCACCAGTTCACAAGATATTTATCACATATAATGCCAATCTCTCTTCCCCACACCAATCGCTCTGTGGCATAGTTTCCTATTAATGTCTATATACCAGTAATCATCATGTTCTATGATTTTATTTAAGGGTTGTGGGTCAACTGTTAATCATCATACTAGTGCTACTAGCAGTTGATTCAGTATTGCCAGCATTTCAAGAAATCAAATGGCAAGGAAAACAAATATGATGCATAAAATGCATCAACTCAAAAGTCAAAATGCCCACAAAACATGCACAAATGTAAGCAACTTAAAGATGCACTAGAACTTGATTAACATTGTACTACGTAAGTTCATTGATTCAAGATTTATAGTTAAATTTCCCCAGACAACGAAAACTATGTAATCAACTGGGACCATTAATTACGTTTTCTTTAAAATAAAATAATTTAGACCATTTTGATCTTATACTTTGAAAGTTAACATTCATAAGCTGTAATCACCATTTCCAATTCCAGAAAGACGATATGTTTTATGTCTTAATTGATCTTCTTGTAAATAGCATGACACGTGTGTAAAGATTGTGTTAGCTTGTAGGATACGATTTATTAGATTAAGCAGCAATGAACAGCTATCCTTGTGTTTAACATCATATAACCAAAGCAATAAATATCACCTTACATGATCCCTAGTAGATGGAAAATAAAGCCACCATAAAGCTGATATAAATAAGTGAAACTAAAAGGATTTACCTTCACAGATCGCCAGTGAGAATTGGGCCAGCGAGTAGGATCTAAATCACCAATGCCAGTAATTGTGCCCATGTATCTGGATTATGGGAATGTTCCCAGGTCAAATAACAAAGCATTAAAAGCAAGTGGCACACCGACTGACGCTAATGACATTCAATGTCATATCATGTCTCCTCAGATAAAGTTTATGTATGTTGCTGTGTCAAATGACTAAGCAAATGTTCATATGGGTATAAGAATCAGCTACGATACCTGCGTACGCTTGATTCTTCAGTTTCAAAAAGCATACGGAAACGCATCCCAACTGAAACACGGGTGTGATACACAGCTTTGACATATTTTGAAAGGGGTATGACAAACTCGGATGGGCTCGCCCTGAATGCAATTACATTTGTAAGAATAAGCCAAAGATCATATTGAATAACAAAATGTATATGTTTCTATATATGTCAATTGCACCTTGGATTATAGAATATCGTGAAGCAGCTACTGGTTGCAGCTGCATGAGCTGCAGCTGCGAGAAGGCCAATATGCATACTATCACTTGACAGAACAGATGATGGCATTACAGTTTGTGGGCGAGTAGCACGACGGATTCCCAGGAGGAGCTGATTTTTCTCATTCCTAATTTTGAACAAAATGTCAGGCAGTTCTAGAAGGAACTAGCCAAGTGCATGTCAATGTGCAATATCAATTAGAAAATACCAGATAAAAAGTACAGAATCTCCAGCAACAAGTCTCTTTGCGCTAACAAACACGCTCCACCCTGTAGTAAGAAGATGGCGTTTGGGCTGCCCTGTATATGAAGAAGAATACATGTAACATCACCTGAAGAATATCAATATCTACATCTTCTGAAACGTTGTTCATACACATGCTAAAGCAAGTACAACTAAAACCAGGACATCTTTAAAGAAATCTACCAGGGAAACAACAAAGTTTCAACTTTTAACCAAGAGACAGTCCCAAGACAAGTTTAAGTTTTTAAACCTCACAATCTACAAGAAACACAAAGAAAAAACAGAAACAAGAACAAGAAATATAGGTGAGAAACAATAAGATCCCTATGAACATTGTATACTTTTCAAAGTTGGCTTGAAGAATAAGTAGGAGTATCCAACATGACAATGTTTGATTATCAGGATCAAATTGACCATTTGTTCCTTCTTTTTCTTAATAGTGAAATTTTATTGATAACTTTAACATGCTAAACAAATATGAACCAACCAAACGACACAATTATCAAGAGTCTGGGCACCAAAGAACAAAACTGATCCAACAACATTACGGCCCAAAATAAATACTATCTGGAAGCTGAGATGCTGGTACCAAACCACAAGCTTGTCCTCCAAACCATCAAACCATATGGATAACCCAAATACATTATTTAACAAACATGAAATTCCTGTCCCAGAGTAATCTAACATACATTGCAAGACATTCTACAACCCACAAACAGTAGGTATCCTGTGAATAATGAGAAGGGCTTCAAAACCTACCCCGGAAAATATGCCTGAACTTCCATTCAACATCATGGAGATCCCTTGCTATAAGTTCCTGTGCAGGTGGCTGCTGAGAGAAATCCTGAAGGAGCAAAGAAAGAACATATTTTGATCCAGCAATCCACCAGCCTTCTAAGTATAAGCATAGGATAGAACCAGCATTACCAGCGGAGGGAAAACTTTTTCAGCAGCACGCCTAGGGACAGAGAATCCTCCATGGGTACTTGTGTCACTAGCTGTTAATGTCTTGCAGAAGTAATTTGTTGGTTGTCTACTCGGAATACCCAACTCAACAGGAAGAAAAGTATCCTTCTGCTCTTGCTGAGAATATTACACAAAAGTATATGACTCAATCGTAATGCAATTTTCCTAATGGTGTATAAAACCACATTGCAACTTTAACCAAAGATTACCGGTGTCAACGGCTGCAATGTCATTTGAGCATACACTTCATCCGTTTCAACATCTGCCTGAAATTGCAAAAATAATCAGTCTGCTTTTAACCTGTAAATTATACATACAAGTAAGCCAAAATCTAAGAAACATATATTCGAGGGTATCAACCCACATGCATTGTAACATTGTGGAGTTGGCAGATCAATTGGGGAGGTAGGCTTGGATAATTGGGTATGTGAGCATCAACTTCTTTATTTGTTGTGGCAGCAACCTGGGTTCCATTTGAAAATCAGATTGGTTAGTGGTTAAATATACACAATGGGATAATGCAAATTGGGAACATTATTAAATGAGAAGCTGCAAATCAAGTGAACAAGGACCTGTTCACTATGACCCTGAGGGAAATAGATTACTCGAGCGCCTACTGTCGGTAACGAAACAAGAGGGCCTGCGCAAGCATGCCATAGCTCCGAATTCAAGCATTTCTTTTCTCCTTTTTCATAAGTGATATAAACAAACAATCAATAAATTAGTCCACCAGCATCATGTTTAGCTTAAAATACTTGATTAATACAGAATAACACACGACCATTGACATAAAGAATGTATACAAAACATGGAAAGTCTACAATATACAAGTAAGAAGAATCCATGAAAAGGACACCACATGTAAAGTCAGATTGGAAAAAGTCAAAAACTTAAACTTAAACAAAAACAAAAAAAAGGTTGGAAGGAGATACCTTCTTGAGGCTGCTGACCAGACCCTGATGTTGAAAGCTTCATATTTTTATCTAATTGTTAACTTATTATATCTGTATTTTTAATTTAATTTTATAAGCATGAGCTACACAAATCCTCACTGCAGCTTCTTGGGGGTCAACTTGGAGCTTGTATAGCTTAAAGATCGTCGAATTGTAAACCCCTCAACTGCTGAATTAACATTTCCCTCTTCTTTTCCTATCAGCTCAATCTCTTCTTCCTCACTCTAAAACACCTAATTTTCACATGCATTATTCCATAACCGAACCTTGCACCCATAATTAAAAAAGCCACACCCAGAAAAGAGAAAAGAGTAGAGTGACAAAGAAAACCCTAACCCAACTCGGAAAACCACTGGTTGTTCTGAAACACCGCCATGAATTACTTTACTCGGATCGGTATTGAAGTTAATAAAAAAATACTAAAAAGAAAAGAAGGAATGACGCATGGGAGGTGTTATATAGGGCATCCGACCGACCGTAGTCTCCCTGAAGAACAGTAGAGAGAGAGAGAGAAAAGAAATGGGGAGTTTTGAGAGATTGATAATGGAGGAACATGGGATCAGAGCCGTAGGGAGATCCGTACCTGGAGATCAAGACCGTTGATATATAGAGAGTGAGATGACAGGAAGCATGTGCCACCATCCTTCAGTGGTCGTTGTCAGAGTACGGACCTTCGAATTATAAAAATGGCGTAAAATCAAATTCCCATTTTGCACAGAGAGAGAGAGAAAGAGAAAGCGTGTAATCAATGGAGAGAGATTTTCATATTTTGTTTTTAAAAGTTACATGCATACTTATTTCTATTCAAATCAAATGTTTAACTCTTAATTTTCAGGTTATAACCTTTAAAAAAAGGATAGTGCAAAATAAAGTTGCATATACATTAAATTCTAGTTGACACGGTGTCAAAAGAACATAGATTGGTTCAAGTTTGGTAACCATGGATATCTATGATCAACTTACATGTACTGACGGGTTCTAATTCCTGGCAATCATGAATGACCTAGATTCATTGCTCTCTGTGCAAAATGGCTGCAAGCGTTTTGACAGTACTTGGATTCAAATTCGGAGAAGATAAGGAGGTGTTTGGTTCGCATAATGTTTTTGGATAGAATGGAATCTGTTAAAGGAATTTGACTTTGAAGCAATTGGAATGAAATGTTGTCATGTTTGACCCCACATGTTTGGTTGACAAAAATTGGAATGGAATCTGATAAGGAATTAGAATCTGTCTGTTTGGTTTACAAAGGAATTGGAATGGAATAATGAAAAATGACGAAAATACCCTTTTTGATATCTTTTATAACTATAAATAATTATAAGGTTGAAATTTAATTGGGTGAAATCAAAATCATGTATCAAGTTTAGGGTTTTCAAATCATCTTCATTGTCACTGTCAAATATCGTCTCAATTCATCTTTGTCATCAAGTTCTCATCGCCATCTTCACTTCAAATACATAGTCTCAAATCATCTTCATCCTCAACTTTTCATCGTCATCTTCACTATCAAATACCCATAACCCACAGGAAGAAATCGTAAATCAGAAAATTGTGAAGGAGTCTTCAATAAAATCGAAAGAAGTCAGTTCATTTTGAAGCCAGAGAAGAAGTCTTTGACAAAATCGTAAAGCTAAATCGTGAAGGAGTCTGGAGGAAAAAATCGATCGATGAATGAATCACAAAGGAAGAAATCAATCGGTGAAAGAGTCTAGATGAAGAAATCAATCGTGAAGGAGTTCGGACTTCAATTGATGGAGGAGAGTAACCAGAATAATTTGTCGATGGAGTCCAGACTTCGATCGTGAAGGAGTTTAGTGGCTAGGGTTTTATCTTTCAGTGAGGGTATTTTTGTCATTTTTTTCAAATACTGGTTGGAATGAATTTCAATTTCATCACTTTTATGAAGAAATGATCAAATCCACATTTAAGGGAATGCTTGGAATTTAATTCCGTTCCATAGATAACCAAACGTAGGAATGAAATTTGGTCAACTAAATTGATCATTTCAATTCCATCAGATTTCTTCGGAATCCGACTAACCAATCGCCCCCTAAGATTTTCACTACATCTCTCTGAGTTTTAACTCGTGTGCTATAACAAAATGGTTAGACCGATCAGAATTTGACAAAGTAAATAATGGACATGGACTAGTTTGAACCGATCTAAACAAGTTTCACCTTTGTTTAATAAGGTCTGGAAAAGTTTCACCGTTGTTTAATAGGGTTCGAAAAAAGATCGGTCTTTATCTAATTTGACCCAGATAAAATCCGATCTGATGAAAGATCAATGGTATGTTGTATCTAATCATAGACCAGTATTTTATCTGATATGTTTCGATTCATTAGACCCAAAAATCTATTTAAATACCCATCTAGAATGATACCGTGACACTTTTAACAATTTTATGAATCTCTTTTTTTCACTTTGGTTGGATTTTGTGGAAAGATATTGTATCATGCCACCACTTTTTTAATCCTCTATCTTTGTTGAATGCTTTATATTTACATGAATCTCCAAATATTTTAAGAAAGGACAATTCTTTTTTAAATAAAAAGCATTTAATTAAATAAAAAATCATAATTAAATACTTAAATCATCTTTAAATTCAAAAAACATTGTCTCACGTGATCAATGTTACTAATACATTATGATAAAAATTACAAAATTTAGAAACACAGTTTTTTTAAATAACGTAAATAATAAAATGATATCGTTTTTATCTTATGTTATATATTTGTTTATTTTCTTATAATCTAAATAGTTGTGAAATTATTTTATAAAAAAAATATCAGATCCTCCATAAAATAGATCGAAAAAACTAGCAAATGACAATAATGTCCTGATAACAAGTTGCAGCTTTCAAAGTTTAAATAAAATAAAATAGATTTTGACTTCTCTTTTTCACTCGATGTTTTCAAAAAAAAACCATAAAAATGTCGTTATCGTAATTATGAGATATAAATCACTATAACAACATGTAGAAATGTCATTGTCAAATACCTTAAGATTTCATTAGAAATGTGCTAATCACATTATGATCTCTTAAACATGACGTGTAACGGTTTATATTTTTGTTTTCTTTTGTTTCGAACATAAACTAAGCTTTCCTAATTTTTGCAAGAGATGTTTATGGATACAAATTACGTTTTGAGATAGAGGAAAAGTCTGTATATATCTTGCAATTTTTTCCATAACTTGTATTCAGTTAAAATATAATTTGTGCATTTTGTTATGTTTCATTGTTATAAACATAAAGTAAAAGACTAGCTAAGAGGGTACTCAGTATTTTTTATATTAAAAGTTGAATGAGTAACAAGCTTTGCCTAATGTGTTGGCCGAATAAGAGGGAATAAGAGCATTAAGGTTGCGTTTGGTACATGAGATAGGAAAGATCAGGACAGGATAAAACTCATTGTCCCATGTGTTAGCGCAACATAGGATAAGACAAGAATTCACTGTCCCACATTTGGTGCGACATGGGACAGAGACAAGAACTGGAACAAGATGGGACAGCGTGGAATAAAAAATGTTTTTCTTAACCCACCAAAATAGGTGGAACAAGATGAGACAAGAATGAGACAGAAATTAAATTCTTACTAATTAACCCTCGTTTGATATCTAACCTTAATATTATATTTGTTTAAGTCGTCACCCACGGTAGCCATCGTTGGCGACCTCCATCTCTTTCTCCACTACAACAACCTCTTCCACCACCTCTGCAACCACTGTCGATCACCACCATCTATCACCACCACTACCACCCTTAGCCACATCCACCTTCTCCTCTACTACAACAACCTCCTCCATCATAACCACCACCATCGGCTACCACTGCAATTGCCTACCACCACCACCACCACTGGGTACAACTACCAATGGCTATTTTATTTGTGTTAATTATAAATATTATATGATATATAATCATAAAATAACTTTTTGGGGCAACTTATCTAGTTCTGTCATGTCGAGTCCTAGTCGTAACAAACACCAGATAGATACTTATTCTGTCAAGTCCTATCTAGTTCTACCCTCTTGTCGTGTTCAGTTCTATCCAGTTCTGTCTTATCCAGTCACGTATGCGTACCAAACACTACCTAAGATACAAAGATGAACACCGTTGTCTCTTACTGAATAAGAACCACTTATTCAACAAGGGACATCAAAAGCCCAATAATCATCACCTAACGATCTTCATAAAAGTTATTAGCAGTCCACCAACTTCAAATCAACGATATTATTTTTATTTAATTCTATCAAAACATCTACAATCTTTAAAATAAATACATTTACTCAAAAATGGATGATAATATAATAACCTTTTAAATATATACTGATATTTTCTATGAATTCAATCAATCAACCAGTGGGGTTTCCAAGGCCCCATAAGAAACGCGTCCTTCATGTTGCTTAACTATTAGTCAATAAAAAAACATGTAGATTCAGCTTCGACACATCAACAAAACAACGTTTGAGAAAAAACAAATGTATAATTACAGATAAAATATCTAAAACATGATTAATAACAACATTAAATTTTCGTTGAAATGATTTGTAAAATAAAAATTAGACAAAGAGGAGGAGGATGAATTTGGATGTTGGAGAGTTGGAGAACAACATTAGGGAAAAGGATTAATAATATTCCGCATGGGTTTTAGTGTTTTACTTTTATTAGACAACTATTGAGGCTTCTTATGTTACTCAAAAGGAGCTACACAATCATGCCTTTAATTATCAACATATGCCTTCTTTCCTCACTATTCTTATTCTTATCATTACCCTTTTTTTCCTTTATTTTAAAACACCGACGAATTTACACTGCGTTTACATTCGCAAAATACAGACAACACTGATTCAAACATTCGCTGATAACATGTAAAATTAATAACAGTGTAAAATAACCTAAAAGTTGAGTTTTGCTCGTTTTACGTAAAATGAAACGGGCATAACTGGTAAAAGGAATTGGAAAAATATCTTTTAAACTTATTGAAAGTGATATATATATATATATATATATATTGATTCATCCACCGAGTTCTTCTTTCGGCCATGTATGCCTTCGATAAGAAACACGAACAGGGATGGAATTGTTGTCGATTTTGACAAGCACCACCCACAATCCAAATGGCTAGAAGATGACACAACTAGTGGCTCATATCCTAGATTTGAACTTCTTTTTGATTGTTGTTCTGTTCTAAAGTCAGTGTCATTTGGTGCAAATATGAGGTGTCTTTGCTTTACATATCTAAAAAGGTTTTCTATATCTATCTAGGCCTCAGATCATTGGCATCATGCTTAAATAGTGGATATCTAATGTACATCAAGTGTCAACTTTTCCCTAATCATCATAAAGGATTCTTCGATTGCATCTCTGAAAAACTACCACCATCTTAACTTTCAGCTTTCAAATTCATAAACCCTTAGATATTTGGAAATTGGTGATTAATCCCAAAGCAAGTCGCCCTGAGGCAAATCTCCCAGTGACTACAAACGCGTATATAGATAGCATGATTCGAATACAAGTTGATTTTATTATCCTGTTATCTTTATCCACCACGCTACCACCCTTGTGGTTAACCTTAGATGGTATAATTTCTATCTTTCTCTTATCTCTAGTGTGGGTCCATGTCAATTAATTATTTCAAAAACCCGAAATCGAATATTTTCTCAGAAGAATCTACCTAGAAGCATATCTATTTGGTGACACCTAAATCTCAGGGCCTATTCTATATTTTCTATATGGCTATGGTTATGGCTTATGACCCCATTGCATTTAATTATAGATATGTTGTTTTATTTGAAATTTATGTACATACCCGACCCCATTGTTACGTTTTATATGATTTTTTTATACCGTATGGCGGAGTACCATAAAGTAAGAATGTTAAGTCATCTGATGTTAAGAGTTGAGTAGCACATGTGCAGCAAGGATATCTCTGGCTGCATTCAATTAGATGAAAAACTCACAGAGCATAAAGGACAAGCTCATTCAATGTTTGACACACTTTAGTCAATAAAATCTCATCTATCTACAATTATTTTTAAACCTTTGTGACACACCAAGCATAGAGATCCCACCAAATTCATATCTTTGATGCTTTTTGATACTGATAATGTTTTATAGATTATTGGCAAGAAATAGTGAAGATATGTAAAGCTAGGATTTGAATCCAAACCAAGGCTTAAGAATATGAAAGATACAATCTCAATAGTGAGAGGAAGACTAAAAGACGATGCAAAAGTTCTTTTTTCTCTATATCAGAACCATTACGAACATACTACCAGTTCATAAAATGTATGTCTATGTATGTATGTATATATGTATGTATGTATGTATGTATGTATGTACGTACGTACGTACGTACGTATGTGTATATATATAATCATGCACACATACACACACCATGGAAAAAGGATCAATTGTCCCTCCCTCCCTATACTCTCCCTATTCACCCACTAATATTTTGACACATAATAACTTTTAAATTAAGTAACGAGTTTATTGTGGATTTGGTTCTTGTAGTATTGAATTTGTTTTGGTCATAGTCACTCTGACTAACGTCTCCGTTAGCTCCGTCAAATAAAAGGTCATTTTAGCCTTTAGTCTTTTTGTCTTTTTTCTATACAAAAGTAAAAACAATATTTGTATACACACACACATGTACACACACACACACACACACACATATATATATATATAATGATATTAAAATAAATAAAATACGATATTATTTTATAATTTGATTTGTTTAAATTACAAAATTTATTATATTAAATACAATTTAATTTATTGTTTTAGTATTTTTGCATATTTCGGTGTGAAAACCTGGCTGAATTTTATATAGGAATTTGTTCAATTTTAAGTTGCAAAGATGAGAATATGTACAAATCTTTCATTTGGTTAAAATCTAAATAGTTGGATTTTGAGTTTTTGAATGAAAAACAATATAAAAACCGGAAACCCTAATTTTAGGATGATGAAATTGGAGTTCATTTTTTAGTGGTTTTCAAAAAATTTGATGTTAAATATCGATAATAAATTGTTTATTGCAATGGTAGAAAAAGAACAATAAAATTAAATCGTCTTTAACATAATTATTTTTTTAATTTAAACAAATCAAATCATAAATTCACATCTTATTTTATTCGCCCAAAATAAAATAAAATATGGTTTATGATTTGATTTATTTAAATTAAAATTTTTATTACATTAAAAGCATGTCTTTTTTTCACCATTATAATAAGATAATAAAATTAAATCATATTTAATATAGTTAATTTTTTTAATTTAAGCAAATCAAATTATAAAATAATATCTTATTTATTTATTTTGATATCATTATATATATATATATATATATATATACACACATGTGTGTGTGTATAAGAATATTGATTTTACTTTTCATAGAAAAAAAGACAAAAGAATATGTAAAAGACTAAAATGACTATTGATTTAACAGAGTTAACGAAGACATTAGTCAAAAGAATCATGACCAAAACAAATTGAATACCAAAAAGACCAAATCCATAATAATAATATTATAAGAACCCTAGTCAAAATAATCAATCCACAATTTGCTCATATATAATTAATTTACTTTAAAATCATTTAACACCACTTTTATCTCTTTCTCTCTGTCTACATTAAATTTAAATATTTATCCTATAATTAAATTGTTCTTTTTTTCATATATCTATTTAACTATTTTAGAAAAAAAATTGTTTTCCTCTCATTATTTTTAATCTATATTTTATCTATTTTTTCAAATATAATTAATCTTAAAATCAATGATTAAGATCTTATTTTTATAATTTTATAAATTGAATATAATGTTTCCATAATTAATGTTAATTATTGAAAATTTGTTTCTTTACTCTCAAACGTAAAGAATTGTACATATCGTTTATAAAAAACACATAATATATTTATAAGAAATATATGTTAGCTCAATTATAAATTTAGAAAACATAATTTTAAAATAAATAAATATTTAAAATGAATTAAATTTTAAAGCTTATATTTAAACTTTTATTTTATAAATATGTTTCTAAAATTTAGAATTAAATAAAAATAGCATAGTTTACAATATACATAGAGTTTGGTGTTTAAAAAACATAAGATTAATCATAACTTAAAAAATGATACAAGATCAACTAAAATTAATTTCAAAAAATTGGCAACGAATAATTGAATAAATAATTGGATACAACATATTTTTTCAAAATAAATATGTGAGAGAAAAATAATTTAATTATAGAGTTAATATTTAAATTTAATTTAGAGGAAAAATCATGAGTATATAAATGAGAGAGAAATGTGTGGTAGAAGTGGGGGCGCTTGGGGGAGTTGGGGAGCGACGAGAGGTTAATCGGAGGGGTTAAGGTTGTGTTTGGTGTCCAAACAGGATAAGATAGGATGAAACAGAATAAAATAGGACATGATACAATAATTGTTCAACGTTTTGTTAGAATTGAATAAAACAAGTAAAATGACAATTTTATCCATAATGAGTTGTTTATATTTTGATTAATTCATGTAATTTATTAAATTATAATAAGATAATTATTTTATAACAAAATATATTATTAGAAATTCTTCGTCAGAACAATTAAAATGACACCAAAATAAAAAGTTTATGTAGTTTCTAATTTTTATATTATACCTTTTCTACATTATTTTATATTATTACTCTATAATAAGTTATATAAATTAATAAAAATAAAGATACTGCAAAAAAATATTATCGCAGAATGTAGGTAGTGTTATGATTGATTTGATAGAAAAGACGGAATAGTTTTGAGGACAATAAAATGACACTTTAAAAAACATAAAATACAATAAATAAAATTTAAAGAATAGAAAAAAATATCAAAATAAGACTTATTTGATGTTTTAGAAAAGAATTAAGTTTTATTTTGTGGTTATGTTGGTAAATTTAAGTCTGTTCCACCCTGTTCCATGAGGTAGGGGTGGAACACGCCTGTTCCACTGTGTTCCACTTCGTTCGTGTTTGTTCTACATAAAAGTCCTGCTAAACCTGGAACATGAATCTCTATTATGTTTTTTTCTCTTCTGTCATGTCCATTGTACCAAACACACCTTAAATGATTTTAAAATTAATTAATTATTTAATTTAAAAAGTTATTATGTGTCAAGATATTAGTGGATGACAGGAAGGGTATAAGAAGGGAGGAACATGTGGTTTTTTTTTCCTACACATCATGCAAACCAATATCAATCATCCATCTGGTTTAATAAATATCTGGTTCCATAAATACCTTGAATATTTTTTAATACAAAAGTGTTGATTTAAGGAATGAACTATGATCATCCTCCATAAATATCTAAATCATGATAAATGAAACATTTCAATTGATTGGTTTGTATGACTTAGAAGATATGCTAAAGAAGAGAACTATGTAAATCAAATAACATAAACAGTAATAGGATTAAATTATCATTATCATGAAAAACATCCATGACTTTAATCTAGAATATGAATAGTAAAGTTACTTGTAGGAACACTTGAAATTGTCTTACTTGATGAAGCCATGATCACTCTTAATAATCTCTTTGACGCCAATCAATTATGATGAAGTTACAATTTTGTTATTGTGTTAAAGTCTCCAATTAAATGGTGCATTCAATTCAAGAAGAATGAAGGAGAGGATATGCATATATTGAGATCAAGAGGATTAAGGAAGAGATAACCACACACACACACACACACACACATATATATATATATATATATATAGAGAGAGAGAGAGAGAGACAAAGAGAGAGAGAGAGAGAGGGGAGCGATCAAATGAAAATCACTCTCATTTGTAAAAACCGTACAAACCACCCTCATATGTCGATTTCATTGTTTAATCTTATGAAATTTTTTCATGAAATTGTTTAATCTTGTGAAATTGTTTCATATAATACTTTTTTGATGAATTTGTTTCATATATGGTTATGAAATTGTTTCATATAATATTTAATGAAATTGTTTCATGTATTTCTCTAAAATTAAAATAATGAAGATGATAATATC
>NC_037532.1:26892988-26896955 GCF_001531365.2 Cynara cardunculus var. scolymus | reverse complement strand
AACATAGTTAACACGAAAAAATTGGTTAGTATTTGAACCAAGCTCTCTCTCTCTCTCTCTCTATATATATATATATATATATATATATATATATATAGTAGTTTTATATACAAGACTACACCCTCATATAAAATGTCCATTGCTCTATCCTTGCAACTAGCTAGCCATAGACTGACTTTCTATTTATCATTTTTTGTTCCTTCAACCAACTAGGCCTACAATTTACGGAACCATCAACATACACATCTGAACTGAATAAAGCTCTTCTCGTTTCTATCGTAATAATGTCATTGAGATGCTAAATTTAAGGAATAATGTTGTTTTGGTAAAGCCTAAAGGTATGATGAAATATGTTGTATGGTTACATTCATATAGCACCAGCATCAAAGTATAAAGAAAATGAATATGAAAACAATTTTAAAAAGGATATTAGCAGCCATGACTAACTGAAACTGGATACACCGGGAAAAGGGAGGCACACTACAAAACAACCTTTTATATGGCCATTTCAAGTTCGAATAATTTACAGAAATCGAAGGGATTATGTGTCGGGGTTTTTTATATTTGCCTACTTTGGGTGACTTACCCTAAATGTCGCAAACATATTAGTTTTTTTCTTTTCATCTTCAACTTTTGCATCATAACTCAACCTCGCAACTCACAAGTTGAAAATCTCATCAAATATTGCAAGCTAAAATCACTTAATTGTTTCAGTTTTATCTTTCATGTCCTTGTTATCAATCAATCATTTTCACTTTTAAATTGATTTACCTTCCCACCAAGCTTTGACACTACTTCCATTCTACAACACCGTTTCATACCTTTTTGTCAAAATGACAGCCTTCTGACCATTCGTTCGATCTCAAATCCAATATGAACTCTCTAACCACATAAAATAGTGTTACCAATAGTTAAATTCGATAATGGTTGAGAACATTACCTTTATCTCAATCAAAACGTTAGAACATACGTTTTTCCTTTGGTATTCGATATCTCTTTCATCCTGGCACCAAAGTAGCCGATTCCAATGGCCCTTATCTCCTTAGAGGCTCGTGAACATATCCCTAAGAGAGCTGGTCGAGCCTCTGTTATATAGGGTTATTTCACATATTAACAGAAGTAATCGATTTGGGGAAATCACCATTAATGCCTTCCTTTCTAAATTTTTAGCTTTTGCACAAATGCCCCCCCCCCCCCCCCCCCCCCCTCCATTCCACTTCCTACACCTTAAGTCCAATTAGGAAAATAATTTTCATACTTAAATTATTCTCTTCCAATTTATTTGTATAAATTACATAATCCATCTCCATCAAAATCAGATACCCCAAGCTTTTCTTTATGATTTTGGGCCCTAATAAAGAAAAATTATTTATTTTAACCCATAAGTTTATTTTCATAATTATTTGCTTACCCCTATTTCGGGGTGTTACAGTGTTCGTCAAAGAAACCCTATTTATCCTCTTCTCTTCCTCATGGTAGTTGAAGGTCTTAATGTGGTCATGCGTGAGGTTGTAAGTAGCAGAGTGTATAAAGGCATTGTGGTTAATCGTAATGAGATTTCAATTTCCTACCTCCAATTCGCTAAAGACACGATTTTCTTTGAAAAATGGAATAACACAAACATAGGTAACTTGTTGTGCATTTTAAAGTGCTTTGAAATGGCTTTGGGGATCAAAATCAATGTTGTAAAAAGTAAACTGTATGGGGTGGGTGTACCTACGAATGAGGTTTTGGATATGGCCAAAGATGTTGCATGTTGCTAAGGTATTTTACCCTTCACCTATCTCGAACTTTTAATGGATAAGAGTATGAACAAGATCGACTCCTGAAACGACATCATCGATAGATGTAAATCCGAACTCTCTAGTTGGAAGCTCCATTGTCCCTCATTCGAGGGAAGATTAACATTGACAAAGCCTGTTTTGGACAACCTACCTCTGTACATTTTCTCCCTTTTTTGTGCTCTAGCTCGGATTGGTGAATCTCTTGAGAGTGTGAGGAGAGAATTTTTTAGGGTGGTCTTATCGAAAATGGACTTGGGTAAAATGGGAAACTATCTTAAAAAAACTCTGCTTGGGAGAGGGGGTAGGCGGTAGTCTTCGAGCAGCTAGTTGGGCTTTTCTTGGGAAGTGGTGGTGGCACTTTTTGACGTGTAAGGAGGTTTTACAAGTTCGGATCATAAAATGCATTTATGGTGATGATGGGGATATTGGGATCGCGGCCATGAGTGTTCGAAGTTCAAATTGTCGACTTGGATTAGCCGGAGCTTAGGGGGATTAGGTGTGTAGAGATTTGGGTAAAATTGGTATCTCATTTATCGTACTCTTTTGGTGGAAAGGATTGGAAATTGGGGATACCTTTTTTTGGAAGGACAAATGGTTGGTAAATTTTAGACTTTGTGAGCTAGAATTTTTCGTTTGGAAGTTGTGTATGATATCTCAGTCCTAAACCGTGTGGTGAGTGTTGACGACCAATGGTGTGGGCGTGGGAGTGGGTTCAGAATCCTAGAGCCTAGAGGAGATCGATAGGAGATTTAGAGGAGTTGAATTCCTCTCTTAATAACATTTGAATGTAGCTGGCGGAGGAGGATTGTTAGGTATGATGGCTTAGCGAGGATGGGACCTTCTCAGTTGAGGCTTTGAGGTGCTTAATTGATTATAAATTGTGGCAAGTACCCCTGAATTCTACTCAAACGCAATGGAGTTCACTTACACCAAAGGAAGTTTATCATCTTTCTTTGGTGGCTTAGATGCACAGGAATTTCGGTCCGGGCAATACTTCACTATAAAGGTTTGGATATGCATTCTAGTTTTTGTCCATGTAGCGGAAATGAGGTTCAAACTTTAGAGCATTGCTTTTTGAAATGCTCATAGAATTTTAACTTGTGGACAAATATCTTTAATTGGTGGGGTTTAAGCTTATCGCCATCCTTTTCGTTTGGCGCTTTAATGACAAATATGGTCTTTCATGTCATCTCGAGCTCGAGGCACAACCTGTGGAAGACTGTCTTTTGGATCACTTTCTATTCAAATTTGGACATATCGAAATAAGCAGGTCTTTTTAGTGGATAATGCGACCAGATTGATTGTTTTTTTGAGGTTAAATTTCTTTCTTTTCAATGGATCTCCAACCGTGTTAAGGTTTTCAATATGTCACAGACGGAATGGTGTGCAGGTCAAGAGCTTGACAGTTATGCCTCTTAGCTTGTTTTGAGAGTTGTTTTTCATTGTTTTGGTGGCTCTGGTTTTGGGGCCTTTGGTCGGTTTTCACTATTTCCTCATTTGGTTGCTCCATTAGCTTTGGTCTTCTTTGTTTTGCATTTGTCTATTGTTTTTGTTTGCTCAGGTTGTGGGTGTCTTGCTTGGACGTTTTTGTTTGTTGTTCGGTTTGTGTTGATTCTGCATCTTGCAGAAGCTTTGTTTCTCTTCTTTGTTTTTAATAAAATTATTGGCCTTTCAAAAAAATATTATATTTTCTTCATTAATATAATGCAATTTGATGGATGGGTATTGTAACACCCACAACTTAAAGCAAAAAATGAAAATTATATGAAGCAAAAGTAAAGAGATATGGACTGGTTCAAACAAGAAGACTAAATATATGAAATCATGTAAAACAAAAAAAATATGTTATTTTTGCCTTGTGATAATGTCAAGGCATATATAACTTAAATCATTTAGCAAAAATAAAAATTAATCACATACTACAAATAAAGGGATAGGGACCAGTTCAAATAAGAAGGTCAGATATCGTGGAAATGTAAGAAAAAATATTCATATGTGAATGACTAAACAAATCAGGAAAAAGATCTATTTGAAAATGCATATGTGAATCAATGTTACATATTATTCATATAGGTTTACATATACTGATATCTATACTATATTATAAAGTCTTCGGCTAAAACTCTTAAAAACTCTTAAACCCATTCATCCCTAAACGATTTCATCCTTATCCGATTTCATCC
>NC_037532.1:26889933-26892888 GCF_001531365.2 Cynara cardunculus var. scolymus | reverse complement strand
AAAATAATTCCAAAAAGACCGCAGCCATTGGAATTATTATCTGTCCAAAAATCATTTATATCAAAACTTCATTTTATGATTAAATAACAACTTTTATCAAAACACAAGGTACATCTCGAATCCGGTCAACAATCCAGTCAACACATCGAACAAGCATTGTCCGATTTAAATACTTAGAAAATAATTTCCAACCTTGTCTGGATATCAAGTCCGGACAATATACCGCATAAGCTTTGGTCGGTTTAACACTTAGAAGCAAAATCATCTTTGTCCGGATATCAAGTCCGGACAACAATCCGCTCAAGACTTGACCGATTTAAGACGTAGAATAATCTCAACAACTTGTCCGGATACAAGTCCGAACAACACTTCACACAACCTTTGACCGGTTTAATAATATTCGGACAGTACACCGCTCAAGGCTTGTCAGGTTTAAGAACAATCTGGGCAAGCTTTGTCCGGTTTATCACTTATCCGGTCACTCTTTGTCCGGATAAACACTTAAACAAAAATATGCAAGGTTTCTTTCTAAAGAATAATAACATGAAACATGCAAATAAAACCAGTAGTAATTTTATGCAAAAAGGTTTAGAAACCACTCACCTTAACAAGCTWTTGAACCCAAATACTTGCAATCAACTTGAAATCACCCCTTTTTTGCAAATCCGGACAACTCTCTTTAAATCTCTCTCAATTTTTCTCAAAATAGCAGGAAGGAGCATATGAAGAGGTTAAGCCCCTTATATATACCTTCCAAACATGGAAGGTCGGCTAAACCGCCTTCCTTTCCCCCTTTTCCACCTCATGTCTACTCAAATATGCACACATGCACACACATCCAAATTCATACTCCATGTATATGTATAATATGCATGCACACACAGATATATATATATATATATATCCAATTAATGCACAATTTCACATACCAGCATGTATCAAATTATCATGGTATCACGTAATCATTTAATCAAATAATCACATATTTATTACCTTGGGTAATAACCAGGATCCGGTAATAACCACGTAATCATGATTTGTTTGAACAATACTTTAGTCAAAGCACAAATCCAGTCAACAAAGACTTGGTCGGACTTCATCTCCGGTCAAGTCTTGGCCGGAGTACTTATGACAGCAGTCAAATTCGAAATCTCAGGTTAGCTTTTATTAAGATTATATTAGTGTTATTGAAGTTAATTTATAAGATTAGGAGCTAGTTAGGTTAGTTTAGTTAAAAAAAATTTAAGAATTTCCGGCAGTTGCTTAGAAAGTCCGGTTCCGACCCGAAATTATCTGAAACGTCCTATACAGTACCAAATGCTCTAATTTATACCCAATATATATATAAAACACTAAGTTTTAGTGTTTTAAATATAAAACCTTTCTATTTAAATAAATTTAGTCATCGTGAGCTTTTAGAGTGAAGAAAAAAGTCAAAATTGAGAAAATGGGCTTTTGTGCATTTTGGGTTTAGTTTTTATAACTAAAAAAAACTTGTTAGAGGGTGGGCTTGGGCTCCCTATGGCTGGCCCTCCCCTCTCATTTCCCTCCCTCCACATATAAATAACATCATTTTCCATTAATCCTCATTATTCCTTCATTCAAAATTTAAAAATTCTCTCATTTTCCTCTCCCTAGAAAACTCAAGGGTCACCTTGAGAGCCCTCCTACTCCTTCATCCATATTCAGCCGATTTCTTCACTTATCTTCATCATATTAGAAAGATTTTGAAGATACGACAATCCTCTCCTTCAATAACAAGGTAATGCATTCATCCCTCCATCTTTTCTTGTAAGTTTTGGGGAGAAAACCCCACTTTATTGCATTCTTCATCTTCTATTCTCTATATTTCGTAAATATTGAGTCTCAAGGTGAGATTATACACCAAAAACATGTAAAAATATTTATTTGATGGTGGTAATCCATGACCCAAACATTAGAACTCAAAAAGGTAGGAAGAAATCATGATTTTATGTGGTTTATTTCTTAAAAATTTCATATTCTGGTGCTGACAGATTATGTGCTTGTGCACAAATCGTCCATATCTTGTAAATGGCTTGTTCAAATGTTATGCGGTTTCTTTTAAAAGTTTATTTATTGAGTTGGGGTTGCAATGCATTTGGTTTCAAAAACATTGAGTTTTGACCCCCTAAATGCTCAAAACATTGTATATATGCATATGAGAATTTTCAGTAGGTAAACCCTACTTTGAATAGTCATAACTCTCTTGATAATCATTAAAAATTGTTGATTTTTCTTTTGGGTATTAGTTTAATGAGTTACCTTTCAAATGCCAACGATTTCATTCAATATTGTGGTGATTTGAGGTTTTAATTACTCAAAATAAGTTGAACATGCAATCTGTCTGATTCTGACAGATTTGTATATGTATGTTCCATCGATCATATCTCTCTAAACTCGATGAAAAAGGATGATTCTTCTTTTGAGAGTTAACTTTATGGATTGTATCCTACATTCAAGTGGAATCACATAATATTATGGAGTTTTGATCTCCAAGCACCTAAAACTCTATAGGTGTGCAAACTGTAAAACCACCAGCAGGTAACGCTTACTTTGAATGCTAATATCTTTCTACTTACTTATTCTCAATGTATGATTATTCTTCTAAAACGTTCTTTTATGAGTTAGGATTCATTTAAATCCAGTTTCACTCAAAAATATGATGTTTTGTGGCATGAACCAATTTATTTAAGTCAAGTGTGCAATCTGTCAACTAATGACAGATGTGTGCATGTGAATTTAAGGTATCATATCTTCCTCTCAACTCATCCAAAATGAGTGATTTTTAGTTTAAACGTTTCGTATAAGTGTTGGGTTTTCAGTCCAATTTGAATTTCTGCAGAACACATAGTAGAATTCTTTTAATGAGTGTTTTACTAACTTGGTGCAATCTGCCATTTCAGTTGTGATAAGTTGCATTGCATAAATTATTTG
>NC_037532.1:26877642-26888928 GCF_001531365.2 Cynara cardunculus var. scolymus | reverse complement strand
TGCTTTTTCAGGGTAAGAAAGACTCATGGTGACACTTGTTAGAAGCCGTGTCACTTTTATCGCTTTCAAAATTTCTTTTGTGTTTATTTTGCAAACTTGTATTTGGGATTGTAAACTTTAGTTATGATGTAATTATGTTTTAAATTGTATGGTTGTGTTGTTTATACACTACTGCTATGAGACTCTACCTGGCATACCTCGCGTTTCCGCTTTAGCAGGGTGTGACAGTACTATCCGGACAACATTTCAACTTTTGTCTGATTTAATATTCCGGACAACACATTCCCTTGTCCGATTTATATATATATATCACTTATCACATTTTAAATTAAATCCTCAATCGGATTACTTTAGTCTGCTTAAAACCATGAACGGTTTATGACTTAATCCGAGAAATACACCAATCGGTTTATATTAATTCGAACAATCTTTGATCGTATTCTTACTTCTCTGTTCAAAACCTTTATCCGATTTATACATCAAAATCTCACCAACTCTCCAAACCGTACAACACTATGATCGGTTTAGAGGTAAATCGAACAACACGTGTCCGACTTAACATAATCCGGTCATCACTTGTCCGATGTAAGCCGAATCCGGGTAAACTTTCATAACTCAAATCAATTATGCAATTCAACGTACTTTTTCAAACATTTAAGTACTCACCTTATGTAATTTCTTTTGAAATCAACTTCAAGTATTTAATCCAAAAGCAATCTGGACAAACTTCCTCTAAATTCACTCTCAAGTTTTTGAAAATAGCAAGAGCTTGAGAGGAGACATTGCTTTCCATATATATGCTCCTTTCCTCTTTTGGAAAGGCGGCTAAAGCAACCTCACACATGCATGCATATGTACATATCTTCACATGCATGCATTTCCCATCATTTTATGCATATAACCATCATACATATTTACATATTATGCAAACATTCTTATGCATAAAAATTTCACATACTCGCATGATCAAATATATCAGTTTATCATGTTATCACGTAAGCACATAATAAATAATCATGTATTAGTTACCTCGGGTGATAACCAGGATCCGGTTATCACAATATTTATGGATGATTTTTGCATATGGTTCATCTTTTGATCATTGTTTGTAAAATTTGAAAAAGTGTCATGAAAGGTGTGAAGAAATTGATTTTGTTCTTAACTGGGAAAACGTCATTTCATGGTTAAATAAAGGATTGTTTTTGCCCATTTAATTTCAAAAAGAGGAGTTGAGTTAGACAAATATAAACTTGAAATTATTGAAAAACTATTTAAACCAACCACTATTGAAGGAATTAGATGCTTTCTTGGCCATGCTGGATTTTGTTAATTAACATAATCAACAATCATGGTTATAAATGCTATTTGTTGGGATATTACTTTCAAAGATATATATATTTATCCTAGTAGGTCGTCGTTATGAGTTTTTCACCAAAACACTTATTAGGAAGCATTTAGTGAGCTCCTTCTATTATAGGAAAACTTTGTATATTCTTCTTTCCTATATAGTCATGGTCAAATTAATTGTTTAGAGCTTTATACATATATTATTGAGACATCTTGTAATCTTTTGTCAAAACAAAGTGTCTTGTCCAAGTTAAATCATTAAGGGGCCGTTTACCAAACGCTTACTCGGGTAAGTGAACAGCAAGTCTCGTTATCTTACCGGATGAATATGGTAAGGATCAAGAATCTTACCCAGTAAGAGCGAGACAAAAACCAAGAGTCTTACCCGGTAAATGGGGGTGATGACTCTTACCACGGTAAGCACTTGCTAGGTGAATTGTTGCATACGATACCGTTTTGCTGGACTAAAATTTTACCCGGTAAGTAACTGATAGTGTTAAATTTTACCGGTAAGCACTTACCGAGTAAGTATTTGGTAAACAACCCCTAAGAGATTTAAATCCAGGTTTCACACACAACAAGATCCTTTCTATAAAAATGTATTAATAACGTATTAAATTTAACTTTGAAAAATAAATCACTTTATCCAATCCCCTTCGACAAGTACTTGTCTTGATTATAATGGCCTACGACTATACATTACAACACCCCTCACAGACAATATAATTAAATGGTCGATGTCCTCATCACACCTCCTAACATTTGCCTTGTTCATTGGCAATGTGGGATTCATGTGATATATTACAACACCCCACACAAACTTATCATGTACGGGTTATGTGGCTCACCATCCCAATGGTACGAAGATCGACCTGACATCATTTGTAGCATCCCAAAACTCAAAGAAATAAGCTACCTAATAACTTAAAAATGAACAAAAGACCATGATGAGAGTTAGTGGTAGTCCACAACTTGAGAGTTATAAGTAAATCACAAATCTCATTTTATATTCATGTGCAATGAGTTATCTAAGGGACTCGCCTAAGATGTGACAAACATCTCTACTTAGGGACTCATTACCAAATAAATTATCTAATTCAACTAAAAGCCATGATAGAAGTCATTGGTTGCCCATAATTTGGGGCTTATAAACATCTTCCGGAATTCATTTTTATCCTTGTGAAATAGGTTATACAACCCCCTCTTCCCATTAATATAAGCTCATAAGCTCACAAATCTAGTTTTCCATCAATGTGGGATGAATAATCACAAACCCTACTTAAATCTATTGCATCCTAGTCAGGACTACCAACTTTTTTCACTGATGATCTGAGATTCAACTAAGATGTTACAAACACATCTTCTAATGCACTCATCATACTCGATAAGGTTTTCCTCGCATCTGATGGTACAAGGATAAACTTTTATACCGTTTTTAACATCCCACACCTCGAAGCAACTGACTATGATAATGATTTCTAAAGTAACTTAATAACCATAGTAGATTTATTAGTGTCTCATAACTAGAGGCTTTTAAGGAACTCACTAATATAACTTTATCTATGTGGAGTTGGATGTGACAAACTCCCCCACTTAAATATCGACGTCCACATCATGAATCTCCAACATCCTCATTGTTAATCGGTGATGTAAGATTAGCCTAAAATGGTAAGAACATACTCTTGGGGATTCATCATACCCGATGAAGTTTTTCCCACCATCCTGGTCACTACAAAACAAATGAATTTTACCCACAAAAATCACCGAGGGAAATTTTCGTCACTGATTACCAATGGATCACCCATAAAATACTTGGGTAATCTATCACTGATTTAAATTTTCCACCAACTTTTGTGATGGTGTTGTGATGAATCACCCTTTTAGCGATAAATTTCCCAAGGAAACGTTTGTAGGTAAAAGCTTTCCATTTTAGTAGTAGGTGGCACAAGGACTAGCTGTAACACCCCATATCATACATTGCATGTAACACATACTTCATACAGGAAATACATGTTTATACATCACTCAGGTCCCCTAGTACAAGAATCTACCATACAAAATACATGGTCTTAAAATTCAAAATACAAATTCTTGTACTAGTCCATGATCATCTATCAAAACTATACATATCATCATCCAATCCTCATGCAGGTAAACATATAGGAAAATTATCACATTTTCCCTTTCCCCTTACCTTTAGCACTTCCTGCAATACATATTTAAAATCACAAGACGAGGGTTAGACCAAAAAGTCTAGTGAGTTACCCTATTTATGACAGTACAGGGTGTAAATCACCAAAACTTTGTACAAAATAACTTTTCATATATATAACAAATATATGAACAAATAAGGACATATTACCAGTACCTTTCCATTTTTCAAGCCAAGCATTCAGCTAATCGAATAACATACTCCAAACCTTTATAGGTTTGAACCAACCAGGTTTCATATAATGCCATTTTTCAAACCTTTTCAAATAAATAAGGTTTATTTATAGTTACAGGCCAAACCTGTTACTTCCTCCTCAATAACATCCAGACTATGATTTCCAATAAGAACCCTGATCCTAAATCTTTAAATCACAAAGAAATAAATATTCCAGACCATAGTAATCTTACGGGATATGATAGTAAGAGTTATATTGTATAACACACATATACAATTGTCACCTTTATATCCAATGTACACCTCTTCTTGATATATCATCCTTATCTCATGGTACACCTCTCCTTGATATGCCACCCTTATCCCATGGTACACCTCTCCTTAATATGCCACCCTTATTTCTTCATCAAAACATTTCACAAAAACAATTCCATATAGAATTAGACCGCAGTCTATGGAATTATTATCAGTTCAAATTTATCTTTTCAAAATTCCCCGATTATATATATAAACAAGTCAAAGTGCAAATCCGGTCAAAATAGACTTGGTCGGACTTCATCTACGGTCAAGTTTTGGCCAATTTACCAAGTCCGGACAACAAATCGCCCAAAGCTTGTCCGATTTACCATTAATCCGGTCAACTTTGTCCAGATAACAAACCCGGACAACACTTTACATAGTCTGTCCGATTTAAAATAAACCGGCCACCTCATAGTCGTATTCCTACTTCTCCGTTCAAAATACATGATATAAACTTAAAGATCTTAAATCGCCCAACACTTGTCCGGTTTAAGACTAAATCGCTTAACACTTGATCGGTTTAAGTCTAATCCGAACAACACTCATCAAGCGGTTTATTTATAAATCGCTTAAGCCTTAACCGGTTTAGGGCTTAAATCGTTTGGCACTTGTCCGGTTTAAGACTAATCCGGACAATGCTTCAACGAATAACTTTTAAATAAAAAGTAAAATTCTTCAATCAATTATACAACTATGAAGAGTTTAAAAGTAGAAAGAATCACTCACCTTATGCAACTTCCTTTTGAAAACCAACTTGATCTTAAGTCAAGAAATAATCCGGTCAACTCTTTTTCTTCTAAATCGCTCAAATTTATGAGTTTAGCCAAGAAAATGAAATGGGAGTCAAACCCTCCTTTTATACATTTCCTTAACAGGAAAGGTCGGTTGAACTCACATACATGCACACAACCCATGCATCCATACTCATGCATGTGTGTATATATCAATTAACCACATATATATATATATATATATATATACTTATACACACATGCATATACATGCATGCATATCCACACATATATATATCATACATACATGTGCATCCACATATACATATAATCTCATTCATGCATCTACATTATGCATATTTTCACATATTAATATGATCAAATATATCAATTTATCATGCTGTCACGTAATCACATATAATAAATAATCACATGTTTATTACCTCAGGTGACAACCAAAAATGTGGTTATCACACTAGCTTTGATACCATTTATAACTTTTAAAGTCCAATGCAATATACTAGCCAAATAACTTCTAATTAAATTTAAAACCATGTTACAAGTTACTTGTAAACCACAACTTATGATTTATATGGAGATCAAAATTTTCAATTTGTGCCACCGTGGGAGGAATGGATCACAAAGTTCCCCACTTAAAATCTTCACTTCCTCGTCATCCATACCCAATATCTTCCTTGTTCATCGACAATGTGCAATTCTCTTAAGATCTTATAAACACCACTCTTCAAGGACTCAGCGTCCTTGATGAGGTTTGCTACCTCAGCATGATGCATGGTTGGCTAAGATACCATTTACAACATCCACCCAAAGCAGAAAGCAATAGACTTGCCAATAACTTCTAATTCAATTTTAACTCATGGTAGAAATTATTGTTATACACAACTCTAAGGAGCTCACAAATCTAAATTGTATTAATGTAGGATTGATAGTCGCAAACTTTTCCACCTAAAATTTTGAATTCCATGCTAGATGTTGATGCCACCTAACATCCTCCTTGTTCACGGGTGATGTGAGATTCGCCTAAGATGTTATAAACACCCTCATCTGGGACTCGTTGATCTCGAGGAGGTTTTCCCTACCATTATGATGGTACAAGGATTGGCCTTGATACTGTTTGTAACGTCCCCAAGCCCAAGACATCAGACTAGCATATATAATAACTTCTAATATAAATTAATAACATAATGAAATTTGTTGGTAGTTCCCAACTTTTTACTTATAAGGAGCACATCAATCTTATTTTTCTTAATTATCCATTTGAAATACATGCCACCTGTCACAACCTCAACTGCTACTTAAATAGCTAACAAATCCTAAGTTATCATGAATTTGAGACAATTTATCAATTGTCACATTCTCACATTATGTGATGTACAAGTTTTTTTCTTCTCAAATTTGAAATCCTTCTTATTGTTTGTTGCCCAATTTCAATGGTGTATAGCTTTTAGTTTTCCATGCCCTAAACATCGGTTTTAAAAAAGACTATGTACATGTAGTGTTTGACTACACTTCCACCTACACCACTATGAAAAGGTGATAGCAAGACCAATGAAGGGGATGGGCACCCCGTTTTGGGTCAACTTCTCCCTTTATAAATTAATCAATATTTTATTATCTTTACACAAATTTTTTATCATTTCAATATCATTGGACTTGGATATTTATTTAATTACTATTTAGAACGGTTATCTTTGAAAATTTTAAATGATTATTTAAATGTTATTTTCCTTTCTATATTTTAAATCAAGAAATAGCCAATGGATAGATTTTTTATGCATATTTAATCATGATTTGATAGTTTTATTTTCTGCTATACAGACTGCTATTACTCTTCATTTTTGTAGTGTTTTTTAGTGACGGATTATGGATAATGGATGCGTTAACGCGCAACGACTTTCTAAAGCTCAATCAGTTGCTTTTATATAATTACATGACATATATAATTGATTTAATGATGTAAATTCGCATAATTGTATGTACATTTGGTTCTACATTTGCTGATTTTTCTATTCGTTTAAAAATAAAAAATATATTTAAATAAAATAAAATATTGTTCGTTATTGTCATGCCATATTTTCCATTCACATAATAATAAAGTAATCAAATCGTCATATTTGTTTTCTTCGATGATTCCTGTTTGGGCCATCAGAAATTGTTTTGTCCATATTCGTCGGCATCTCTTTTCATGGAGTAGTGACAATGGGGGATTTCACATCATCAACAGCAGTATTAACAACTTTAATTTCATTTATATTTTTATTTCTTTTTCATATGTGTATTTTTTATTATATATATATATATATATATATAGGAGCGTTCAAATAAAATCTGCCTCATTTGTGTAAACCGTGTAAACCAATCTCATTCATCTATTTTCTTTATCAATGGCCAAGATTAGTTTACTTTATTTTAGGAAATTAAAAATATATATATATATATTAGAAATTTATTTTATTTCAACAGTAAGGACAAAAATGTTAAACAAAATTTAACATTTGGTAACATCCTTCTCGATATTAATGACACTATTTTCATTTTTTAAATCAATATATTATTTTTAACTTTAAATCACATCCATCAATAAAACATATAAAAAAATGAATATAACACATCATATTCAATTATATGGAGTGAATCGTTTTAAATTTTGAATTACATTATATGAACGAAATTGGTTTCACCATGAAAATGTTTCGGTTCACATAATTTATTTGCTACAAGACTCGGTTTCACGTTCATGAAACCTGTTTCATTTTCCTTTTCATAATTTATTTTCAAAATGCACCAGTTTCATTATCCTTTCATCAACAAAATGAATCAACTACACCATCAATGCAACGGTTTCACCATAAAAATGTTTTGATTCATCTAATTTATTTGCAACATGAACCGGTTTCACGTTCATGAAACATGTTTCATTTTCCTTTTCATATTTTTTTTCAAAATGCACCGGTTTCATTTTGCTTYTCATAAAAAAAGGATTAACTACACCATCAATGCAACGGGTTCACCATAAAAATGTTTCGGTTCACCTAATTTCTTTGCAACATGAACAGGTTTCACGTTCATGAAACCTGTTTCATTTTGTGGATTTTTTTTGTTCATCTACGTTTTGATGATTTCATTATTTAATTCAATTGTTTCATCAAGACACGTTTCCTGATTATAACTCATGACAATATATGAAATCCAAATTTTTAATATTTTAATATAATTAAATATTTAAATGTTACCATTTATACAATTTCCTTTATTACGTTTTCTTAATTATGATTTATTAATAACTTCCATATTTAATAGAAAATATTATAAATGACCGAAATACCCTTATTGGTTAAATTTAATTAGAAAAAAAAAGAATTTTCCTATTGGTCGAAATTGGTTTACACGGTTTCTTAGAAATACACGGTTTTCATTTGAACGTGCCCCTATATATATATATATATATATATATATATATTAATCACTATTAAGACATAAATATATAGCATGTGATACAAAAACTTTGTTTAAGAAATATTGCAAAAATATTGATAGAAGCTTTTTTATTAACTTGATATCCAACTTGGTATGTGCGTCGACTAATCGTAGAGCAACCATCCGCTTCATGTCATCATGTGTATCCCGAAGTCACGATATTTGAACCTCCGTGACCACAAGGAAATTTTTGTTCCTCTTTGGATTCGAACCTGAGACCTCCAGACACTTTTGACCTTTAGAGCCTAAGCTTAAACTAATCAAGCACCACTCTTGTGGTTAATATATATATATATATATATATTATATATATATAGGTTGATTCAAATGTTAACCAAGTTTATTGTGTTAACTTTGTTAATCAATCTTGGTCATTGATTCTTACACTAAACGGTTGTGATTTATCATATTAAAAATATAATTTTTAAAATTTACAATTTCACAAACATAAGTGAACTAAGTGGAAAAGGATATTTATGTAATTTTTTTTTATGTAACCCCTCATCATTAAATGAGAGTTACAAAATCAAAAAATCCCATGATTTTTGTTAATTTAAGAACCATATGAACACATTATGAACCATTGTGTCAAATATGAACAAAAATTGACATATATATGAACTTGGACTACATAGCATTTATGATGACAATATGAATATAATAAAAAAAACTGATACACGAAAGAAAATAAATAAATAAACAGGTATGAACATAATATAAACAACTTGTAAACAATAGTTCCTTTATTATGAACACATTCAGAAGCGATCCAATGTTAAGATATGCAACTAGTGTACATATGAACACTTGTGAACAATAGTTTTTTTATTATGAACACATTCAAGAGCGAACCAATGTTGAGATATGTAGCTAGTGTACATATGAACACGATATGAACAGTTTGTGAACAATAGTTCCTTAATGATGAACACATTCAGGAGCGAACCAATGTTGAGATATGCAACTAGTGTACATATGAACACAATATGAACACTTGTGAACAATAATTTCTTCATTAATATGAACAATGAGTTTATCCATAATAGCTTGAACGATACCGAAAACTTTACTAACGGGTTTCTTCTACCAATCACAAATTCAAAAACATTGTAGATAGAAAAATCATTATTATATAAAAAACAAGATCAATAATAAATTAACAAAAATCATGAAATTTTTTGATTTTGTAACTCCTAATTAATGATATAGGAGTTACATAAAAAAGAAAATTACATATTTACCCTTGTCATTAAATTATAAGATAAATATGAAACTATATGTAAGATGGATTGCCATTGATTAAAAATGGTTAACAAAGTTAACACAATAAACTTGGTTAACATTTGAACCAAACGCTCTCTCTATATATATATTAATACGATACAAGTGCCAGATATTGATATACTACTGTTAATAGTCAATTTATGAATTATTGGTCCGCTATGAAATTCATAATTAATAAGAACCAACCGTCTTATCTTTTTGATACCAAAAGTAATGAGAATAAGCAATGATCACCAAAGATTCTTTTGTTTCTATTTATCCATATCTGCTACATTACATATATATAATCATAATTTAAAGCAATGAAGATATTAAAACCAACATTCCTGTTACCAATTCTTCACAAAAACCATTCTTTGTTGGTAAGAAAACTCATGTTTACTAAAAAGACGCACTCCAAATAAATACATCCATGTGAATAGTAAAAAGAAAGAAAACCTAATCAATTTTTACACAGTATAAAATGAATGACTTTTACTTACAAAAATTATCCAGAGAAATTTCCATCGGTAATTACCAACCAGAGAATGGCAATGGTTCGGTAAAATCCGATGTTTTTTTGAGAAAATGACAATTTATCACCCAGAGAATCCCTAGGTAATTTGTCACTGAATTGAATTACCCACCAATTTTTATGACGGTTTTGTAACGAATTACTCTTTAGCGACAGATTTACCATTGAAAAGTTTGTAAGCGAAAGTACTTATTTAGTAGTAACAGTCAAATCACATGAGATTAATGAACAGGTCATACAACCAGGGTATGTACACGACTTGGCCCACAATGTAAATAGCAGCCAAGGTCGTCTGACTCAATAATATATATAATCACATGTGCGATTGACTATAAAATCACTTATGATATAAGTAGTTTTCATGCTTTTTCTTACTTTGACTTTGTTTCATATTTGATCTCCTCTCTCTCTCTCTTTCTCTCTGTGTGTATGTATCTATGTATATATATATACACACACACACAAAGAGAGAGAGAATCAGAGAATACTATCCAAATAAAAGAACATGAAAATAGCTAAATCACATACAAGTTCTCATTAAACTCATGTGTAAAAAATTACATGTGATTATGCACAAACTTATATTGACCGTCTTCCGTAATCGCATGTGATTACAAAGCAAAATCGCATGTGATTCCCTCCCCCCATATATATATATAGAGAGAGAGAGAAGGTTCGTAATAGAATCTAACTTATGTACCAAACCCTAGGACAAATGAGAGTGTACCATGTTTAACCAATATTCATTATAAATGTTGTAAAAAAATTCATTTTAATTTAGCAATTTGTCCTATTCAAATATTAACTTCATATTTAGGGTTTAAGGAATAATTACATTAACTTTTAGATGCTCAATTTACTATAGTAGTTTATATCTTGGTGCATGTTATGGATACACCTAATTATCTTATAATTTAGGTAACACTCTTAAATTTCAAAGAGAGAATTAAGTAAAAACTATTAATTCAATAAAAATTAGGATTTGTTAAGATATTTTGCTAGAATAAAACTAATATTTTAGTTTCAAAGTATCCAAATCAATTGTACTTTAAATTTAATTCTTATTTTGTTTGTTTATTCGTTATAGGGTTATAAATAAATTTTTTGAGGATTATCAATTAGGGGATGACTTGAAATTAGTTTGATCTTAATAATTTTCATATAAACTTTTTCTCTCATTGAAATTTAATATATATATATATATATATATATATATATATATATAT
>NC_037532.1:26848544-26877287 GCF_001531365.2 Cynara cardunculus var. scolymus | reverse complement strand
ATATGATGCATTGTGATACCATTGTAGTATCACCGGAGGACGGTGGCCGGAGGATGGTGGCCGGAGGACGGTGGCCGGAGAGAGAAGAGAGGAGGGAGGAAAGTTTTAAAATACCAAAAATATCCTTGCATTAATATTTTAATTCAAAATTGTCAAAATTATAAATTTTCTAATTTATCAATTGATTTGTGGTTAATATTGGTTTTCACAGTTACCACAAACTAATTAGTTCTCATTTGATTAGGCCCCATATATATATATATATATATATATATATATATATATATATACTTCGGATCATGTGAGATAAAATTGTGTTCACGTAAGACAAGACTGTTTTCGTGAGACACGATTTTTACACTTGAAATTTCACAACAAAATGTTGTGAAGATAAAAAAAAAAGTCAAATCCTCACAATAAAAACATTGTGAAGGTTACCTTCACAGTGTTTTGCTGTGAAGTTTCTAGTGTAAAAATCGTGTCTCACAAAAACAGTATTGTCTCATATGATCCCACGTCTCTCTATATGTGTGTGTATGATTGTAATTTTATTTTTGTTTAACTTTAAACTTGGTTATGGATTTTCTTTTCTAAAAGAAAGTATAATAATTTTTCATTCTTGTTTATAATAGTATTATATATCATATTATATTATACTGTTATATAAGTGTATCTCTGACATATTTTCTAAAATCTTCTTCAAAATGAAAAAAGTAAAAGTGATAAAATGAAAATCTCTAAATTTGGATAACTTAAAAAAATGATTACCTATGAAAGTGAAACTATTTTTTATTCTTCTTACCAATGAAATTTTTTGAAAGTATATGTATATGAGAGAAAAATAATATCTTATAAAAGATATTGAATATTTTAATAATATAATTCATATTGTAATCTTCAAAATGAAGAAGATGTTAGAGATGAAATATATACGCACATGAATCAGAAAGTGGTCAATTTGCAAGAAGGAAGAAGGCGAAAAGTTCTAATATCATATATGATTACAAGCGTGATACGTACACTTAATCATATATGATTAAGCACATGTTGCATTGATAACACATAGCTTCACATAGTCACCTCCGTCTTCTTTGAGTGTGTCTAATCATATATGATTAGTCGTATATATAACGTATAATCATATATGATTATCCGTACATCTAACGTATAACTATATATGATTAATAGTACATATAACGTATAAACATATATGATCTTGTAACTTTTCAACTTCTCTTATGATCCTCTCTCTCTCTCTCTCTCTCTCTCTMTATATATATATATATATATAGGACGTTTCAATGCAACCTATTATATTTGTACAACCAATGCAACCCAATCAATTGAGATATATATATTTATGGAAATAATAAGAGTTCATTTATTATGATTTGAATATTTATAAAAGATGACTAGGGTTCATTAATTATGATCAATATTTTATATTATAACACAATCAAAACTTTTATGAAATCACATATTAATCAAATTAAATGAATAATTAAGATTGAGTTGTATTAATTGTACAAATATAAAAGGTTGTATAACAACTTCTCTCCCAATAAAGATATATATAAACCAAAAGATTCTAAGATTTTGATTGAAACCAAAAGCATTATTTTCAATGATACCCCTTTCTTTAGGGGAGATCCTTATCCATTGGTTGTATATCTTATTGTGTGAGGCTAATCCAAAATAAAATCTTAGGATAAATTCTATCGCTTATGGATATTATACTCTTTGGTCCTAATCATTCTAATTTCTATCAACATCTTGGGAAGGCCACTTAATAATAGTTCTATGATGGCCATCATACCTCTAAAATCGGTTTGAATGTTTAGTTAAATTATTAATTTTATCTTGAAAGCAGTCTAATTTCACACATACTCATATCCTTCTTTATCATGATTTACTTTTTATATTTTAAATATAAAATTTGATCAATATTTTTAAAAATAAGTATGCATATAGTAACGCACACCTATTTCATTTTGGCATGCCTACACTCGCTTGCCCTATGATAGGCCAAACCTAACCCTATGATTTTGTATCTTTTGCTTTATTTCAAAATATTCAGTTTCTTTTATTGATCTGTTGAGATCTCCAAATATTAGTAGGAATTGTGCGAATTTTGGAAATAACCATGTCGGGGCACGCTAAAAACGACTATGAAAGGATGCAGATGGGCCTAGAATGAAAAGGTGATTTGATAAGAATGATTTACCCACTAGACGATACAACTATTTTTCTGGATTAATACAACTTTACTTTTGATTTTTTCGATGATAAATCATAAAATCTATATCTTGAACCTATTAGAATAGGAAAATTGATGTGTAATTTAAGTTGTCTTATTTGACATTATTAAGAACGTACAATGTAACGATGCAATTATCGTAGATAAATAAGAGAAATGATAAAGAGATACAATATTATGATTATCACGATTTAAGTTTCTTGTCTTACTTTCACTTTCCAAGCAAATTAAGTCGAGAATTTAATTCATTAACAATTGTAATAGAGTATAAATCATTGCAGACTATAAGTGTAACCATTAAAAGAATTGTTTTATAATTACACTACCAGAAAACTGACTATTTCTGGCGCCATTTCCGGCGGACGGAATCCGCCGGATTTCCGGCGGATTTCTTAATTAATTATATTATACTTGTATTTAAGTTTAATCAAAATAACTTACCGGCGGATTTCCGGTGGAAATTTAATTAATCTTTAAAAGTTATTATCCGCCGGAAATGTTTTTGAAATTAAAAATTATTTTTAACTTTTTCCGGCAGATTTCCGGCGGATATTTAATTAATCTTTTAAAATTATTATCCGCTGGAAATCCGCCGGAAATGTATTTGAAATTAAAAATTATTTTTAACATTTTCCGACGGATATTTAATTAATCTTTTAAATTAAATCTAAAAAAAATCTTAAATTTTTAATTAAGTATATCAATATTTCTTAATTAAACCGGCGAACTGTTTCCAACGGCCGGAATCTGCCGGTAAAATAAAGCATCCGCCAATAAACTCGCCGGTAAACTAATCACTGGCGCCAACGTTTCGGCAGCCGAAAATCCGCCGGTAAAATGAATTTCCGACGGATTTGGCCGCCGGAAAAGTTCCCCCTGTTTGGTAGTGTAATGAACAATATCAAAGTTGATTTGATAATTAATATGTTGAACAAGTTTAGAATAAAATGATATCACTTGCAATATATTCATATGTATACTGAGGTGACTAGTATGGACCCGATGTTTTTGCTAAGTGGGTGTTCTTTTATGGTGGATCAAAGGTCTTAAATTTGTCTGATTTGTTTTCAACCTAATTCTACCCCTTTGGGGTTTTTATAAGTTCCTTTAATCCTTTTTGTTGGTTTCAAGTGGTCTTGTTACACTACTAAATTGGTCACCTTTTTCGGCGGCCAAATCCATCGGAAATTAGAGTATCTGGCAAATTTGGCCATCGGAAAATGAGGCACCGATAATTTCCCCCCCGCGATTTATCGGTGGATTCTTGATTTTTCGATTGAAAATGACCGCCGGAAATTAGCGAATTTCTTTGAGTTTATTTACAAAATCTTAATTAAATTAAAAAATTATTAATAAGATTAAAAAAATGAATTAAATTGCCGGTGGAAGTGTCCGCCGGAAATTCGCCGGTGATGTCTATGCCAGAAATTTAATTTAATTTTTAAAATTTTTATTTTTATCTTTTAAATATTTCCGGCGGTTTTATCCGTCGAAAAACCCAACTTCAGAAAGTAGGTTTTTTGTAAATATTTAAAACTTGTATTTAACATCTGTAAATCCTGTAAATATTAAAAGTTGCTAAAAAAATGAAATGCACTAAACATCATACATTAAACTAAAAAACAATAAATGTCCATTACAATTATCGCGACCAAAGTAGTACACAATTGTTCCAAACAAAAATTAAATTGTTCCAAAGCAAACAGATATTCATTACTCTGGTTGCGGGAACTGCTGAGATTGAATGAACAGCTTGACCAAAGCAGTCATCTCTTCATATTGTTTCTCTCATCTCTCACCCAACACCTGCCACGCTCCTCCTCCTTTGCCCGCCGTCACTCCTCATCTGCCCGCCGAAACTCCTCCTCCACCAATCGAAGTTTCTCCTCCGTCTGTGTGCTCGTTTTCTTCCTGTAAATTTCTAACATGGGTCCTTACAACGTCATTTCCAATAAAATATAGAAAACGTTATAATATTTAATATGAATTATAAACTAAATCGATAAATATCATCAAAGAAAAAGAAGCACACACCCGACTATCTGAGAACGATTGACCACCCTTTGTGGAATTCCCAATCAAGACGCAATTGGGATCCTGATTGTACCCAAACCTAAATAGACGACATTTCTTCCTTTTCCGAACCGCCTAAACTCCCGCAATTCTGTATCAACTAAGGAAAATTCCACCGGTGATGTTTTATTATTATTATTATTATTATTATTATTATTATTATTATTATTATTATTATTATTATTATTATTATTATTATTATTATTATTAAAGCCGAACTAAAATCTATTAAATTCCAATAGATTCATTGAAAGCCAATAGATCAATTGAAAGCCAATACGATTAAAAAAATTCCAATAAATCCATAACAGCCCAATAGGATCAAATAAAACCCAATACATCTAGTAAAAAACTCAATAAAAAACCATTAAAGCCTAACTAACATCCATTAGAGCTTAATACGACCAAATAAAGCCCAATAGATCCATTAAAAACTCAATAAGAACCAGTAAAACACAATAGATCAATTAAAAACTTAATAAGAACCATTAAAGCCTAATACGTGTTCGTGAGAAGACATGTATTACATATGAGCATGTGGTGTGTATTGGGCTCAACTAAGACTTGTTAAAACCGAATAAGACTTTTTTTTTAATAGTTATTAAAGTCCAATAATAACAATGACATCAGATTATATGTTTGTATATAGGTATGTATTGCATACATGTACGTGTGTGTTGGACTTGATAAGAGAATTTTATCCAATATACATACTATGCGGAATATATGTAATATTTTACATATATATAAAACCTAAAGTATGAAAAACAAAAAAAAAACATAATTTCAAATATCCTTCGAAAATCTGCTTGTAAAGGGCCGCCAGAAATCAGCCGGAAAAATAGCCGCCGGAAAACAATAATATTTTTTTTAAATCTTGAAGAAATCCAGAAAGCCGTATGCTTTGAAAGAAGGTTGTATAGTTTAGAAAGGGGTTTTGATTGATAAAAAAGAAGAATCTAATTCAACCGATATGCCCTTCGGCACGCCCAAACATAACATAGAAATCACACTTCGAAAGGGTGGACAATTAGCTAGACCAGCGGGTGCTGTAGCAAAACTGATTGCAAAATAAGGGAAATCAGCCACTCACAACGAGCTCTACCTGTACTGTAACGGTATTAAATTATGAAAGTTGGTTGGGTTCTTGACCCTGTTAGTCTGTTCTTGCAAGAGGGGTCTATGTTAACTAATATTTCCTCCACTTAATGGATATCCATTTACTACCAATGGAGAATTGCTTCTCATCTTGAATTGAGGTAAGTGGATTTACACCTATAGAAACCATAAACTTCATACACAATAAAAGGAATATGATCCATTATCTTATTTTCAGATAGGAAATGTAATTCGTTTTTGCGTTCTATCCTATTTGATCATTGATATTCGAACATTGTTCTCTTTCCTTTGTTCTAGTTCATGATCAGAACGAGTCGCACATACACCCTAGTACATGTTCCTTGACGCTAAGGGCATCTTCGAAGCACGGGGGATTTTGTGACATTTCTAATTGGCTGTCTTGTATTTCTAATAAGTTGTTTAATAGTTGGCATGTTGAATCATATACATAATGGGCTGGTTTAGATCAATCCTAACCGGATGATTAGGAATTACTTTTATTCAATAGAATAGTAAATAAAAATCATAGAATATTAAACTCGGCATGAGTAATTTGGAATCACGAATTGACGTGAAATCCATGCTATTGTCATTCAACAGCTACAAGATCAACAATTCCATAAGCTTGGGCCTCTGTTGCTGACATAAAAACATCTCTTTCCATGTCTTCAGATACAACCCATAAGGGTTTGCCCGTTCTTTGTAAAATAATTGACAAATTGGCTCTATACCCAACGAATGAAACTTTCCTGGTATGAAAAAAAAAGTATTTTGTTTTGGTTCAACCTGTAGTCCCATATAAAAAAGGATGGTATAAATTTAGGGATAAGAAAAAGAAAAAACGTGAACGGGGACTAGATTGATGATAAAATAAAATCATGTGTTGCAAACAGTGATTTAGAGTATTGAGATGACCTTTCCCTAGTACGAGAATCTTTGTCTGGAATCTATGAGATAGATGGAAAATCAAAATTCTTGATTAATGGAGGAACAATATCACCATTTTTGTTCAATAAGATATCAAAGTGGATGATTGACTCATTTCATACTGACAGCTAGCCAATATTCGGGAGAGCCTTTACCTGAACCCATACGTGTTTCTACGGGTCTTACTGTAAATAGTTTATGTGGAAATATACGGACCCATCTTTTTTCTAATTATATAATAACGATAAAGAATGTCAAAGAAATACTTTCTTTAGAAAAATGAGATTATTTCGGAATACACATTGAATGCTGAGATTACACATTGTATTTCTGAAGGCATATTTGGTATTTAGATATTATTTGCTGACAGTAAAGATCAGAATAAAAATGATACGGATAAAAACATGAGTTAGGTGGTCATGACAATTACAGTAATGTTGATTTTTTTGGCGTCAAAGACATTTGGAATTCAATCTCTCATGATACATTTCCATCGAATTGAGTATGATTGTATGTGTGATAACATCTACTATACTAAGAATATCAATGAATCTGATTATTGCAATTGCTCAGGATACCCTTTTTTAGTTTCTAGGGTCTATTTCTTAGTTTTTTGAAATGGTGGATAGGAAGATGCATCTTGGGTTGACATATAGTGCGACTTATCAGATATATTGGGTCATATGGGATTTCCCATTTTCTCCCCAATCGAGATATCATTTGTTTCACCACGAAAGATTAATTAAATCATCATATTTGGAGCATGAAGTGCAATTATATCCATTTTTTAGGGGATTTGAATTACTATTACCAATTAGAAAAATTTATGGTTGGTTTAGTTGGACTACTACATTGAAGTATCCAGGCCGTAATTTAAAATACTAAATTTTAATCTTTAATTATTTTCCAATTTTTCGGCGGATTACTGACGGATCTTAATCTTAAAAAATTAATCAAAAATCCGCCGGAAATCCGCCAGTAACTTATTGTAATTAGAATTAATAATTTCATAAATATTTAATTTGTATAATCTGCCAGAAATAATGCCGGAATATAAACAGCGGCTTATTTCCGATAAGTTTTAGACAGTCAACGAATCTTCAGTAAACCTCTTGAATTAACAAATAAGTTTTAGACATTCAAGCTTGAAGCTTTGACACTGTGTGTACTAAGCTTGTCACTTTTATATCATGAAAGAATCCAATTTTAACAAATAAACTCTTTAAAACTTTGTCTTGTAAGCCCAACGGATCTTTAACGGATATGTCAACAATAAATCTCAACAAGTCAGCACAAATTCTTCAAATCGACACCAACCTTTTCATCAACATCTACAATCTTCAAATCTTATGGATTTTCAACTCTAAATTCAGAAGATTTAGATTTAAACCTTCTCTTCAACATAATCACTTAAAATTTAACTTCCCACACATATATGATCTCTTGCTAGTTTCTTCTGAACATCAACACATGTTACAAATGTCTTTGATAATCTTTTCTCTCATATTTTATATGATAACCGGGTTCCGATTATATATTATATATCATATATATATATATATATATGTGTGTGTGTGTGTGTGTATGTATGTGTATTTGTGTAGGAGTATATGCATACATGAGTTTGTTTATGAGTACATGTGCATATGTTTAAATATGCATGTGGAGGTGTTGGTGCGTATGCATAAGGTTGTGAAGGATAAAAGAATTTTATAATATTGATTTCCTAAACCGCCTCTTATGGGTTATTATTATTATAACTGAAGATGAATCAGATAAGTGTTTTATCTCATTGGTAAGTGTGATATTTTAATTTTGAAACAATTTATCTTCATCACCTCTTTTGATTAAATATAAAAGGAGTGGATAAGAAATTTATCTTATCTGTGGTTTTTGGAGAGAGAGAGAAGAAAGAATCCTTTCTATATGTTCTTAAGAGATTCTTGTGTGGTTTTTGGTAAGAAGAAAAAGTTGATTATATGATAGTATTTGAAGTTGTTGCTGTGTGATTCATCTTCAAATACGTGCATAAGGTGAGTTTATGTTATCAAATTTATTTATTTGATGTTTAAGCTAATCAACCTCATGGTTCATATGTGGGAAGTTGATAAAATATTTCTTGAAAGTTGTTTGAGTTTAATGGTGAATTTGGTATGAGAATTTTAAGGTTCTTATATGAGTTTCTGTTTTTGAAACGGTTTGGTTGCTAGTTTTGGCAAAGAAAAGAGAGGATTTGGGTCATGATTATATCATGATGTCTTGTAATAAGGGTGACACAACAAGGAGTTGCATACATTGGTAATAAGGTGGCACAATCAGGAGATGCGTACATTTGTAACAAGGGTTGCATAATCAGGAGTTGCGTACATTGGTGATAAGGGTGACATTATCTATTTTATGGAAGTGATGATCTTTTGATCATGGTTTTGTACCACATTTTTGTGAGGTGATAATCTTAAGTTATCATATATGTGTGATATGAGGACTTAGGTTATCACATCCTATGAGTGTGATGAAAAGAAGTGTTTGAGGACAGAGGCTCTGGTTGGTCTTTGTGTGGAACCAAAGGGCCTCTGGTTGTATGCAGGACTTTGATCCTTTCAAAATATTCACTTTATCTTGACCCAGAGACTTTGCATGTGTTATGCACAGGCCTTGTATTTGGAATTTGAATTATATGTTCAAGCTTTGTGTTTTTAAACTATTTCCAAAACTTCATCTTCATATTAAACACTTAGAATTCAGAACATAGTTCAACCAGGCTTCTGGTTGACTTGACTCTAGGTGATTTTCCTCTAAGTTCTTTGGCAAATGAACTAGAGAGGCTCTTGTTGATCTTCACATTTAACCAAAGGGCCTCTGGTCATATTTTAAGTTTATTATAAAGTTTGTTTTTAAGTATATCATCTCTGGTTAGGCGAACCAGAGGCTCTGGTCGTCGAGAGGGCCTCTAGTTGGCTTTGGCATTTCATGACTTGTTTCTAATTAGGCCAATGCTTTTAAATTGGTTTTCTTAAAAGTATTTGATTTAGTTTAAAGTGATTTAGAGAAGCTCTAACTTGTCTAGGACTTCTGGTTGAGTTGGAAGTTCAGGATCAAAGGTTCTGGTTAGTAGGACAAGAGGTTCTAGTCATCCAGAGAGCTTCTGGTTGGGCTAAGTATTATATTTGGAATTTGCTTTTGATCAATTTACTGTTGTCTTAATTCAAAATATGACTGTGCTCTGGTTGTTAAACCAGAGGGGGCTTTGGTTGTTGAACTAGAGGGGCTCTGGTCCTTATGGGATAGAGGGGTTCTGGATGGACTCACATAGTGTAATGCGACAAGTTGAGAATCTTGCATCATGTATGGCAAGGAAGATTTATAAATTCTTTTTGGTACAGGTTATTTAAGTTACAAAATATAACAAGCTATTATGTATTTGTTTGATTAGAAATATGATTTTAACCGGTTTTGGTGATTTTCACCCTGTAATTGCAAAGAAAGGGTTATCTTAGTAGACCTTCTAGTCTAACCCTCATTTTGTGTTTTAAAATATGTATTGCAGGATTAGCAGGGTCTCGGGATAGTAAGGGGAAGGGGAAAATATGATTATTTTTTCTTATATGCTTATCTGCTATTTTTGAAGATCAACTTGTTCATTGATGTATTTTGAAGATACATGTTGTGATACATGTGATAGTATAAGAACATTATTTTGGAATTTTTGAGTTGTAATTTCTGTAACATAAATTTCTTGTACTAGTGGGACCTATGTGGTGTAATCTGTATTTCTTTTATATGAAGTACATGTTATATGCAAATGTGGAGTATGGTATGTTACATTTTTTGATATATCTTTCATACTATTTCTCCTCTTAATGATGATTAGGAGAATTCTGAACATCATGAATAATCAAATAATGAAATTTCTCCCCCGTTGAATAATACAAAACAATAAACAATTTCTTTTCAGATATACTCTGCCTGTACAAATGAGTCAGATTTTCTCAAGCATCTTGTGATAACTGAGTCCTGGTTATACACCTAAGGCAATTGATATGTGATTAATTTCCATAAATGATCATGTGGATACATGCATACATGGGATTATTATGCGAGTATAGATAAATATGTGAAAAAGATGTTTATTTGTACGCGTGGAATGTTGTTATGCTTGTATGAAAATTTATGTATGTGCATGTGTGTATGTATGCATGCATGGTTATATGATGAAGGGGAAACATATTTTATTCTTTCCTCAAAAATCGCCTTTCCTATTAAGGAAAGTATAAAAAGGAAAGTTTTGGAAGAGAAGACTTTTCTGCTGGTGTATTATGTATATATTCTTATGAAGAATTCATGGGCCGATAAGAGCCAGTAATCGGAAAGTGTATTGTCTGATGAGGGCTCCTTACCGGCCAAGCCTTGTTCGGTGAGGGATGTGTTGTTTTTGTGTATTGATCTATGAGGTCTTTATCGGGTGAAGCCTTATCTGGTGAAGATCCTTATCGGACAGGGGTATCCGGTTATACATTTTTATAGTTCAAGTGTTCAATGAATTCGTGTATAAGATTCTTAAGTGTTGGCCGAATTGGATGTTGTTATCGGGTAAGCCTTGTTCAGTGAGAATGCTTATCGGACAAAACTTTAACCAGTTTTATATTTTATGTTGTTAAGTGTAGACCGATGAGGTAGTTAACTGTACTAAGTGTTGACCGATGAGATTGGTTACCGGACACAGTGTTGTCCAATGAGAGTGTATCCGGATAGAGTGTGACCGGTGAGGGTGTTATCTCTCCAAGTATTGTCTGATGAGAAAGAGTCATCGGCCATAGTGTTGGCTGATGAGGGGCAGTTATCGCCCACGTCTTGTGAAGTTAAGAACAGTGGTTTTCACAAATGTGGTTTAACAGTTTTTAACTGTTGTATGTTGAGGAAGGGTATTTTTGGTATCTTTCAAATATGGTTGTAAATTGAGAAAAGATATTTTTGTTTCTTTCAAAATGGTTGTGACGTAAAGTCTTTTTTGAAGGAAATATTGAGTTTAGATTTAAAAATAGATTTAAGAACCTGAGAGTTCTTGAGATTAAAGTTTCTAATATGGAATTATTTTTAAAGCTATTATTGGCTAAACTACAGATTTATCTATAGATTTGAGGTGGAAACAAGGGTGGCATATCTAGGAGATGTGTACCATGAAATATGGGTGACATATCAAGGAGAGGTGTACCATGGGATAAGGGTGGCATATCAAGGAGAGGTGTACATTTGGATATAAGAATGGCATTTGTGTGTGTGGTTACTATTATAGCTCTTGTTGTCAATATCCCTAAGATGCGAAAATTCTAAGTCAACATTTCTCTGTGACTTGAGGACTTAAAGATGTTGCTTTTATTGAAATGATAACATTTAATGTTATTGAGAAGAGGAAAACGACTTATAGCCAGAGGCATTAATTGCCCATGACTTCAAATATTTTTTATTGAATCTGAACATTTTGATTTACAAGTGATCAAAAGAACGAGTATTTGATGTGACACAGAGGAGCTCTGGTTGGTATTCAAGATAGACCAGAGGGCCTCTGGTCGTGCGGAAAATCTTGTAAGTACTTTCCGGATTTTTGTGACCCAGAGGCTCTGTATTATGAAAGTTGTATGTCCGTTTTTTGAGTTTGAGCTCTGTGTCCTAACTCTATATCTGAGCTCTGTCTTTTAAAACTCAATCTTATTGTATTTAATAAGTCAAATTTTTCTAAATATATTTTATAAACGGATCAAAGAACCAGAGGAGTTTTGGTTACATTTTAATGATCCTTCTCTTTGAAGTCAATGTTGGTCTACTCGGATTAGAGGCTCTGGTCGTCCAGAAGGTCTCTGATTGAGTTTAGTCTTATTTATTTTTGGAGTGTGAGTATAGAGGATCTTGTCAACTAGATGGACTGCTATAAGAGAAGAGCTCTGATTCTTAAGAGCCAGAGGAAGCTATGGTCCTTAAGAGACAGAGGAGCCCTGGTCCGTTAAGCCAGAGGAGTTTCGGGGTTTTATGCTTAGTAAATGTTGAGGATTCTAAGAAACGCGTGCAAGTGTTATATGTATATGTTTGTTTTTATACTCTGGGTAACAAACATATTTGCAAGCTTTTGCTTAAAAATATTTATTTATCTGCAAAAGATAATTTTAACAGGTTTTGGTGATCTTCACCCTGCATTTGCAAAGAAGGGATTTTCTTAATAGACTTCCCGGTCTAACCCTCATGTTGTATTTTAAAATATGCATTGCAGGTCCAGCGGTGCCAAGGGATAAAGGGAAAAGGAAAATGTAAATATTTTCCTTATGTGCTTATCTGCTATTTTGAAGATAAACTTGTTGATTGATGTATTTTGAAAATACATGTTGTTATAAATGTGACAGTGCAATAACATTCTTTTGGAATTTTTGAGTTGTAAATTCTGTATGTAAGTTTCTTGTACTAGTGGAACCTTTGTGGTGTAAATTGTATTTGTTTTATATGAAATACATGTTATATGCAAATGTGGAAGTTTAGGGTGTTACACATCTTCATTTAATCTTTTACTTTACACAAATCAAAATTTTATCTTCTTCTTAGAAAATTATCGTCTTCAGAAACAACATTCTTTTCCCTTAAATATAGATCTCTTTCAAGCACATTGTCGCGCTCCCCCTCGAAAAATGGGTAATCGTTTAACACAGAAGCACGTTTAGCATCTGTTAGCACTTTAATCAAAACAAATTCAAATAATGCATATCTTCAGAGTTGACAATTATAAATCTCTGATAGGACTTCCAGTTATCACATAAATAAGGTTATAGAACTACCTTCTCAAACTATTGTGACATAATCACAAAGACAAACAATTTGAATCACAAACACTCATGAATGTGTCAAAGGAAATAATATTATAAAGATATGGCTCAAAGACACAAGGTGCATTGAAATGAAGTTCGAAGGTGGGGTGAACTTCCTTCTTTTTCAATACCCAAGTTTTCCCAATAAAACTATAGATTATATGTTGCGTCCCCGTGAAAAATTTAAACATCACTTTGTTGAGAAATAGACGAGTAGCTAGTGGGATTAAAGCAAGAGTTGGCATGGGCTCACTGCCTTTTTCAAAGAAGGTCAGAAAAGAATTGTGAACCAATCAGTAGAGGTGGTTGCTTGGCTTAGAAATAGTTGGTGCAGAGTTTTGTTATTCTTTAAACTCTGTTCTCACACCTTTTGATTTTTAATAATTCCCCCTTCTAACCAAACTCTCATTTACATTTTTTTCTCTTAGCACAATGGGATTTCTTAACCGTATGAGTTATCTCCCTCACCCTTTTATTTAAGACACCTCTCATCTCAATCACTCAAGAATTACTTGTTCGGTAGGGCTACGGCTTCTGGTAGTCCATAGAAGTTTTGTTAGTCTCATACAATGATCCCATGAAAGATTACCTAAAAATTCGAAAATACTATGCTTTGAAGTTTAGTAAAATTTCAAAAATCAATATCTGAAGCATAAGTCCTGAACTGTTATGTTCAGAATCAAACAAATGAAATTGTGATGACCTGGATTTCAGACAACATTGGTTGAGGTAACTTTTATTTGATTATATTGTGAAATATGTAATGACATGCATGTTATTTAAATAAATGCATGAATCGTGTATATATGTGTGAAAATGTGATACTGTGCATACACGAGTAAGTGTTAAAAATAAGTGTGTGCACGTAGGGTGAATTGCATACATTGGTTTAATATTATTATATTATGAAGGTAGGCAACCTTTGTGGTTAAGAAAGAGAAATTTTTATAAAAGTTTCCACCGCCTGTAAGTTTTATATTAATAAATCCTTACCGCCTTTGTTAAGATATATATAAAGAGGAAAAAGATAAAAATTTATCTTATCTTACTTTTGGGAGATCTTTGAGAGAAAAAAAAGTGTGTGGCGGTGAAGGTTTTTCTTTAGAAGAGATCTTGCCTAAAAGTGATTTAGAGATTCTGTGTTCATTTGAAGAAATTGTTGTGCGATTTAGATCTTCAAATCTATGCATAATAAGGTGAGTTTTTGTTACTAAATCATTTGAATAATGTTATTTGAAATACTTGATTTCGATGATGAATTTTGAAGAAGAATGGTATGAACTATTTTTGACAGTTTAAATTAAGCTTTATGAATCTGGGTTGTGAAAATTGTTTTGGAAAATAAAGAATATTTTTACTTCTTTAAAACAGTTATGGATGACATCCTATTTTAAGGATTTAAGGGAGATTTTTAGTTTGGAAATGATATTGAAAGAACAGATGGTTCTTGAGTTTTAAAGTTCCAAGATATTACTATTTTGAAACCATTATTGGTTAAAACTATGGAGAATGTTCCATCAAGACGGTTGTGACTTCGGTCTGTCTTCGTTTGGAACAAATCTATAGATTTTGATGAGGGAATAAGAGCGGCATATCAATGAGAGGTGTACCATGGGATAAGTTTGACATATCAAGGAGATGTGTACCTTTGGTTATAAGGGTGACATATCAAGAAGAGGTGTACCTTTGGATATAAGGGTGACATTTGTAAGTGTGATTATTATAGCTCTTGCTATTATATCTTTTAAGATTGCAATAGTTTTGAGTTCTTACTTCTTTGTGATTTGAGGACTCAGGGATGTTGCTCTTATTAGAAATGATAGTAATGATGTTATTGAGAAGGGGAAAACTTGGCTTATGACCAAAGGTTTTGGATAAACTATGCTTTTAATAAAGTGTTTGTTTTATGAGGAACCATAGGGGCTCTGGTTGATCCTCACATTAGAACCAGAGGGTTCTGGATGATGGTTTGATATTGGTATAAGTTTTTTTACAAAGCTTTTATTTAAACCAGAGGCTCTGTATCTATTAGATAGGAGCTCTGTGTCAAAGTTATGTTTTAAAAGATGTTCGTAAGATTTTATACTTTTATTTTAACTTAGAAACTCTTCATACAAAGAAGGACGAACCAGAGGGGCTCTGGTTGGTCTTCACGTTGAACCAGAAGGCCTCTAGTTGGTCATGAATTTTGAGCCAGAAGCTCTGGTTTGTAGAACCAAAGGCTCTGATCATACTAAAACCTTTTATTGTATACTTTCATACTTGGAAAAACTATTCTAACCATCTTTTGTGTTTGACGTCATACATTTATGAAGATTAACTTGAGAGGAGCTCTAGTTGGTATAACAAGAAACTCTGATAGAAGAACCAGAGGAACTCTGGTCCTGCTATTTTATGAAAGCATTTTCTAAGTATGGTCATAGGAACTAGACCGATGAACTAAATAGATTATAGACTTATGTTCCATTATGTGAAATGATTGATTTAAATAATGTTTTGGTGATTTTCACCCTGCAATTACATGAAAAAAGGGATCTCACTAGACCTTCAGGTCTAACCCTTATTTTGTGTTTCAAATATATATTGCAGGAACAACAGAGTATAATGATAGTAAAGGAAAAGGGAAAATATGATTTGTTTCCCTATATGCATTGCTATGTGAAAATCAATCTATGAATGTTTTTTGAAAGTTAAATGTTGTGTAGTACAAGAACATGTATTTTGGAATTTTTGAGTTGTGTATTTTATAATATAGTTTCTTGTACTTTGGACCTTTGTGGGATTAAACATGTTTTTCTCAAAATGAATTATATGTTATATGCAATATGAGTTATGGGGTGTTATAGAAGTGGTATCAAAGTCTGAGTTTAAGGGATTTAGGTATTCACAGCTTGATACTTAGACTTAAACTGTTTCATTGCATATTAGGATTCCCAGACATAGTTAGCACCGTTGGAAATACATATGATAAGTTAAAATATCAGTATGTAAGGTATATTCGGATTACATCTAGCCAATGTAATTTTGAATCTACATGTACATAACTAAACTTGGACATTTTATTATATTTGGGAATGTGAAAATGTGTTTATTAATATTGAACTTTGCAGATGACTAGTAGATCCCGAAGGTCTGAAAGGATCACCCGCCCCAATTTTAATGAAGAAGAGGATTCCCCTGTTCTTGCTCCCATTGGTACCTCAGAGGGCAGAGGCAGAGGCAGAGGTAGAAGCAGAGGAAGAGGCAGAGGGCAAACCAGAGGCAGAAACAGCCAAACAGAAACCCATACAGACCATGGAGAATCTAATTCATAAAATGCTAATCAAGAACAGATCCCTCAGCCTGAATATGTGACCAGAGATATGTTGGCAAAAGAAATGGGAAAGTTAAGAGAAACTTTGTCTTCCATTTTGGGGATATCAAGATGTTTTTAACGGGCAAACCACCAACCTTCTCTAGAGAAAGAGATCCAGTCAAAGCCATGTGTTGGATCAAAGATATAGAATCTGTGTTCAATACTATCAGATGTGCAGAGACAGATAAAGTCAGATTTGTCGTCTCTATGTTAAAGTCCAATGCATTGTTCTGGTGGGAAGTGGAATCATTAGCCAGGACAGACATTTTGCAAACATTGACATGGGCATAATTTGTTAACAGATTCAAAGAACAATTTTGTTCTAAAGCCGCTATAAGACAAATGGAAGAAGAATTTTTGAAGTTGGAGCAAGACACAACAACTGTTCGAGAATATACAGAAAAGTTCATCGAATATTCACGATTTGATGAACATTACATCTCATCTGAATCAAGAAAGGTGGAGAGATACATTTTGGGATTGAAGTCATCCATTCGAGAGTTTGTGATATCCATGAATCCGACAACGTTTTCTTTAACAATTGATGCAGTGGAAGTAACAGAAAGGAATAAGAACCGACAAGTGGAAGGAAAAGTGATTGAGAAAAGAAAATGGAAAGGATCATCAACAAGATACCGAGGGCCGAAGTCTGTGAAGTATGGCAACATACCTGTTCAAAGAGTTAGTGAAAAAGTTTGTCCTCGATGTCATCAAATTCATCAAGGTGATTGCAGATCAGACCCGATGAAATGTTATCAATGTGGAGAGGCAGGCCATTTGTCAAGAAATTGCCCGATGACTAAGAGATGTTTTAATTGCAACTCACATCTTAGACCTAACTGCCCGCAATTGAAAGCTCCACAATTAACCATTGGAAGCAATACCTCGAGTGCCCGTGGAAGACCGAATATGGGTAGAGGAGGATCAGGAGGGGCGCGGGGACGATCTTTTCAAATGACCAAACATGAAGCTGAAACTACATCAGATGTAGTAACAGGTACATTCCTCGTGAATTCTCTATATGCTAAATTGTTGTTTGACTCGAGTGCAAACTTTTCGTTTGTATCACCATCCTTTGCCCTATGTGCTTGCATGAATTCTGTGCCACTTGACGATAAATTAGTAGTTGATATTGCTAATGGTCAAGTATCTGTGGATTATGTGTTCAAAAACTGTGCTATTATTATTGAGGGGTGTGAGCTACCAATCAGATTGTTTCCCATGCCGATGAAAGAATTTGTTATAGTAGTCGGGATGGATTGGTTGGCAGAAACTCAGGCCAGCATTGTTTGTGATAGAAGATTATCAGAATAATCATGCCAGATAGAGGGTCAGTTGTTATATATGGTGATCATCAAAATCATCATACCGGTCTGTTATCTGTGATAAAAGCTTGTAAGTGTATTCAAAAGAGATGTCAGGGATATTTGACCTATGCAATAGATGCAAAGAAAGAAAAAGGGAAGCAAAGAATTAATTCCAATCATTAGTGAATATCCTGAAGTCTTTCCAGAAGACTTATCCAGATTACCGCCAGACAGAGTTATTGAATTTGGGATTGATTTGATACCTGGAGCAACACCAGTAGCCAAAGCGCCATATCGATTAGCTCCGTCAGAACTAAAAGAATTGGTTATACAGTTAAAGGATTTGCTTGATAAAGGATTCATTAGACCTTGTACTTCACCATGGGGAGCTCCAATACCTTTTGTGAAAAAGAAAGACGGGTCTATGCGGATGTGTATCGATTATCAAGAGCTGAACAAATTGACAATAAATAATAAATATATGTTGCCAAGAATTGATGAGTTGTTTGATCAACTGGTGGGAGCTAGTTATTTCTCAAAAGTTGATTTAAGATCAGGTTATCATCATTCAAAGTTAATGAAGAGAATATTGCCAAAGCAGCTTTCCAAACCAGGTACGGACACCATGAATTCTTAATTATGCCATTTGGCTTAACTAATGCACCAACAGCTTTTATGGATTTAATGAATCGAGTATGCAAAGAATATCTTGATAAATTCGTTATTGTATTTATTGATGATATTCTCATATACTCTAAAACCAAAGAAGAGCATGTAAAACACTTCTGATTGATACTCGAACTCTTGACAAGAGAAAAGTTGTATGCAAAGCTGTCTAAATGTGAATTTCGGTTAAGGGAAGTTCAATTCCTTGGTCATGTTATATCAGAGGCAGGGGTAAAAGTGGATCCAACAAAGATTGAGGCAGTCGAAAAATGGGAGGCACCAAAGACATCTTTTGAAGTCCGAAGCTTTTTGGGATTGGCAGGCTACTACCGTAAATTTATTCAAGATTTTTCCAAAATAGTCGTGCCATTGACCAAATTAACTCGGAAGAACATTAAGTTTCAGTGGGAGGAAGAACGGCAAAAAGCTTTCCAGTTATTGAAAGATCATCTTTGCAGCACCCCAATATTATCTTTACCCGATGAAGCAGAAGACTTCGTGGTATACAGCGATACTTCAAAACTAGGTTTGGGCTGTGTTCTGATGCAAAGAGGAAAAGTCATATCATATGCATCCCGACAACTGAAGGAGTATAGAATTGGCAGCAGTGGTTTTTGCATTGAAAATATGGAGACATTATCTTTTGGGAACTAAATGCCAAATCTATACCGATCGCAAGAGCTTACAACATTTGTTCAATCATAAAGAATTGAATATGCGACAGCGACGATGGATTGAACTTGTTAATGATTATGATTGTAAAATTCTTTATCACCCGGGAAAAGCTAACATGGTAGCCGACGCTTTAAGCATAAAAGAAAGAAATGGAACCATCAAAGTCGTGGCAATGAGAAATAACCTAACTCCCGATCTTCATCAAGAGATTTTGAAATGCCAGAAAGAGGCTGTTAAAAAGGATCAAATGAAATCATAAAAATTGGGTAAAATGATTTCCATCATGGAACCAAACGATGAAGGGATTTTGTGCTTCCAAGGACGGATTTGGGTACCATGCTATGAGAATACGCGGGAAACCATTCTGAATGAAAGTCATAAGTCCCGCTACTCAATTCATCCAGGTACCAATAAAATGTACAAAGATTTGAAACCTTTCTATTGGTGGCCAGGATTGAAGAGGGACATAGCAAAATACGTGGAACGATGTTTAACTTGTCTGCAAGTTAAAATCGAGCATCAGAGACCCTATGGAAATCTGCAATCCTTGAAAATTCCAGTCTGGAAATGGGATCACATTATGATGGACTTTGTTATGAAATTACCTCGAACCTCGAAAGGTTATGATGCAATCTGGGTAATAGTGAATCGCCTATCTAAGTCTGCACATTTCCTACCAATAAGAGAAACCTATTCTTTAGATAGGTTGGCTCAGATCTACATAATGAAAATCGTAATTAGACATGGTGTTCCACTATCCATCATTTCTTACAGAGATAGTCGTTTTACTTCGAAATTCTGGGAAAGTTTATAAAGAGCTTTGGGGTCTCAAATTCGGTTAAGTACAGCCTATCACCCTCAAACGGACGAGCAAAGTAAAAGAACCATCCAAACTCTCGAAGATATGTTGAGAACTTATGTTATTGACTTTGATAGAGTTTGCTTACAATAATAGCTATCACTCCAGCATCCAAGCGGCACCATATGAGGTATTGTATGGACGAAAATGTTGAACGTGGTTATGTTGGGAGGTAGGTGAAAGACAACTGACAGGTCCCGAGATTGTTCAAGTAACTTCTGAAAAGATTGAACAAATTCGTGAAAGGATCAAGGCAGCCCAAGACCGTCAGAAAAGCTATGCCGATAAGCGACGAAAACCGGTTGAATTTCACGTGGGTGACTTTGTAATGTTAAAAGTATCTACGTGGAAGGGTGTTATGAGGTTTGGGAAGAAAGGTAAGCTTAGCCCAAGGTATGTTGGGCCATTTAAAATTTGCAAGAGGGTTGGGCCAATGGCTTATCGGTTAGAATTACCGGAAGAGCTCAGCCTAATTCACAATACTTTCCATGTGTCAAATCTGCGAAAGTGTTTGGTCGATCGAAGTTTAGAAGTACCGCTTATAGATTAAATTGGACAGTAAAATGAATTTCGTAGAAACACCACAAGCTGTGATTGATAAAAAAAACTAGGGTGTTGAGGAACAAGGAAATTAGTTTGGTGAAAGTACAGTGGCGTTATCACAAGGGTTCAGAAGCTACATGGGAATTAGAATCTGAAATGAGAACCCGATACCCTTGGCTGTTTGGTTAAATGAATTATGGGACGAAATTCTTTTGAAGGGGAGATAATGTGATGACCTGGATTTTAGACAACATTGGTTGACGTAACTTTTATGTGATTATTTTGTGAAATAAGTGATGACATGCATGTTATTTAAATAAAAGCATGAATCGTGTATATGTGTGAAAATGTGATACTGTGCATACATGAGTAAGTGTTAAATTTAAGTGTGTGCACGTAAGGTGAACTGCATACATTGGTTTAATATTGTTATATTATGAAGGTAGGCAACCTTCGTGGTTAAGAAAGAGAAATTTTTATAATAAGTTTCCACCGCCTGTAAGTTTTATATTAGTAAATCCTCACCTTTGTTAAGATATATATAAAGAGGATAAAGATAAAATTTTATCTTATATTACTTTTGGGAGATCTTTGAGAGAAAAAGAGTGTGTGAAGGTGAAGGTTTTTCTTGAGAAGAAATCTTGCCTAAAAGTGATTCGGAGATTCTGTGTTCATTTGAAGAAATTGTTGTGTGATTTAGATCTTCAAATCTATGCATAATAAGGTGAGTTTTTGTTACTAAATCATTTGAATAATGTTATTTGAAATACTTGATTTCGATGATCAATTTTGAAGAAGAATGGTATGAACTATTTTTGACAGTTCAAATTAAGCTTTATGAATCTGGGTTGCGAAAACTGTTTTTGGAAAATAAAGAAGATTTTTGCTTCTTTAAAACAGTTATGGATGATATCCTATTTTAAGGATTTAAAGGAGATTTTTAGTTTGGAAATGATATTGAAAGAACATATGATTCTTGAGTTTTAAAGTTCCAAGACGGTTGTGACTTCGGTCTGTCTTCATTTGGAATTAATCCGTAGATTTTGATGAGGAAATAAGGGTAGTATATCAAGGAGAGGTGTACCATGGGATAAGGTTGGCATATCAAGGAGAGATGTACATTCGGTTATAAGGGTGACATATAGAAGAGAGATGTACATTTGGATATAAGGGTGGCATTTGTATGTGTGATTATTATAGTTTTTGCTATTATATCTCTTAAGATTGCAATAATTTTGAGTTCTTACTTTTTTGTGATTTGAGGACTCAGGGATGTTGCTCTTATTAGAAATGATAGTAATGATGTTATTGAGAAGGGGAAAACTTGGMTTATGGCCAAAGGTTTTGGATAAACTATGCTTTTAATAAAGTGTTTGTTTTATGAGGAACCAGAGGGGATCTGGTTGATCCTCACAATAGAACCAGAGGGTTCTGGATGATGGTTTGATATTGGTATAAGTCTTTTTACAAAGCGTTTATTTAAACCAGAGGCTCTGTATCAATTAGATAGGATCTTTGTGTCAAAGTCATGTTTTAAAAGATGTTCGTAAGATTTATACTTTTATTTTAACTTAGAAACTCTTCATACAAAAAAGGACGAACCAGATGGGCTCTGGTTGGTCTTCGCGTTGAACCAGAAGCTCTGGTAAGTAGAACCAGAAACTCTAGTCATTCTAAAACCTTTTATTGTATACTTTCATACTTGGGAACACTATTCTAACCATCTTTTGTGTTTGACTTCGTACATTTATGAAGATTAACTTGAGAGGAGCTCTGGTTGGTATAACAAGAAGCTCCGGTAGAGGAACCATAGGAGCTCTGGTCCTGCTATTTTATGAAAACATTTTCTAAATATGGTCATAGGAACTAGAGGACCGATGAACTAAATAGATTATGGACTTATGTTCCATTATATGAAATGATTGATTTAAATAATGTTTTGGTGATTTTCATCCCGCAATTACATGGAAAAAAGGATCTCACTAGACCTTCAGGTCTAACCCTCATTTTGTGTTTCAAATATATATTGCAGGAACAACAGAGTATAATGATAATAAAGGAAAAGGGAAAATATGATTTGTTTCCCTATATGCATAGCTATGTGAAGATCAATTTGTGGATGTGTTTTGAAAGTTAAATGTTGTGTAGTACAAGAACATGTATTTTGGAATTTTTGAGTTGTGTATTTTGTAATATAGTTTATTGTACTTTGGACCTATGTGGGATTAAACATGTATTTTTCAGAATGAATTATATGTTACATGCAATATGAGTTATGGGGTGTTACAGAAATGCAGGTTCTGAACTGAAGTATTCAGAAACTAAACCATAAAAAACATTTGTTTAGAATTGTCAAAAAAAAAAAAGCAAATTCAAACGCTAAACAGAATGACTCGGTACACTCAATTTTTACAACAACCATTCATTGATTAGAAAATTTAATTGTGAAGAACAAGTCACAATTAATATATCAGATAAGAATTAAATCACTGATATGAAATGATGCACAATGAAAAACAAATAAGATTTCAAACTAGTGTATTTCCACCGAAAATGTCAACAAGTATATGAGACGTGGAAATAATTAATTCAAGAAAATTTAACACATGGTAATTCAAGAACTAATATAAAATCGGAAAAGAAACAAACACGAGTAAGTTTCTTGGATTTAACTATCACGGTTCTTTGAAATTAAAAATTCATTCACTTACAAAAAAATATGGTATCCCCCTTAAAAGTAGCATAACCTTTTGATTTATCAGTCATATGGTTTGAATATTCTGAATAAGAATGCGCATGACTTTCCTACAAAACATATTAGACATATTTTTGTACCCAAGCTTTATTGGGTCCTTAGAGGTTAGATGCTTTAGCATTAAAGTTGTGGAACTGAGAGTCAGGACACTGTAAGTACCATACCAGCTATTCACATACCTCTGATTTACAAAATTATTTGTTCCACATGTTGAACAACACAACTTCTCTTGGCTGAGACTAATTAGCTTATTGATAGATCTGACAAATCATTCCTAGAAACAAATGACTTTGTATCAACTACAGGAGATTTATGTGACTTGTTTCCGGCACAATCAACTATAGTTGATTTCTTTCTCCAAACCATTTAAACTTTTTCTTGAAATGATTATCTGAAGTATCAATAGAATCATCGTAAAATAGTTTAGAATGATGAGTCTGATGTTTTGAAAAAATATTTGATTTCGAGTATCTGTTAGAATAACTGTTTGGTTTGACATTTGAGGAATAATTATTCTTACAGACATTGCATGAAGAGAAATGATCAATTTTATGAACTGAACTTGAAGCGATTCTATAAGAGAAAACAGAATCAGTATCAGTTGAATCATTATACAGAGAAAGAACAAAAGTATCTGGACTAAGTTGTTCAGAGATGTCAACCTTTCCTGAATTCTCTTTAATCATTTGGTGTTTAGAAATCACCTCTTCAAGCTCTTTAATTTTGCTAAAAAATTAATCTCGTTCTTCGTCAGACAAACTAGAATTCAAATTCTTGTCCGCTTCAAGAGTCTTTTTCAAGTTTCTTGAGTTTTTCAGACAAAGAATTTCTTTCTTCCATAACCAAATCATATTTCTTTTTAAAATTAGATCTCAAATTCTGCTCAATCACAAAATTTGTTTCTAATGCAGATAATTTCTTTGAAAGCTTGAGAATTTCCTTCTCAAAAACTATCCTCTCATCTTCAAAATCACTTTCTAACCTTTTTCTCTTATCAGTTTCTTTAAAGAATCCATCATTCTTTTTCTCAACCAAGCTTCTTCCACTAGCAAAATACTTTTTTTCAATTTCCATAATTTTCTGAAGATCATAAATTTGTTTCGTAAGCTCCAAACATTTCTTTTCAAACTATTTTCTCTCAAGTTCAAACTTATTTCTACAACAACAATCTTTTCAAAATCAGATATTTGTTTTGAAAGTTTGGTATTTGACATCTCATTAGATTTAGTTTACTTTCAAAAACCTTCTTCTCAGAATCATGGACGTATATATTGAAATTGGTTTGTATTTTATTTGTTATCTCTCTCTCTCTCTATATATATATAGAGAGAGAGAGAGGGGGAGGGAGGGAGAGAGAGTGAAAGAGGGAAGATCAAATGAGAACATGATTGAAATAAAATAATAAGAAAACAATCAAATCATCTGTGATTTTACATGAACGCAATGGTGAGCGGGCAATGAGGGCCTCGACTCAAGTCACCATCAAAGTCACGTAAATCACCTTGATTTTAATATAAAATCACATATGATTCGACTGTTTTTATAGAAGAGATATTGTTATCGTATGAATATGTCTCTTTGTCTAGTTATATATATTCCAAATTCCATGTCAAACAAACACTATTACAAATTGAAATATATCAAAAACAGTAAATTTGAAGAAATCAAAAACTACAATATTAGTGAGCAATCATTTATTGGTCCTACTAATATCTTTTTTCCCTATAAGAATACGACCAATATTTCTGGAGTCATCCACCGCCATAGATGCTTTCCCTCTCATGCTATTATTGTCTATAGTTATTCTAGCACGATCAGAGACTTGGTACATCAGCTTTTCATTCGGTACGCATAATCATGTCTTTTTGTTGATGAAAATGAAGTAGCTTTAGAATAGAAGAAACTGAGCATGATATTTCAGCCAAATCAATAACATGATTTTGGTTTTATCTTGATATTCTATTAGTTTTTGCTCTTGCCGTCATGTGAAGATAAATCTAGACAATTTAATTGGCATGGGTTGTTGTTGGATCCCTCTTCCTTTTGTCCATCTCCATCTCTATCTATAAGTTATGGCTGGCCAACTCTATATAATTTAATACAAATATAGAGATAGATACATAGATATACACCCATATACAAATATAGAGATAGAAGTATATATATGTTTTGCCGTTGATGATCATATTTAACAAATTTCATATTGATCTACAATATTAATTTTCTTCAATAATAGAGTATTTTTGTTTTATATTAGAAAAAAGAAGGATCAATACCCAAGTAGCTACTAATTCTAGCTCATGTCACTTCAAAACCGAGTAAGAATTGTTAAAAGTGAAAGATAACTTTGTTGACCACGAAAATTGACCTCAGTTTTTTCTCCCTTTTCGTAATATCAAGTAGATTACAATTATCTGAATGAAATAACATTCTTTTTTTCTAAATAAGAGTTGGTGTTTGGGTTGTGAAGTTCGTCGAACGCTCCCTACATGCGTTTGTTTCTTCTGGGCTTTTTATGTCGAAGAAATTCGCCATTCACAAAATTCTTCGTCATCACTTTATGCTGGAGTGAGGAATGATCACTTGCTTTGTAAGTTCACTTTTATTAGGGAACTATGAAACATTGTAGAACAAGAACCAAAGTAGCACATGGAATTAATGTGAAGTAAAAACTGGAATCAATTATAAATAAAAGCATGGAATTACAAGCCTTCTTGCTACTAAGTTCCATCTGACCTTCCAATTTTGGAAATGTAAATTTGCACAACCCTAAAGTGTATGTATGTACTGATGAAACTAATTGCAGAAATATGTAGAAATTCTGAACTGGTAATTTGCTTTCCTGTCCTAGATCAAAAGTTTCAACCATCTCTCCATTAGAGTAGAAACTTTGGAAATATTTCTTTTGCTATATATATACCATTCTCATATTCATCCTCAATGTTCCTCTGGAAATTTTTCTCCTGCAGTTTGTGCTTAAGAAGTGAACATGGATCAGAACCCTATTGGAAAGAATGAGACTGAAGGTTGATTTACCGTTTAAATTAGAGTCAAGACACACAAAGCAAAATCAATAATTTGTTGGAATTTCCCACTGTTCATCTTCTTTAACTTCTCTAGGTTGCCCATCCCCAAATGATTTTAAACATCTTTTATCAACATAGTAAGCACAAATCTTTAAAAGCCATATTAGGGGTACAGAAATGAGGATATGGTTTCCAACTTTGAAGAGCCATTTCCCTAGCGCCAAGTCTTTTTGAATCATTCTGCCTGAAGGTGGTCAGCAACACCGATGGCGTACTCTTCTATTTACTAAACCACGTTCCTGGTTTTCTAACGAAGATATTCAAATACTATTAAAAAATCACGGTTGTTTGGGTGCTCTTAGTGCTGCTTAACTCTTTGAAGAGTGGTAGGCTATTAGGTTTTGATTTGTCGCACTCTCCTTCTTCTCTTCTGGCTGGTGTCCGAGATCCTGTAGTTCACATTGCTACCACTTTCTTCCTTTTGATGGATATTTGGCCTGGTGTGGTTTTTTCACATTTCCCAGAGCAGGTGTCGGGTGTCTGCTTCATTTGTTTTTTCTTTCCTTTCCGTTGTATCTAGGTTTTTGTCCAACTAGCTAGCATTGTATAAACTATATAACGTTAGGTAGTTTACGTAACTCCAAATATGTAGGTTTGTTTTGTATAGCATCTATATACATGACTCTCTTGCTCTTCATCTGATTCCTAGAGTTTATTGGTTCCTACGTTTTTCTCATCAAATTTAATTACAAGACATGCACCATCTTTGTCCCAAATTAAATTACCATTCAAAACTAAAAATATAACGTTTCCATGGACGACAGACAAGAGATATTTTATATAAGAAATCTCTATGATTTCATTCCTTGTGTTTTAACCATTTTCTTGGATCTAAAAACACCTAGATATGATACCATTTTTCTATTAGGGTTTACACAAATCATTAAATATTGAAAAAGGTCTAATCCCTTAATTTGAAAATTCTTTCTCAGTTGGTTGTAATGGAATCATTCGACCCACCATTTCAAGAGTTCTACAAGAAATTATTTGACGATGAAGTGACCATTAAGAACGATACCAATGTCTTGGATGTTGTGGAAGAAAGAGAGCTTCCATTGATCGACCTTAGCCGGTTGAATATAGAGCAAGAGGAGGAAATATGCAAGAGGGAGATAGCAAAGGCCTCACAAGAATGGGGATTTTTCCAAGTGATTAATCACGGGATTTCATCACAGCTTCTGGAGAAGATGAGGTATGAACAAGTGAAGGTGTTCAAGAGACCATTTCAAGACAAGGCCAACGGGCACCCGGATTTGAATTTTTCGGCAGGGAGTTACCGATGGGGGACTCCATCAGCCAATTGCTTGAGACAGATTGCTTGGTCAGAAGCTTTTCATGTACCACTGGCTGACATCTCAACCACTGGTGATCTCTCTACTCTCAGGTAATTTCTAAAGTCATTACACCATTTTTCAGAAAGTTCTCTAGTTTTGATCTATGTGGTTTTATACTGGTATTTTCTATATGCAATTTTTTATTTTATTTTAGTGTAGCTTAAATAAGTCCATTTTGACAACTTTTTCCCCCATGCAGGAAAATGTTTTAGTAGATAAGTTTTTCTATTCAGTTTTTTGTTATTTATTTTGGAAGCTTTTATGTGAATCGAAGGTTCCACGAGTTCTATACTTCTATATATCAAATAAACACTAACCAAATAAGAGTAAAAAAAAACCGCACAATGATTTTATTATAAGATCATGTGTAAAACAATATGTGTTTCACACAACCTGAACTAGCGAGCATGTTCGCCGCTCGGAGCAAAAATAGGAATCATTGTTCCATGTTTCCCATTACTTTTATGTGGAACAGATGTGGAAACTCCCACCTCATGCAACAAGATGAAAAGACCTAACCACAAGGGTGATGACTGATTGGTTTGAGCTTGGGTCCAAAGGTCAAAAGTACCGATCTCAGGTTCAAATCCAAAGAGGAATAAAAATCCTCTTGTGGCCATGGAAATTCAAATGCGGTGACTCCGGGCTATCCGCAAAGCAGATGGTCGCCCTGAGATTAGTCAACCCGCATAGCGGGTTGGATATCCAGGTTAATAAAAAAAAGATGAAAAGACCCCGTTTTTTTATCAACATACTTTCAAAATAAAATCTAATTTTCTTCTAAATCATCAAATACATATCCGTTTTTACATTTATACGTTCTTTAAATTTTATTTATTGTATTTTATTCTCTTTAGATTTTCACATTACTATCCTCAAAATATTAATTTATAGGTTTTATATATTTTTATTAGTTTGTGTAGTTTATTAAATATTAAT
>NC_037532.1:26845782-26847339 GCF_001531365.2 Cynara cardunculus var. scolymus | reverse complement strand
CCTCAAGATTAATTAAATTATGTCAAATAAAACTTTATTAATTATTTGAAATTAACCTCGTAGAATATTCAAGATCATCGAATGGAAAGTGATGATCCCATCCCCAAGATTGGATGTATGGCTATAAATGGCTATGCACATTATTTATGGAGTCGTTTTAGGGCAATGACTAGGAACCAATGGCTCTGTTTTCACCCCAAAAGTCCATATCACCGTGTCACAATCAATCTATTTTGCACCCTCAAAAGCCCACACAGCTCAAAAGGAACAGAGATTGAAGGATCTTGGCACGTGATATGGGTCCTCATTTTTCAAACTTTATTGCATTATTAGAAGTTATAACAAGGAAAGTTTTGCCACTGAACACTACTAAAAAATCTGGTTTTTCCGACGGCAAAATCCGTAGTAGTCGAATAGAGGAGGCTCAATTCGTACTTGGGAGGATTGATATAGTTTCACCCATGTAAAAATTTCATGTTCTATAAAACAATTGGATTATACAAATTTGTCAAATCAAACCAAACAAGATTGTTTTTTTACTATTTAAGATTTGTCAGTATGGTCTTGTTTTGACCTAGTCCAATCTATCACGTTGATGGTTTAAAGCTAAACCGTCTATATTTTGATAACCATTCATTTGTACAGTATGCATCAATTTGTAAGTAATTTGTCGGGTTTGTACACGTACATAAAAATCGAGAAACAACTTCCATTATTTGTATACATATGTACATATCATATAAATGAATGGTTATCAGAGTTTTTCTTAGCTTTCCATTTTTTGAGAGATTTTCCTCTAAATCTCCCTATATATATGTATATATACATACGTATGTATGTATATAGAGGCTTAATCATTAATTTGATAACCCATATATTGTGATACACTTGAGAACTTTTATCTTAACGTATTGTTTTACATAATATTTTCTCATTTGAAACTATCATTTAATGTATTGATGAACATATATTTGTTTCACAATATGTTTGTATCGTATGTATGTGGTTTATAATGTGAAAAATTTTCATGTATAACTTATTTGTTCATATAGAGAGAGAGATTATTTATAGTTATAAATCTCGTTATTATCTAGCTTTTTTCAACTCTCATCGCTTTCTTGCTACCAGTCAACTAATTCTCTCATTCTACAGTTTTTCTCGACTAGCGTCGATTATCGTTTGTTTTCTCATTTTTATTATACAACTTCTCTACTCTTATCCCTTTTTGTTGAACTATAGATGATAATATGATTTTCTGTTGAATTACTCATAGCTATATGGATAACTTTTTTTGAGAGCAATGCGTGTAAGTAATTCATTATGACATTGTTTGACAAAAATAAATTAGTTTATTTTATGGGTACACGTTTAGATATACATAAGCTAATTTATTAAACGCTACTTAGAGTAGCGTTTTGGCAGCTTATTATCTTTTTTTCCAGTTATAACTCCCATTATTATTAATTATTATTATTAATTATAAATAAATATTAATAAAATTTAAATATTACTAATATTAATTAATATAAATAAAAAATTAATTTTAATTACATATTA
>NC_037532.1:26824665-26845446 GCF_001531365.2 Cynara cardunculus var. scolymus | reverse complement strand
TATAATTAAAGATTTTTTCAATTATATTTTAAAATAAAATAATTGATTAATATTTTCAAGATTAAAGGTGATTTTCATATTGATTTTTAATTGACTTTGTAGATTAAAGGTTAGAATATGTAACAAATTAAATCGTTCATATTTGATATTACAAATTATAGTTGTAACGATGAAGTACAAAGTAGCCAAATGACTTAAGGATCTTGTTAATTTGTAGTTGATAACTAGTCATATTTGGTAAGAACTAGATGACAAGTTATATAACAAAGTAAAATAAACTTAAAATGACATGTGGAAAAATTAATTAATTGAAAGAAAAAAGAACAATACCATGGAAGACGATCTTTGAAGTTGCGCGCTTTTCAATAACTAAGCTTATGAGCTAGCTTAAATACTAACCAAACAAAGCTCTTTTAGTAAGCTTAAAAATAAGCAAGGTTATGGTCAGCAAAAATGCAAATACTATTAATCATTTCATAGTTATTTCTAAGACCGCAGATAATAAATAACGTAGAAAAACTTTTAAGTATTGAGTCCAGACAAATAATGCAGCTTACACTAAGCATTAAACCGAAAAAAATCCAACAATGGAGGTCTAATAGAAGGGGTGGTAGGAGAAGGAATAGTTTAAGGGGCTTACAAAAAAAGGGGTTGAAAAAACTAGAAAGAAAACCAAGTGAAAGAAGGGTGGTAGATTATGTTTGTGCATCTCACACATTGGGTGGTTATGACTTTTTTTGCTCCGGTAGATATTCTTCATAGAAAATAATTATCACTAGTTGTCTTTATGTTGCTTTATCTTATGTTTAATTCTTGTTTTAATCCAGGACAACAATGAAACTACTTGCCACGAAGATTTCTGACTTGGCACAAAAATTATCAGAGATTTTGGCCGAGCAGCTAGGCCATAAATCTGATTTGTTCAAGGAAAAATGTTCGCCTACCAGTTGTTATCTTCGTATGAACAGATATCCTGTTTGCCCCATTTCTTCACAAGTGTTTGGATTGATGCCACACACTGATAGTGATTTCTTGACTATTTTATACCAAGATCAAATTGGTGGATTACAATTAGTAAAAGATGGGAAATGGATCACTGTTAAACCTAATCCAAAAACTTTGATCATCAATATTGGAGATCTTTTTCAGGTACATATACATTTTACAGATTCTCTAATAGATTGTTTACTGAAAGGCAACTTATAATTGGCATACGGATACACTGCATGCCATTACATAGAAGTGGTTCCAAATGTCGTTGACATTAATTTTTTTCCATCGTTTCAGGCATGGAGTAATGATGTTTATAAGAGTGTTGAACATCGTGTAGTTACTAATAAGCATGTCGAGAGATTCTCAACAGCTTATTTCTTCTGTCCATCTTATGAAACAATGATACAAAGTTGCATTGAGAATTCAGTTTATAGAAGATTCAGTTTTGGAGAATTCAGACAACATGTTCAAGATGATGTCAATATGCTTGGCTACAAAATAGGGCTTCCTAGGTATATCATGTGAACCAAACTTTCAGGCCTAAGGTTTGGCCTAGAAAAGTGGAGCACTTGCCCCAGAGTATATGACTTTTAAGTGTTAAATTAGTTCTTGTTGCTAGAAGATTAAGAATGCTTACGGTACATATAAAGTATTATTAGGACAAAGAAGCTCGTCATTATGATTGGTGAAACAAAAGACATATAGTTAATATCTCTGGAATGTATGTGCGTCAATTATGTATTTATCGTGTTTCTTTCTTGATAAACATAGAACAACTAAGAAAATGAAAGAGATATTAGGAAAGACATCATGCAAAAAAATGGAGAAGAAGATGAACGCTCATAGAAGTCTTTGTTGTAGGTGGATGTAAAAAAGAGACTTTATCATGTGAGTAAAATGAAATGATCTTCAGCATTGGCACGAGTGCCACAACCATCATGTATTAGTACTTCTTAATATTATTTCTGTTGGATTTGGTATGATATTTCTTTGCAAGATATGTCTCATGGAACTACTTTAATTTCCACTTACAGAATTGGGAGTATTAGAACTATATAACATATAGAAATATATAATGAAATGAAAAATGATTTTTATTTCACTGGAATTGACCTTATAGTCTATCTAGTAAAGATTACTATTAATACTAATCAACCACACATTAAATTGGTGTACTATCGTCACTTCCCTTCCATATAAACATGTCCTAGGTATTTAGCACTAGAAAATCCATAGGGTAATAGAAGTCCTCAATCTTCACAATCACATCCTCAAGCACTTCTCTTGGTGTGTTAACAGATTGATCAGTGAGTTGTATTAACACACTTGTCATTTTGAATTCACGAAACTCGAACTGATCATACACCAATCCTGGCAAGATATTCACACTAGTCCTTAAATCCAGCAAGGTGTTCTTTATAGAGGAATTTCCCATGATGACAGGGATCAATTGTGGTAGGGAACTAGATAGAATAGTATTGATTTGCTTAGTAACTTCGATCATTTTGGGATCAGAGTTTTTTGTTTGCATTTTTTAGTGCACAATTCCTTTAGGAATTTGGAATAAGTCAGGATTTTCTCGATGGCATCTAGTAGTGGTAAATTTATCTTTACTTGGCAAAAAGCATCCATCATATCCTCATTTTTTGGCCCTCTTTTTCCAAATGGGAATGTCGTAGATTCATTGAAAGTAGTGGCGAATTGAATAGTGGGTTCTTAATTAGGTAATCTCAAACCCTCCCCTTCTTGATATTTATGCAATCACATTGGATACATATCCAATGTGATTGGAATTTGACTTGCTTTTTCAGACTCTACTCCCTGCTCAATCTATTTCCCTTTTCCCTTTTTTGTTAGAGAAATTTCAACATTCTTTTAAGGAATAGGGTCCAAATGATGGCCACTTGGAAAAGTGATTTCATTTACGTGCTCATGACTACGATTTGGGTTAGTCATACTTGGCAGCGTACCCCCATCCCTTCTACTCATTTGTCTGGCCAGTTGGCCGACTTGTTTCTCTAGAGCAACAATAGAAACGAGTAGTAGTAGTAGTAGCAGACTGGGTATTGTTGTTTGTCACTTTCATATAATTTTTCATCATTACTATCATATTTTTCATTTGTTTTTCAAGTGGCGATGAGCCTTCTCTGTTGTTGTAATTATTGTTACCACCACAGTTTTGATTCCGACTAATTATTATGGTGGTAATATCTAGAGTGAGAATGATCATGATTTTTTCCTTGAAATTTGGGCTGACTCAACTGATCCTCATGATGGTGATTTTGGAACCAAGATTGATTTGAAGGACCCTTTTGATTATTTTTTCAAGAAAAATTGGGATGCTTTCGCCATCCCTTGTTGTAAGTTCTTGAGAATGGGTCTAGATTGTGATTACCAAACTCCTAGGATTGATTTACACTCTCAAAATGGAAAACTATGCACTCACTTGCAGAATGTGAGGGATCTTCGTAGTGAGTGCATGCATTTTGAACTTGAAAAACATCATTTTTCTGTTTAGTCATCCAACTGAAGACAAGACCTAGCTTTTTAGACAACTCATTAATCTCACCCTTGACTTCTTTAATCTCACCCTTGAAATCTTTTCTCAGATCATTTATCCCTTCAATATTAGATACTAATGACACTGACCTATGAGTCACTCATAAAAAATTGTGCTTATGAGAATATATGTAGAAGATAAATTGATATGTATTATGATTAAAGAATTCTCTTAATACACCTCATGATTATAATCAATATTTTTATATATATTTTTAATGATTTTGAACCAATTACAAAGTTTGATATAATAAAAGATTGATATATAAGACTTATCATATATATATATATATATATATATATAGAGAGAGAGAGAGAGAGAGAGACTTTATATCATGTAAGGCCAAGGGTTTTTCGTGAGACCCGTAAGACTAATTCTCAACCCTTGGATTAGATCTACAATCTGAACATTCATATTCACAAAATTGCCACGAAACTTCTCAATAATCACAAAATTGCCACCGTGCAACTTTAAACCATTAGATCATTAGCTTATAAAGTTGATCAATGAACATAAATTGGTCTTACGAGTCTCACGAAAAACCCTTGGTCTCACGTGAACCCAACCCTATACATACATATATATATATATACATACATACATATATATATATATATATGTATGTATGTATTAAAAGAATAACTATAATGATAAGTTAGATTCATATATCAAAGGTAATATTGATTCTTATTAGTTTAATATATAAATGTGATCATCGACTCATTTAGCTAACTTCAGTAAATTTTAAAAAATTTATTGTCATGTTGCGCGATGTCAAACACTAATATTTTAATAATACAGGACTGAACTACCATTCATGTTCAATTAACAAACGGCGTTATCAACAAACGGTTCAGATGGTACCTCCCCTATTCTCTCCTCCTCTTCTGTTACACGCAATGAAGATATGAAGATGAGATACACTAGAGATGTTGAGAAGCATTGCTGTTGGAGTTCGTGTTTATGCTATCATCCACTGATGTTGTAATTCTGGAAACGATGAATGCAGATTCTCGAAGAACACGCGGATGTTATTAATTCGAGCAGCATACTGTTGCGTTTTTTAAACTTTTTCTGGTACGTAGAAGAGGTATATAGACATTTCTACAGAGAAATACATACTTATTCATACATGTTTATTTATGAGAGCTTGATTTGATTTCAATTGAATATAAACAACAGATAAATACACTTGGGGATCGAATCAACTGTAGAGTGATCAGACGCACGTATCAGAAGCAGTTCAGTTTTGCGCTCTATCCGATTCAACATACCAACAGGGAGTTCTCAATTTTTTTAGTGGTTTAAACTTCATGTTATATATCTTTTATGTTGACAATTGAACATGAATGGTGGTTCTTATGTCCTGCCATTACTGTTTGGATTGAGCTTTAACTGAATCGAGGAGAAATTTATCCGTGGATTGGAAGTTTAGAACCGAGTGAATAATCCTAGATATTATTTTGAATTCTTTTAATCGTATCAATGTTAGGGTAAATTCACATTGGGATTAACTGAATGATAGAAATCATAGAATTGGATGTTTAAATGAGCTATTTGCTTAGTTTTGATATGAATATATTGGATTTAATTCATTCATATGCGTTTATATTCATCAGTAATTTTGTCTATTGTTTATATTCAGTTGAGATCAAATCAAGCTCTCATATGCAAACATGTATGAATCAATATGTATTTTTTATTTGTATGAGGGTTTGTTTGTTAGCGGCTTAATTGGCTTAATAAGACTCACAACTTACTTGGTCAGTTATAAATGACTTTTTGGTAGTGACTTAATCACTTAATGATATAGCCATATAGGAAATGGCTTATTTAGTAAGTTTATTGGGAGAGCTTTATGCAGAAAGAATAGTTTTTTTTCCAAACTTGTCTTTCTCAATTAAAACACATGTTCATTTCATCTATGAGAAGTCTTTCCCAAACAAAAAATTCTCAATCTATAAAGACAGATTAATTTACAAAGATAACTTTATACATACAAGACTTAATATAAAAACAACCAAACAGCCATTAAAATGTCTCAGTACCTCTTCTATGCACTAGGAAAATATTATAATTGCATGAGAAATCATCATAGCATTGGAAATTAGATAGCTCAATAATTAAATATTATAATCACATAAGATCATGATACAAGCAGACTTCTACAATCATCAACACAAGACAAATGGACTTCACACTCTACACATGGCTTTTGATGGAAGAACTATATCCAGTCTGATCATCATAGTATTCAAACCATAATATAACACTCCATACTTCATGTTTTATGATTGAAATCGAGAATATCTTCTATGTTGATAACTGAACATGAATGGTAGTTCTTATGTCCTGCCATTATTGTTTGGATTGAGCTTTAACTGAAACCGGATGAATAATCCTATATATTATTTTGAATTCTTTTGATCTTATCAATGTTAGGGTAAATTCACTTTGGGATTATTGAATGATGAATTGGAATGTTTAAATGAACTATTTGATTAGTTTTGATGTGATTACATTCGATTTAATTCATTCAAGTGTGTTTTCATTCATAATTCACAATTTTGTCTATTGTTTATATTTAATTGAGATCAAGCTTACATATACAAAAATGTATGAATCAGTAGGGTTGGGTTCCGATGAGAATGAAAGTTATGGTGAGAAGGGTAAGAAAGGATCTACACCCTTGGATCAATTCTAATTGAAGAGAAACATTAGATCAACACTCATGAGATACACCAGATCAATTCCCTTCTAACCTCAATTCATGGGTTGGTTTGAGATTAAAGGTGATTAAGGGTTCAAATCCCTTCTTACACTTCTCACTTTAACTTCTATTCTCACATCTAAATCAGTATGTATTTCTTTGCATAAATTTCTCTGTACCTCCTCTATGCACTAGGCAAATATTATAGTTGCATGAAAAATTATCATAGCCTTGGAAATTAGATAGCTCAATAATCAAATATTATAATCACATAAGATCATGATACAAACAGATTTCTACAATCATCAACTCAACACAAATGGACTTCACACCCTACACATGGCTTTTGATGGAAGAACTATATCCAGTCTGATCATCATAGTATTTAGACCACAACATAACACCTCCATACTTTGCAGAACCTTTGATTGCTGGAAGAACTTGAGATGTTAGATCACCAACAGGGATGTATCCACTTCCTGCAGGTGCTATAGGTAGCCCCAACAAAATCTTGGTTGTTGGTATGTCAGAAGTCCATTGCTTCCATGAATCTTCAAGATTGGTAACACCTCCAAAGTATTAGCAAGGAGGGTTGTTATAACACTGAACCCAAACATAGTTGAAAAGGCCCGTTTTAAGTGCAACTCCAATATATGCATCTGGGAACAGACACTGGGGTGCTGCCATCAAGTATACCTTCTTACCTTGATTGTTGTATCCAGAAAGGTACCTAGCCAGATCACCAGAGGGTCATTGGCCAAGCGGTATCCAGATTACGGGTAGAGCACACAGTTTTTCAGGATGTCAAGAGTTCAAATCTCACACCAAAGGTAAGGACTGAGAAGTGTGTGTGAGTATGTCTGTATATAAATATTAGGGTAAATTATGTTTTGGTTTGTTGGAAATTGCTATTTCATCCTTGTGGTTTTGAACTTACGATTTTCATCTATATGGTTTACAATATATTGATGCTTTCATCCTTATGATTTAAAATTGCCATTTTCTTCACTGTAGTCTACAATTCACAGCTATTTTAGTCCCTAACATTTAAAGGTAAATGTTTGGCTCAAGGATGAAAATAGCAATAAATTACAAACCATAGGGACAAAAACCATAATTCAAGAATCACAAGGACGAAATCCGTAATTTTTCGCAAATCACAAGTCTTGAAAACGTAATTTACTCAAATATTAGGTACTTCAAAAAAATGAAACCCGACAAGATCACCAAATCATTGGGCCAACGGTATCTTCCACAAGGTCAAGGGTTAAAATCTCACCAAAGGTGAGGAGTGCGTATGAGTATTTGTCGAATATAAATATTATATATTTCAAAATAATGATACCCCACGAGACCACAAAAGGGTCTTTGGCTGGATTATCACTAGAGCCTAGCCTCCCAAGAGGTCAATGATTCAAACTTCACCAGTGTGGGTACTATTTGCAGGATATAAATATTATATACTTTATATAAATATTATATACTTTAAAAAAGGTACCTGACAAGATCATCCTAATGTAGCGTAGTTCCTCCTTTGATATCAAAGTCAATTCCATCCAATACAGCGTCTGGAAGAGGACAAGTGGTTGATTTCCCACCTAAGAAGTTATTCCAAAGGTAAGTAGCAACTTGTTTAGCATCTGCAGCAGAAGTGAGGTAATAGCTTCCAGCTGCTCCTCCAATTGTAAGCATCACCTTGATTCCTTTAGCTTGACATGATTTGATGTCCGATGTTAAATTGGTGCACCCATTGCTATACGGATCACAATGACCAGCTAGATTAATCATGGGTGTTTTACCGTTCCAAATGTTGAAAGAAACGTTAGGTTGACATAATCATAGTTCCCAGTTGAGCACATCTCTGCCAATGTGCCATCACCGTCGTTTTGACGCCAGTAAATAGCAATGTCGCCAGCACTAGTACCCACCGTTAGTAAGAGTACTATCATGGAGAATAATGATAATTGGGATGTCATTTTTTAGCGGAACCGTGGTTGTCTTAATGGAACTTTAGATATATTTGATGTTTTCAAGTGTGTGAAAAGTTCCCTTTATATAGTACGAGGTAGATTCTCCATGGATGCTTTCATTTTCAAGCTCTCAGGGAGAGGTGCGGATTAGAGGTTCGCTGTTGAATCCTCTTTTGGCTATCAAAGGACCGGTTGAAATCGAAGAGCATACTTTATATAAGGTTTGTCATCTGTTTTGTCCTTTCTTTGTTATCCTTAGAAAAAATTTACATCCAAACAAATTTGTCCTTGTGCTATTGTCTTTGGTCTATGTTCTTATGACTTAGTTCCAAATTAGTTCCAAATAAGCTGCTCTTTAGAATTCTACATTAAATCCAATATGAAGTTCACACAGGGCAGATCCAGGATTTTTGCCAAATGGGATCACTTTTAACGTAGACTAAAGACCTATAAAATCGTCTGACATGTTTTTAACCTAATTACAATGTTTTGATGGATTTTTAAAGTTTTTTGGTTGATTTTGAGGGATTTTTTAGTGTTTTTATCGATTTCGAAGACTTTTTGTTTTTTTAATTGATTTTCAATAGACTTTTTTAGATTTTCGGTTCATTTCAAAAGACTTTTTTGGAGTCGGTGATGGTCGGCTAGGATTATGGGGTCCCTTGTAAAAATTTACCGGGGAACAAACAGAAAAGTAAATAAAACTACTTTTTACCCTTGAAATTTTGTTTTTTAATGGGGTCCCTTCCCCCCAATCCTTCCTAACTAATCCACCACTCAGTTCACATATCTCTCATGTAAATTTGGACTAGAGAGTAGATAGTAGTATATATGTTAACTGTTAACTGACAAGCTTACTGATAGTAAATTGGTTATAATAAAATAATGATAAATGACCCAAATACTCTTTTATCACATTTTGATATTTTATTGTTTAAATTGTAAATAGTATATAATGATAAAATCAATAGTATTAATTGCTTGTGGTGTTGGCAAGGACAACGACAATGGTTGTGGTGGCATGGAGATCACAATGATGGTGGTGGTCCCTGCAACGATGGTGCGGTGGTGGTGGAGACGACAGTGGTGGTGATGGTCATGGTAACAGTGGTGATGGTGACGACGGTGATGGTGACGACGGTAATAGTAAAAGTGATGGCATTGGTGGTGGAGGCGATGGTGACGATGACGGTGTGGTGGTGGTGGTGGTTGAGATAGTGCTGGCAACGCTTGGTGGTAGCGGTGATTATGGTGGTGGTGGTGGTGGTGGTGGTGGTGATGAGCATCATGGTTGGATGGAATGAATTAAAATAAGATAGAATAATTTTTTATAAATATTTTGATCATAATAAATAAACCATCATTATTTTTATAAATATAACAATTATTTATTTGGTATGATTTGTATGAAGGACTCTATGAAAATATATCTATACTATATTAAAAAACAACAGTTTCTGCAAATTTTAAGAGGTACAACTAATTAAGGATATTGTACAAGCTCTGGACGCTTACAACCTCCCACGGTCTTTCATCAAATTATTTTCAATTTTAAAATTACATTTTATACCATTATAATTAGTGGCTTAATTTATTTTATATTCCTTACTTTTTCATTTTTCATTTTACAACCCTATCCTATAAACATGAATAATCGTATAAGAGAACTAAAATGCATTTAAAAAAAATGCGTTTCTTTTGTTATAAATTATATCATTATAATCGTCTCATCACTTTCAAATTAAGTTCAATATTGAATACTTTTATATTTAATAATATTATATACATACGAATTAATTTGTTTTATATCCATATATTTAATATTTTAATTTTTTATTTTATATCGTTATTTATCTATCTATATCTATACTATATTAAAAAAGAGGAATTACGGTTTTATTGAAAATTGTAAGAGGGTCCAATTTTTTAAGCAAATGATACGATATAATTATGCACATACTTGATTTCTATACTCCCAGTTTAAGCAGGTGGTACAAGCTATTGATGCAATTGTTGTTTCAATCTCTCTCTCCATGTTCTAGATTTTTCTCCCTCTTCACGTTCCCCACAAATTGCTCCCTCTCGCCTAAATCTCTATGTTCATGACATTAATCATGTGCTCGATGAAACCACGTAGTTCTTCTGATTTGCAAGGAGAACCCTTTTACTCTCTAGAGATGATGAATCCTTGATTTCCGTAGGTGAACCTTGTCCTTTTGCTCTCTGATATGATGATCAAATCTGCAACATTCTCCTCCACATTTCAGGTTAGAACAAAACTTACAAACAGACTTGAAAAACCCTAGGTCAGAATCAACTGTTTGTGTTCCATATTTTGTTTGCTTTGATAAAAAAAAAAACTATTTTCTTCTTTCCTTTGGCTCATTAAGTGAAATTTTGGGATAAACCTATATGGAACCGACCATGGTTGATCATTGGGAGCTTTTCTGTCAGAACTTCAATTTGAGAATCAATGTAATTTTATGAGTTTGATTCCTATATCCTTTTATTGATTCTTCTTTACTATCAATGAAGCTTGTGTCCGACATATAATGGTTATCATGATCTGATAATCATTTTCTAAGTTTTGATCGTATTTTGTGTGATATTTGAGTTATTGTACAAATTAAAAGATCATATAGATACGTATATTGTTTTTAATTGCTTTATGTAATTCACATATCGTAGTGATCCTTAAATATCACACTTGGTTCCGCGACTACCATGTGTTGCCAGAAGACGATAGATATGTTTTTCATATGGCATTTGGTTCTTTGATGTTCAACTGTTGCGTTTTGTTTCCGAGAGAGGTTAGTTTTTGAAATAATTAAATGTGTACCTTTCATCTAATTTCTTTTTCTGGTTGCACTATGGAAAAAAGACCCTTTTTCCTAAATTCATATTGTTTCATTGTTTTTTTGGTAATTTTTGTTTTGATGAACCTGCTACTTGCAATTGTCTAGGGTTATTGATATATTAGAGTTATTTGTCATCTTTTTAAACCCATTTTCATTTCTTTTTCCCATTCAAAGACCCATTTGATCCTTCTAATATATCTTTGGTGTAAATAAATCCTAAAGCTGAGAAATAGCCTAAAAGAGGGATTTTAACGTTGTAAGTCATAGTGGCAAGTCACCACTTTGGCCAGTAGTGGATGTAGAAAATCTTTATTGAAGACTTATTGCCAAAACTATGAAAGAAGATGCAGGTTTCAGGTTTAATTAAGGGCTGGAGGCATCATGAAAGTGAAGAGAAAGAAGACAATATGAATAAGACAAGCATGGAGAAGAAGACAACCATGATATATACCTCTCCTACTCTCATGTCTCTTTCACCCCCTCTCTCTCTCTCTTCCTCATCTATATAAAGAGGGGTTGGGGCAATTCATTGAGGGCATCACAAGTATAAAAAAAAAAAGTCAACTGAAAGTTCTTTAGTTCTTGTATTTGCTTTGTAATAGTTTAATTTCCTGCAGTTTATTTTCTGTTCACCACAGTGGGTTCTGACCATAGTGGCACGTTTACCTTTAATGCAATTTTTGTTTGAGTATTTGAGTTGAAGCTTTTACTCAATGCGGACAAGCCTTGATCACTTGTAGGTGTTAATATTAGATCTTTGACCTAGAGATGAACGGATCCAAAATACGGCTTGAATGATGCAAGGGGGTTTGAGAAAATCTTCAATAACCACATAGATATATGAGTTTTTGCATAAACGGACTAAGGTTCAGATGTCGGTCGAGTTGGTATGTCATAGAGATATGCACATCTTTCCATATAGGTGGAACTAAGATCTTCGAGATCTACTAGTAAAGTTGGCAAACCGAAAGTTAGCATTTATGGAAACTTTATGATAAAAGTGTAATCGCAACCGGTAGGATGTAGCTTCGAGAGGAGAAAATCGAATGGGTTTTTTTTTTTTTTTTAACCTGGATATCCAACCCGCTATGCGAGCTGACTAATCCCAGAACGACCACTTGCTTTGCAGATAGCCCGGAGTAACCACATTTGAACCTCCGTGGCCACAAAGGGGATTTTTATTTCTCCTTGGATTTGAACCTGAGAACTCATGGTACTTTTGACCTTTGGAACCAAGCTCAAACCAATCAGGCATCACCCTTGTGGTTGAATGGGATTATTTCGTGGCCAGTTCTATCAACCATTTAAGTTACTATTATACTCTCAGGAAAAACTTACACCCATACCTGTTTTTTTATTAATTGTTATTTTTAAGATATCAGTATTCTATCCAAAATAAATCATTTTTATAAACTCTAATTTTGCACCACTATTGTTCCACCGTTTACCTGTGTCATTATTGTTATCAGGTATATCATATTCAGGCTTTTGCACCAACAAGTTTCTCATTGGTGTTATTCTTATGGCAACTTGTGGCCTACATAGAGGAACTATTGGATATGGAAAAGGAACTTGGTGTTTGACTCGGTTATCCTACTACAATACCTCCATTCTTCATCACGTCAATTTTAGTTACCAGCACCTATTGCATTTGTGTAATTCAATTGCCATGTTCATTAATCTTCTTAGAACATATATGTACGGTATACAACTACACATAGATGTACTGAAGTTCTTAAATGAGTACTAATTTAGGTCTATGGTTCTGCATATTGAAATTCAGACGTTCATCGATAGTGGAGCCCGATCAACTATATAATCAAAAAGTTGCGAGGAGCCTATTAAAGGTATGTACCTTCTTTGCATTTTTGAAGAGACTGCTCATTATATGCAATGCCCGTCTTCAATGTGACAACCTAAATGATGGAATTGTTTAACCGTCTAATATTATTTTTTTGAGTACCCCATGCTATTTAGAACTGTTTGTGTCATTCAAAAAGTTACATTTCATTATGATTAAATTTGTGTCATACATTGTTTGCTAACATATACATCTACCTTAGACTGTCTGACAGTGATATTGAAGGTGCAAGATGAGCAGTTAGCACCCTAGCTTGGCTCCATTCTCTTCTACCTTGAATCATTTATGCAATTGATTAAAGTCAATTAGATGATGGGTTGCTATGGTACTTTTAATGGACCCATTAATTGGGTTAACACGTTTAATTAATTTCATTTGTTTTAATTGAAGTATTTCTTAAACTTATATTTACCAAAGTGTCAGTTCTTCTTTCCATTTTGATAGGTCTTTTTGTTACCCAATCTAACTATTGTTTACGATCAAATGAACTTCCAATGTTTAACCAATTTGAATCCATTGAGAATCTTCTATTTCTTTTACTGTATTTTGGGATTATGATCAATGGCTTATTGCTATATGTTAAAATGTTATGCTATTTCGTGATATTGCCTGATAAACCACTTAGCTATTCATCATAACAAGAACAAAATCTCCTGCTTTGCCTATTACATGCATCTCTAAAAGGAAAATTTAACTTAGGAATGAATTCAGTGATTACTTAATTAATGTTGTTTTGCATACTTTTGAATTGGCATATTAGTTCTATGTTCATTCAAGAACTTTCTAAAATCAAGTTTGACATATAATATGTGATTATCTTCTATAAAAGTCCATCTAAATGTAATCTTTGTTTTTTATGATAATATCCTCACGGAGTTAGTTGCTTGTGGTTATTTCGGTCTCAACAATTCAATATCACTAAAGTTATTTGGTTGGGTTTTGTCGATCTTAAAATTTCTGGTAGAATTTTTGGAGTTTTGCTTCTATCATAGTTCCTCTTGTTCTTTTTTTTTTTTTTTTCCTTTTTGAAGTAATATTTATATACGTTAGATAGAATTCATACACACTCGTGACCTTAGTGAGGCATGAAATATTAGTTTTCCTTTTCTTTAAGGAAAAGCATTAGAAACCTTGGGTTTTTAGTACATTTAAAGAGTGAAGTTTTGCTAGCAATCATGGGATTTGTAGGATGATAGCGTTGTAGTACATCCTATAACAAAATTGGAAAACTATAGCTTTACTAAAGTGAAACTGTACTTGTTTAAGACAGAGAGAAACTTTCTTACTTGCATCTACTCGTGGTTGTAGGAACTTCGCGAGAAGACTGTGTTTCCCTTGGGTTTACAAGATGGTTCACATGGGTTATTGATCTATTTGCAGCACCAAAGAACAAAGTTTTTGTTGAATCTCATTTAATCCACAATGGGTTTCATTCCAAGTCAACCACAACCGTTCAAAATGGCTTTACGGTGGACTTAAAAAGCTGCTTCCACAAGTACCACAAATGAGTTGAGTTCAAACTTAGTTTGTGCGAGTGTTGATTGATACTAATGATGTTTTTGGAGAGTTTGAGACTGCATTTATGGAACCACCATCAGAGAAGGTGACTCTACTTTCTTTCACATTAATATCACTAACCCTTTATGTTCCTTCTTAAAAATGAGCAATGCAAATTTTATTGGCAGGTGGTTCCTAACATTTACTTTGATATCCCAAAGCTTTCTTAACACTCTTTTTAACTTTTTTTTACTAGAACAATTCAGTCTATCAAGGGGCCGTTTATTAAACACTTACTTAGTAAGTGCTTACTGGATGAATTTTCTCATTGGATGAACATGACAAGGGTCAAGAAACTTACCGAGTAAGAGCGATAAGAAGGATAAAGGGTCTTACCGGATAAATGACTCTTACCCAGGTAAGTTGTTGCATTCGATACGTTTTGATGTACTAAAATTTTATGCAACAAAATAAATTATAGTGTTAACTCATATCAATAAACACTTATCGGCTAAGTATTTAAGTAAACAGGCCCTAAGTGATTTTACTTTTCACATTGTTCAAACACAATTTCGGTATTTACTTTAGATAGGAGGGGCCTCACCCTCTATGTCAAAAAAAATTGGATTCATGTATAAGTTAGTCTTTAAACTATAAGTACATGGTCGGCCCTATCATTGGGCCACCGCCCCATCTCAAGCCCAAGAACATCAAATAGTTAAATATTAGTTGTATAGTCATCAAAAATTAAATAGAATTGTTACTAGAAAGATTTGAACCCGAGTCGTTTAATGTTATCAAGAGGCTTTTACCAATGTACTAGAGATTATTTTGTTTATAAGATTTCGTTTTTAAGACTTCGCTCCCTATTCCCTTTTTTCTGTTTTTTCACTTCCGATTAATTTTTAATGTTCATTTTTGTCGTGCTTTTACAACGATGGATATTTATTTGAAATAAAATTAATAGCACAATCAATATTTGTATAACTTATTATTTTAAGAAGACCCTATAACAATATTTGAAAACTTATTTTTTTTTTGTTATGTGTATAATTTCGTCAAACATGTTTATTCAAGAAATTGGGTGTGAATTTGTTGTTCGGTAAAGACATCTTATCATCACCAAATTCCTAATTTTATATCAATTTTTACACAATTTCACTACAATCCTACACCAACTGATGTTGGTGAAATGTACAACAAATTTGTTATTTAATATCTATGCAAGTTTGATGTCTATATAATTTTAGTGTATTTGATTACAAATGCTATAGTTATAATATTTATAATATTATATTTTAAATTATACTTATATTAGTTCATATATGATATAGATGTATAAATAATAAAATATAAAAAATACACATATATATATATATATATATATATATATATATTATGATTCAAGAAAATAAAAAAAATGCATAACCGAAGACGAAATTTGACCAACACATAGTAGAAATTCAATTGTCTGTATATTGTTTGTTCAAATGTGTTATAAAATTACTGTAACAAAATTATTGTGTAAAATTTTTATAAACTAATATAAGTAAAGATATTATTAAAAAGGTATATAAGTTAATAATATGAAAACATACTTTTAATAATTTATTTGATGCAAAAAGTTATATAATGCGTCATTGGAATTGAATTACTACAGTTTGCACAAGGTTTTACACCATTTTGTTGGAAGAAATTGTGCAAATGATTGAATATGGACTAACATCATTTGAACAGTTTTACAAACCTAAAATATTTTTGCGTTTTTTTTTCCAGTTGGGACATGTTTTAACGTTTCCGTCCAGGACATCAAATTTTTTTGGACCGGCCCGTATAAGTACAACAAACTTTATGGCATTGAAAACCCCCCTATCCAACAATTCCATTTCAAAATCTCAGATCAAACGAACATATTAACCTCTATTTGTACCGCACATAAAATTCAAAATTAGCATCGAAAGGTACGGGAATTGAATAAACATGAATCAAGATTGCCATTTCGAGTAACGAGTTTCAAAATCAATGTACTTTGGTGTACTTTGGCCAGCAACGTGCGCGGATACCTCACTAGTAAAATGGAAAATTTGTAACTTAAACAGGGGTCATGCTTAAAAAGAGTGTTGGATAGAGTAGGGCTTTAGGTTCATCTCAAAAACAGGGAACGTAAAATTAGATGAAGTTTTTGGGGAAGCAGATACATCCCAGACAGATTATACTTTTTGCTGCCGGGTACGTAACTACGTACAGTTTATCCCCAATTTTGAAATTGATTCAATTCATCGATCGATGATCTTAGCATCTAATTGTGTAATGAAATCGACTCTATTCATCGATCGATGATCTTAGCATCTAATTGTGTATATGTATGATGAAATCGGTTCAATTCATTGATCGATGATCTTAGTATCTAATTGTGTATACGTATGATGAAATCGATTCAATTCATCGATGGATAATTAGTGTGTATGTGTACGTAGGATGCTGGTGATTGGATCAACAAGTTATGATATTCATAGATCGATCAAGAACAACGAAACACCACCGTCGAAAGAACAGATCCAAGCTATGGAAGATTACCTGGCCTCCAAACGTCGTCGTGGTTGAGCTCCACATACATTTGATGCTCTGAATTTGCCACGTTCATCCTCGTGTCGCCATTGATGAATGGTGAGTGATGACTACTTCCATTATTTTCCCTCCTTTTGTATTTTTTACATAATTACATGTACCATAAGCTATTAATATTTTAATAAGAATTGAATTGGGAACGTTAGGGATGCTCAAAACCCTGACCAACTCGATCAATTCAATCCAACTCAACTCGAAATAATTTAATTTGAAACAATTCGATGTCTAATCGGGTTGTAAAATTGTCAAATCGTAGATATTGGGTTGATATTAGGTTACTACTATTTGAACCCAACTCAACCCGATGAACCTAATATCTTTTTATTTCTTGGATTTAATATGATTGTTGAATTTCTATTAATATATACATTAGACAATTACACTATCATTTATGTTCTTCATATACACATATCTTTAATCTATTCACACATCTGTATAACTTATCCGTATATATGTTCAGTGATTGCGAACATATATATGTAAATTGAGAAAATTAACTGAATGTGATATACGTAAAAAGTATGTGTAAGTTGTATCAAATTGTTGATGATGAGAAATAAATTATAAGTAGAGAAATAACATACTCAATGTTAGAAGAATATTTTAATGTACCAAAGTATCAACCCGACCAACCCATATGGGGTGGGTTGCACTTTGGTTTGGGTTGGATTAAGATTTTTCAAACCGCAAGCATTGGTTTGGGTTGTTCAAATGTCTTCAACCCGATCAACCCAACTCGTGAACACCCCTAACTACAAGGATACACAATACATCGATATACATCTCAATTATTGTTTTCTTTTATTCTTTGTTTATTGATATAATATAGTTTTATATGGTTTTGTAAAAATGATAATGTTTTTATTTTTGAATAAAATATAAATTTCAAGATATTGTAAATAAAATTTTTAAAAAAATATCGATATTAGTATCAAACTAATTATTTAAAGTTCTCGTTTTTTGTGTAATTTCTTTAATTCAAGCACTACCAAAAAACCCACTTTTTCGGACAGCCAAATCCGCCGGAAATCCACCGGAAAAAGTGATTTCCGGCGGATTTGGCCGCCGGAAAAAGGGGCGCCGGTGATTGTTTTTCCGGCGGAATTTGCGGCAGATTTTTCCCGTTTCCGGCGGATCGCGGCCGCCRGAAATTCTTCGCCCGTTTTTAAAAAAAATCTTGATTAACTTAACAAATCCTTAAGAATTTTTTTTTAAATTTTCCGGCGGAAATTTCCGCCGGAAATATTTCTCGCCGGAAAAATAATATTATCTAAAAGAATTAATTTTTTTAAAAAAATACCGGCGGATAAATCCGCCGGAAAAATATATATAATAATATTTTTTTTAAAATAATATTTCTAAAAGAATTTTTTTTTTTAAATACCGGCGGATATATCCGCCGGAAATCCGTCTGAAAAATATATAAATATTAATATTTTAAAAAAAATAATATTTCTAAAAGAATTAATTTCTTTTTTTAAATACCGGCGGATATATCCGCCGTAAAAATATATAAATATTAATATTTTAAATTTATTTTAAAATTAATATTTAAACCTGTATTTAATACTTGTATTTAAAACCTACAAATCTGTACAATATTAAAACTGAAAATAAAAATGCGAAATAGAACTAAATATCATACATTAAAGTGAAACTACAATTATTCCAACCGAACAAAAACTAAATTGTTATAAACAAAACTAAATTGTTTAAAGGTAAAAGACAATATTCATTATAGTGGCGAGGGGAAATGTTGAGATTGACTGAGCTGTGTAACCAAAGCAGTCATATCTTGAAGTCGTCTATCCTGTTGCTCCTCCCTCTGTCGTCATCGCTGCTCCGCTGCCCGCCATCGCTCCTCCTCCGCCAAACGTCGCTTAAACAATCCTAACGCTTAATTTCTAACTTAAACAATCCTAACGCTTGCCCAACAAATGGCAACCCAAACTAAAACATGATATATACGTAATTTCTAACGTAAACAATCCTAATGTTTGCCCAACAAATGGCAACCCAAACTAAATAATGAAATATATACGTAATTTCTAACTTAAACAATTATAATGTTTGCCCAATAAATATCAACCCAATTATAATAGATAGATATACTTACCATGACTTGGCTACACTTACTGGTCACGTACCCCCCGAATCCGTAGATGCGGCATCTACACTCGACCTCTTATTGTGTGTGTAATCGAATAATTCTACAACGGTCGAGGCACGCCATCTTTTTCTCGTGTCTACAAAGGTCAAATTATACAAACATGTGTTAATTATAACATGTTAAAAATCAAGCTACTAAATTAATGGGTTTTAGGTTCTACCAGACGAGCACCATGCTCCGAAAATGGTATCGATCCACCGGTGTGTAGCGAAACTTGGCTATCACGGTTCTCACACGCCACACCGGAAAGAGCCTTCCAATTATCACTGTTTCAACGATCGACCATCTGGACCCACACATCTGAAAATATCCAGTTGGGGGGGAAATTCTTCAACACACTCATATCCCGGTGGGGGTCCGTTTCATCGTACTGAGGATACCCATTCATCCTTGTTTTTTCCCCAACTTTCTTCCTCGCGACACTCATGTTATCATTATACGGCTTGGCCGACTTTCTCTCTCATATCTCCAACATTTGGGCATCCAAAGCCGGATCCCAAATATAATAGCCATGTACGTAAAAGTTTAGGCGATTATTAGGTTCAATACATAAATTATAATTAGTTGAATATATAACACAAACCTGAAACCGCTCCCACATTCGGCGTCTCATGTCCTTTGGGATTTTCTCCCAAGTGGTCCATGGGCCGTCAAGCAGCTCTCGGTTGATCTTGGAGATCCGCCGGATCACTTTGGTGTCATTGAAACTATATAATGACGAATTGAATTAGCATCAATACAAATAATATATTTTTATCAATTATTTAAGGTGTAAATGTATTTACTCTTGGCCGCGGATGCCAATAAATGTCCGTTGTTGTGGAAGCGGCTCCGGAGCAGCACTACCACGACCAGACTCAATCTCCTCCAGGTGTGCCGAAGCGGTGCTAGAGCCTCTACCCGTACCGTGGGTAGGTGTACTGCCACTAGCTCGACCGGTGATCCGAGTACGCGGCATTATCGTTTTTCTATAAAACAACGTTAGAAAACATCCAACAATAATTCAAGAGGGGGTGAATATTCCACASAATTGAAAATTTTTAACAATGGTTTACTAATTAAGATTTAAAAATGGAAATAATAAAAGTTTAAAACAACAACACAAAGTTTACTAACACTAAAATTTACAAATGAAGCCTAATCATCTGATGAGTGATCAGACAAGTCAAGTTCTTCGTCCTCAGAGTCATTATCCGAGTATTGGAACTCCTCTTCTTCATCACTACTTTCATCAACATGCCAGTTGTCGCAACGATCGTTGGCAACTTCGATGTCGTCTTCCCCTGTGACAAGCTGGATTGGTTCTTGAACATCTTCGTTTCCCTCATGTTGGGTTATTCGTTCATTTTCCTGGAAAAACTGTTCATCGTCTATATTTTCATCATCCGGCTGGACTTCAGGGGTACTCGATGCTAAGTCATAGACCCCTCTTGGCTTTGTCTTCACCACAGACCACCAATCTTTTAATAAATTCGATGGATATGGTTCATAATAGACTTGTTCAGCTTGTGATGCTAGGATGAACGGGTCGTCT
>NC_037532.1:26805902-26824565 GCF_001531365.2 Cynara cardunculus var. scolymus | reverse complement strand
AATTCCCTCGCAAATCCGTCGCTGAAAGTTCCCTCGCAAATCCGTCGCTGAAAGTTCCCTCGCAAATCCGTCGCTGATCCGTCGCTGAAAGTGTCCGTCGCAAATCCGTCGCTGAAAGTGTCCGTCGCAAATCCGTCGCTGATTTCCGTCGCTGATCTGTCGCTGATAGCATTACCTACGACTGTTTGACCGACGGAGTATCAGCGACGGATCAGTGACAGAAAGCCTTTTCAGCGACGGATCAGCGAGGGAATTTTCCCTCGCTGATACTCTGCATTTTTGTAGTGTTTGGCTCCTTTTACATCCAAGACTAGCGCTACCAAGGGGATTGAACCCAAAACCTATCTTATATTTGGACAAAGTCATTCCACCCATTTGTCAACTGAGGTACACGCCAGAGGCTGAATATGCCCTTGTATACACACAAACACACACATACATATATATAGGGGGCTATTCAATGGAGGACTCGTTTATTTGTGATAATCGTGAGATCCAATCTCAACCACAAATCATAGGATAAATTAATAAATTAATAATTTTGATAATCTTGACTTAAAATTTTAACTAAAAGGTATTTTAGGTATTTTAGAAATCTCCTCTCTCCTCTCTCCTCTCTCTGGTGAACCTTATTCCTACAAACACCACATAAACATATGATGCACACTGTGATGCTCATCATAAAACAACGAAAAAACATAGTGTGATATACTTCGTAAAGCAACACTACCTGCTACACTGTGATATACATCGTAAAACAACAAAAACACATTGTGATATAGTTTGTAAAACAACGAAAACACATTGTGATACATTTCATCGTAGTTCCAATCTAGGTTTCTTCCATATCTGAGTTCTAGTGCACCTGCGAGATCAGGGATGTAGTAGACCGGCAAGATCTGGGTTAAATCTTCAGCCTTAAATCTCCTTTTTTGTATTCCTACTGGAGACGGAAGATGTAAGGGAGGGGAGATTTACTGAAAACACGAGGAAGAAGGCAAGGAGAAAGCTATTTTAGTTGGATGCTCCCCAATAGTAATATATTTGCAAAAATTTAGAACAAAACTAGATTAGAAACTTATTTTAAGGAATTCACTTTTTTTTGGCAATGCATTTAACAAATTCAATTCAAATTATGATCCATGAGTTGTAAAAAAAAGCAAAGTTCTAATTAAATTTCCTTTTCATATTAATTAAAAAATAAGATTAATTATCTCAAATGAGTGATGTATATTGATCTCACAGTTATCTTAAATTACTGAGTTCTCATTTGGTTAGACCTCTATATATACATATACATATACATATACACATACATACATACATACATACATACATGCATACATACATACATACATACATACATACATACACACACATACGTACACACACACATATTGTTCAAGGGAAAACCTCAAGAAAATGAAAAACTAAGTAACATCTGGTAAATGTTCATTTGGAAGGATGCATATGTGCATACTGGTAATTGAAGTTGTTTCTTGGTCTTTATTCACATATGCATGTTAGGCAATGCCATGTGGAAGTGAAAGGTGGCATGAAAGTAGAATCAGATTCTTCGAAGCAGACTGGCTTGTATTCATGTCATGCTTGAAGACTGCTTGAAAGCTAATCATGCCTTCCTTCTTGCTTAACTGACTTTCAAAAAAAGAAATTCCACCGGGGAAGGATCCACGAAAGCCCTTGCTTGCTACCGATTTACCTTGCCTTCCAATTGTACTTCTAGCGAGGAAGGCCATCTAGCAAGGAAGTCTAGTATGAAACTGATCTCGTGCTAGATTCAATGCAATGGGCGAGAAGGATGACATGAAGTCTTTCATCGAAGGCAAAACGGTGAGAATTCTCTTTCCGCGGAATGCTGGAGGATATAAGAGGGACCCTAGTTGTCTGAATGGAGCTATTGACCCGTATCTGACAAAAAGGGTAGCCACTCAGTTGAAAGATATTTTAGAATATAAAGATGTTTTTACTTGTTTGAACAAGAAAGAGAAACATTATGTTTCTTTACTTAGTGAAGATGATTGGAAAATAACAACTGATGTGTGTGATAAGTTAGGTTTGTTTTATCGTGTGATTGAGACATTCTCTAGGACCAAGTATCCCACTTCCATCATGTTCTTCCCCTTGATCTGTGACATGAAAGTATCTATTAAGAGTTGGCAAGAGGATCAAAATGACGTCATTAGGAACATGACATTAAGTATGTTGCTTAAATTTGATAAATATTGGGGAGTCATACATGATGTGATGAGTGTGGCTGTTGTTCTAGATCTTAGGTATAAGTTAAAGTTGATCATTCATTTCTTCCCAAAGATTTATGGTGTGGACTCAAAGGATGAGGTTATGAGGATACGTACACTATGTAATGATTTATTTAAGGAGTACAAAAAGAAACATGATCACAATAAAAAGAAAGGACAAAGTGGCACTATTGTCTCAAGTGGGGGGAAATCTTATTCAAACAAGACCTCATGGCAATTGGATTTTGAGAATATGATCTCTGAGGATGAGATGTTTGAAACGACCGAGTTGGATGATTATTTGTCAGAAAAACTGTTACCGTAGGGTGAAGGACTTGATATATTAATGTGGTGGAAGTACAATGGAACTAAGTTTTCTTTCATGCAGATGATTGTGAGGGATGTGTTGGCCATTCCTATTTCTACAGTTGCTTCAGAATCGGTTTTTAGCATGAGCGAAAACAAGGTAACGAAATAACGAAGTCGACTAAAATCGCAAACAATTGGAGCATTGATGTGCAGCCAAAGTTGGTTAAGGAAAGAAATTGAAGGTAATAATTATTTAAATTGTTTGTTATAATAGTTATATAAATTGTCATATACAATTTTTATGACTTGCATTATTTTTATTTCAGATAAAAAAACACGAAGAACCAAAAGGATATGATCAAACGATTGCATACGATGAAGATGTTAATTGTTGAGGGACTAAATGACTAGAATTATGTGTTGCTTGGAAAAAACTTGTTTTGAATTTTACATCTCATTGGATTATTGTTAATTTTATAATATTAATATTTTTATTAGGCAAGACTAGATTCGATGTAACGATGATGATGTTGCTAGGAAAAACTTATTAATTTTTGTAACATCCCCCGTCCCCGTGGTCCGAAACGGGCGGTGTCACTAACGGGACTTAGTTCAAAGACACAAACATTTCAGAGCTACTAATAAACTCCAAACGTAGATTAACTTCTAAAACATGTTTTACAATCCAAAATATTACATTCTAACAACTATTTATAAGCTTAGAATGTTATACATCTACAAACGAGTTTACAAACTCTAAAAGTCAAATGCTCAATCTCAAGTCCCGTACCTTATCAGTATCACTTGGAACCTGTCGTGGTAGAAAACTAGAACACGGCTGAGCACGGGGCCCGGTGAACAGATTGTAATATAAACATGAAATAATAATATGTAACATCGATAATAAAGCGGAAGACTTAAAAATCAATTAAACTGAATTCATAGAAATCAAGACGTTTCATAATTCTCATTTCAAAACATCATTTAAACACAATCCGTCAATTCCTGTAGTGTTCGTGGGGTGGCCAAACCACACGAACTATCGGGCCGGCGTGCGGGCACACACCCCGAGTCCCCCGTGAATTTAACCACGGTCACATGATGGGTAATCCTAAGATCGATCCATCCGCCTTGGAGCCAATAAAATCGGCCTAGTCCACAAGGTGGGTTCACGTAAGCCACTATTGGGCCTAACCCTGTGGACCGAGTTCACCTACAGGACGCCATGACTACAAAGCCGCCATAGAAGGCATCCCAAATAATGCGTCCATTAATTGGGTTGTTCTGAAAACCAATAAAACTAAATATGTGCCACTACCCGAATGACGTTCATAAAAAGTCAACATTCAAAGTACTTCATAAAACTCGAAACTACTTCAAAATATGACAATCAATTTAACAAAATTGAAAGATTTAAACATATAATTTAACGAACTAAAAATAAAGTGTTCACGATAAAGATTCAAGAGTTTACGATAAAGGTTCAAGAGTTTATATATATATATATATATATATATAATTTATAAGTACGTAATTTATTGACCACTTTTAAGCGATCAATCACAAAGTGGTGAACCACCGTTATGAAKGGTCAACTACAACARCTAGTTGCCCAAGAGTCAAAGAAAGTGAAATCCGTACCTTAAGCAGAATAGAAAAGTAAAGCACGATCAAACGAGATTCACGGTAAAGTTCGACTTGCTCGCGTGCCTAACGAATGCGCAAATCGGTTATTACTTAAACAACGTAAGATCAAATCTTAATTCTACTAATAAACTACTTAGGTCTTACATGTTTATAAACAACTTAAACTTCAAATACGACAGCCGAATAAGTATTATGAAATCGACGCAACACTTAGCTTTATATAACTCCGTTTCGACTTTTAATAGCTTTTGACCCTCATTTTCGGGAGCATYTTTACCCCACTTAGAGACCAATACAGAAGATACTATTTAAACGAAAGATGTAGTATGATATGCGATGAAACTACTGGTTCTCAAATCACCTCATTTGGATTATCCATCTATTTTATACGAATATTACAAAACAGCAAATCAATCCTAAATACATTGCAAACAGCCCCGAAAACACACTGTTTCGAGCCACTTTGAGTCATAACTGGATTTTTGATCCTACATGAAAGTTGTAGTATGCATTAAGGGCTTTCTAACTGCAAAATATGACCTTATTTCAACTTACGGTTTGTAAGTTATACACTGTCAAAGTATGGACCTGCATAGTCGGTAAAATCCGATTCCGTAATTCCCGACTAACTTTTATAATCCAACTTTCATGATTCACTACATTTACATGCTATAAACATACTTCAACATACTAAACCGTAAAACAAGTCCAATGGTCGCTAACCTAAACTTAATCATGCAATTTTACTCTTTTCGACATTATATCGAACAATTGGCGTACCGTTAAACATATACACCAAATCTAACCATAATGGAATCATAATCTACCCTTTTAATTTCTATATCAATTTTATTAATCCTAGCATTCTAAACATGAAATATATCATACTTATAACAATATCAATCCGTAAACTTAGACATAACATCATTTATAAACCGGTCTAAAAAAATGCTAACGTAAACATCCTAATAAAAGTGAATGAAATTTATACCTTTATGAAGGGTTCGAATAGTGGATTCCGAATATATAATCGCTACTTCGATTGCTTCAACGATTTGAGAAATATTTGAAAGAGAAGAAAATGAGAGAGAGAGGAAATGAGACGGTGAAAAGAAGAAGATGAAGCCGAAGTTGGATTGCTTTTTTTTTTTCATATATATATATATATATATATAATTATAATTATTAAAAGGTTAGAAGTTTGGCGGTTTTAATCCCTTAATAATTATCGATCGTTATTTAAGTACGATACAATTTGGGTAAGTTAACGAGAATGTTTTTAAAACTCGAGTCTTACAATTTTGATTTTATCGGGTCTTGGGACGGGTCTGTTGACCGGGGGTTGATCGAAATTTGACCGGGGCCGGAAAGTTAATCCCCGTACCCGTCCGGGACCGGGGATTGCAAAACCCGCCCCATCCCCGCCTCGTTGCCATTCCTATTCAAACTCTCGTGTAGATGTTATTGTTCCAAGTTAATAAATACGTTTTGGAATGTAATATTTTGGAGTGTAAAGCATGTTTAAAAAGCTGTAATTTATGTTTAGAGTTCATTTATAGCTGTGAAGTATTTATGTTTTTGTATCAAGTCTCATTACAGATACTGTCCATTCCGGACCACGTGGATGGAGGATATTACACTATAATATATAATTTAAGAAGCAATATATAAATTATATATCATATTCTTTTAAAACATATTTAAGAAAATAGGTAAAAAAACTAAACCGTCCATCACTCTAATGGAGATTGTTAACCGAGTTAGCAATCTTCAAAGTAAAATGAAAACCAGAAGAATGATTTCTAGACTTATCAAAGTTCAGGTCCCACTCTTTAGGCTCCAAAATTAGAATTTACTCATTAAATTATAATAAACTTATATAAATTAATATGAAGATAAAATAATTTAAAAAAAAAAGAATTTATATTTAAAATCAAGCTACTCTTAAGAATGGTCCAGTCCGCACATAAGCCAAAGGAGGGCCTATCACGATTAGCATGCCAAAGACCAAGCCAACAAGCTAGAGATTAAGATGTACGAGTCTAAGAGGAAGGTGTCATCATCATTTGTACACACAAGCCACTATTAATCGTACTATTTCCTATATCTCGATCATAAATCGTGTATTGTGATACGCCAAGACGTCTACTTCTTTGTTTTACTAGTGCGAACGGTGATTCCACGTCCCCCGTGGTTTTTATACGTATTTGGGGTTTTTTCATGTTAACAACTCATACGTGTCTTTTACTTTACGTTTTCACTTTTTGTCATCCTACGAGTCTCTTTCATTTTGCTCATGGCGTCGTCACTTGTTTATGGAGAAGAAAATCAATTTGTTGCTTATGTAACTTACCCATTAGACTTTTTTTGAAGAAGGTTATGTTGACAAATGTTCGGGAATTCTTCTATGCAATCCCGTTCCAAGTCATATTTTTAGTTTGTTTCGATATATGATACATTTGATCTTTTCACAATCTGAACATTTTTGGTGTGTTTGTGAAACACAAAATACATGTAAATGAGTTTCATATTGTGAACCGAATACATATAAAACAACACACTGTAAAACAAATATATGTTAATCAAAAAAATTAAAAACTATACTTAGATGGAAAAAAAATCATATGAAACATAACCTTAAAGCAGAAGTTCTTATGAATTTCACAAATTTTAGAGTTCTTCAATTATTAAAATACCCAATAAATTATCGACGGGATATATCTCTTTAAAAAAAAGTAAGTTCCGTAATTTATTCAAATTATTTTTTTATTCTTTTTATTAAAATAAATATAAATTACCAATGGAATTTATTTATTTTAAATTAAAATAAATTTATCGGTAATTTATTCAAATTAAAAAATAATAAAGAATACTTTGAATAAATGGACTACCGACGGAATTTAATTAAATACATAATTAAGTTTCGTTAGTAGTTTATTCAAACTTAAAAAGTAAAAAAATGTTGAATAAATAATCAACGGATTATCAACAAAATTTATTGTTTTTAAAATAAAAATATACTCCATAGGTAATTTCATCGAGTTAAGAAAATTTTCTTTATAAATCTATTGATGAATTAACAACAGATCAGTGATGGAAGTGAACGAATATTGGTCAAAGATTGATTTTGTCTAATCCGTCACAAATCTATTACTGGAATATTCTGTCAGTGACTTCTGTCGATGCCCTTTGTTTAGTAGCGGGAAAAACTTGATCCATTTTTTGAAGCTGACGAGTGCGTATCTCATCTCTCCTAGACCTTGTAACACCCCCAAATACCACATTTGCATATAACACATATTTCATTCCATGGAAATATAGTTTACATTACAAGGTCCCACTAGTACAAGGATTCTTACATGTACAAAATCTACATATGAAAAATTCCAAAACAAATCATGTACTAACATATGTAATACAAAATGTATCTTCAAAATAAGCCATCAAAAGCAGATCTTCAAAAGCAGATAATAGATTAGGCTAATAATCACATTTTCCTTTTCCCCTTATTATCCCTTGACCCCGTCATTCTTGCATTTCATATTTTAAAACAGAAAATGAGGGTTAGACCAGAAGGGTCTAGTGAGTGAATCCCTCTTTTGCTAATGTAGGGTAATAAATACCAACATATAATAAAGTAACTTTGTTTAGAAATATTTGCAATACAATTAAATTAATTAGCAGTCCTCAATGACATGTATAATAGAATAAACTCAAGAACCTCAGTTCTATTTATAAAATATATCTGTTTAAAGATCCAACGTTCCCAATATGAAACAAATATTGTAACCAAACTTCTTCGAATCATCAGACTAAAAAGACCCGAATTTCTCTGAAAAGAATTAAGACAATACTTGTCTTTTATGACAAACCATTTCTCTCTTAATAACGTATAAATTATTATTTCTAATAGGAATAATATCTCTATTTCATCAGGTCACAAAGAAATGATGACGCAAAGCTATTAAATCCAATTAGTAATAATAATAAGAGTTATAATAATATCCACATATGACAATGTCTCATTTATTCCAAGTACACCTCTCCTTGATATGCCACCCTTATTACTCCACCTAAACAGGGCTACTTATCAAAACAGACAAAAGTCACCACGTTTGAAAGTACTCATTCTCAGTTCCAAGCCAGAATAGACAAAAGTCACCACGTCTGGGGAAACTATCACTTAAAACAAGTTTCATACCAAAACAGACTTACGTCAACACGCTTGGTAAAAACAGTTTACAAAAATCCAATTCCATACCAAAACAGACTTACGTCATCACGCTTGGTAGGAAGGTTTCATAAAATATAGTTTCATACCAAAACAGACTTACGTCACCATGCTTGGTAGAAACATTTCCCAAAAATCTCGTTCCAAACCAAAACAGACTTACGTCACCACGCTTGGTTGGAACATATCTTTTTATTTAAAAAGATATAAAATACCCCTTTTTATAAATCCATAATCAAACCCAATAATAGACATTTTAAACTATATATAAATATCTAGAATATTAAACACTTAAAATTTATCAAATATAAGTTATCAAGTTATTCGGATATACAATCCGGACAACACTTGTCCCTTTTGTCCGATTTTCTAATCCGGACAACCCTTGGTCGATTTAAGAATAGATCGCATGACTTATGTCCGATTTAAAGCAATCCGGACAACACATGGTCGATTTAAGACTAAACTGCTCAGTACGTGATCGGTTTATAGCTAATCCGCACGACCCTTGAGCGATTTAAAGCTAAACCGCACAACACTTGGTCGTATTCATACTTCTCCGTTCAAAAACCTTTATCCGGTTTACATAATTCAACATCTTACTAACACTCTAAATCGCACAACACTTAGACGATTTATAGATAAATCGGATAACTCCTATCCGGTTTAAGAGTAATCCGGACAAGCCTTGTCCGGTTTATACTTAATCCGATCACCCTTTTGTTTGGATAAAAATCAAAATCACAAGTTTCTTTTTTATAAATAAAACACTACATACATATATCAAAAACTGGTAACATAATTTGTATGAAAGAAGTTTAGAAATCACTCACCTTTTATGCAAAATCTCAGATTTGGAAGAAGATAGAAAAATCAATTTGATTCCGCTTGATCACCGGATAACTTTTCACAAATCTCTCCAAAATTCTAAATGAGGCAAGAAGAAGTCTTCTTACCAAAAACTTTATATTTATACTTTCCTATAAAGGAATGTCGGTTGAAACAACCAACATCATCCATGCATATATTCAGATAATCTCATGCCTACATATACATGCATACCCCACATACTTCATGCACATATAATTTCATGTATATATATATATACAATGCATATATTCCTATGCATAAAATACACCTACTCATGTATTTAATCCATATAAACATGTATTCATTTAAACAATTAATTCACATAATAAATACCTTGGGTAATAATCAGGACCCGGTTATCACATACCTTGCCCTCAAACATGAATTTTATTTGAATATTATTTATATGTATGGTTATGAAATTACAATGAAATTACTTATGTGGAATATTAATATAATTTAGAGTTTTTTATCGATATCATGCTTAGATGAACTAATTTGTAATTGTAATAAAACATTCGATGCTAGTCAAAATTAACTTTAAAGTTACTTGACAAGTGCATCAAAACTCTCTTTCAAGGAAATTTACAAAAGAAGAAGTTTGTTAGAAGATTATTACAACAGATTTATGACCGAGTAACATCTGTTAAAGCCTAATACGATCCATTAAATCTCAACTAATATCTTTTAAAACCCAATATAACCGTTAAAACACAATACGATCCATTAAAGCCCAATAGAACCGTTAAAGTCCATTAACATCCGTAAAAGTCCAATACAATCCATTATTTAAAGAAAAGTTTGAAAAATGAGAAAAAAATAATTCCGCCGGAAACTGTTAAAATGATTTTTATTTCAAATAAATTTCCGACGGATTTCCGGCAGAAAAATAAAAAATATTTTTTAAAAAAAGTTATTTTTTTTAAATAATTAATTATCCGCCGGAAATAGTTAATTTTTTTAATAAAAAAATAATTAATTATCCGTCGGAAATCATTATCAAAATTTTAAAAAATAAATAAGAAATATTATGTATAACTATTTCCGGCGGATAATTAATTATATTTTTAAAAAATTAATATCCGTCAGAAATTCGCTGGAAATTGATATATATATACTATTTCTTATTTATTTTTTTAAAATTCTGATAATTATTTTCGGCGGATAATTAATTATTTTTTTAAATTTAATATCCGCCGGAAATTTGCTGGTAAATTGTTGTAATTAGATCTAAATACAAGATTAATCTAAGTAATTATGAAATCTGCCCGAGATATTATTGAAATACTTTTACCGGCGGATTTCCGGTGGGAGTCAACAAAAGTTGACTTTTTTGAAGTCACACGGTTCCGTCCGCCGGAAATGGCCAGTGTTCCGGTAGTGAGTTATCCCAATAGTTCATCACTTTTGTTGTAATTGATCACGTAACTGGCATACTCTATATATATAATTCATGGAACGGTTATTTATTTAATTGATCACGCAACTGACATACTATATACTCCCGTTATTGGACGGGTTATTTATTTAATTGATCACGTATCTTGCATACTATATAATCCATTACACGGGTTACTTATTTAGTTGCATGCATGTCATTTTCTTAATGTTAATGTAGCTTTACAACCTAGAAATGAAAACTATCAAAATTAAGATGGAGCTAAAAACCCTTTTCTTATGGACAAGCCACATAAACCATATGTATCATAAAATTATTGTTAACCATACGTACATATGGGGATACACTCTATATTTTGTATTAAGTTACATGATAACAAAAAATAAGATAATGATTAATTCAAAGTCGTGACATTGCAAGAACCTTTTCTTGATCATGAGGTTCATCTTGGTGGTATCGAGTTTGATCCAAATGAATCTCTTTTTCAGATATCTTGTTGTTTCTGGGTGTGTTTTCAGAGATTTGAAGAGTTTTCGCCATTTTTCTGAGCTCCACTTTCTGGACTTTACCTGTTCCTGTTTTTGGTAGCTCTTTCACAAACTCCACCTTCTTTGGAACCATGAATTTTGACATGTTTTTCTGGCAATATGTCAAGAGTTCGGTTTCCGTGGTGCTTCCGGTCTTTTTCAGTACGACAAAAGCGCAAGGACTTTCTTCCCACCGTGGATGAGGCATCGCCACCACCGCTGCTTCAAGTATGGCGGGGTGTTTGAATAGAATGGACTCCAGTTCCACGCTACTGATGTTTTCTCCGCCGGAGATGATCACRTCTTTTGACCKGTCTTTGATTTCTAGRTATCCRTCGGGATGGATRACACCCACRTCGCCGGTKAARAACCATCCKTTYTKRAAGGCTTTTKCAGTCTCYYTTTCRTCTTTTAAGTACCCTTTCATGATGCTACTTCCTCKGAGWACGATCTCTCCCATSRTSKTCCCATCRTGYRGAACRCTCTCCATGGTGTCCTTGTTCTTCACATCSACGTCAGCGAGTGTGAGTATACTTACACCCTGACGAGCCTTCAATCTCGCTTGATGGTCTCTAGGTAGCTCGTTCCATTTCGATTGCCACTCACACACAAGAGCAGGTCCGGTGGCCTCAGTGAGGCCGTAGGCATGCATGATGTGGAATCCAAGATCCTCCATCTTCTCCAAGAGGACGGCCGGCGGTGGCGCTCCTCCGGTGAGTATGTTGACTTTGGAGGTTATTTCACGACGTTCATGGGGCTTGGCCTCTAAAAGGATGTTGAATACAATAGGGGCACAACACATATGAGTCACCTTGTGCTGAGAGATGCTTCTGTACATTTCTTCAGCAGTGGTGTTGCGTATGCACACGTTCGTGCCGCCTCGTGCCGCTACACCCCAGGTGAACGTCCAGCCGTTGCAATGGAACATCGGCAGTGACCAAAGATACACGGCCTCCGTACCCATTTCCCAGCCTTGAATCAAGCTCATCGTGCTCAGGAAAGCACCACGGTGGCTATAAACTACCCCCTTGGGATCAGAAGTAGTTCCAGATGTGTAATTCAGCGCAATTGCATCCCACTCGTCCTCAACATCTTCACCTGGGTACTGAGGATTGCCGTAGTTGATGAGTTGCTCGTACTCCAACTCTCCAAGACGGATCCCAGTGGGCTTGTTGAGGTCATCAATCACAATGACCAAAGGCATAGCGTATTGGGCTGAAGAGCTGTCTTTAAAATCCGCCATCAGCAACCGTAGTGCCTCCGATGCTTGGGGAACGTACTCATAGTCCACGAAAAAGACCTTGGCTTGGGAATGATGGAGAATCGTGGCTATGCTTTTAGCATTTAGTCGTGTGTTAATAGCGTTAAGAACTGCTCCTGCCATTGGCACTGAGAAATGCATCTCATACAACGCAGGTACATTCGGTGCCAGTACAGATACCTATAAATTAATAATCAAACCCACAATTAGAAACAAGAACCTACTCTTATATACTCATTGAAAAATATATGTATCTTTTCGTGTAGAATTCATGCCTACTCTTATATATACATACAAAAGACTTAAAAAGCAAGAAACTTACAACATCATTCTTGACAACGTTAAGCGAACGGAGGGAGTAGGCGAGACGGCAGCATCGCTCATATGTTTGGCGCCAGTTGAAGCGGACTCCATCATATACGATAGAGGTACGGTTAGAATAAACCATGGAAGCTCTTTTGATGAAAGTAAGAGGAGTGAGAGGGACATAGTTTGCTGGACACTTGGCTAGTCTGTCCATTAATGCTCTAACAAAGTTCAACTAGGGCCTGGTTTTTGGTGCAGAAAACGTCTGTGATCTTGGGAGAGAAAGAGAGAAAGAGTTATGTTTAAGTTATGGTGGGAAGGAGATGAAGGAGTATGTATATATAGTGGTGAGAGGCACGTTATTTAGGTGGGTTGGGGGTAGGCCACGGATGATTTTGGAAAAATAATGGGGAATATGCTTGGCAATGGCACTACACATGTGAGTCAGTATGTGTTTGAACACAGCCTCTTGACTTTGAACAAATGAAGGCCTTTGGATGATCTTGTTGCATTAAAAAAATTTGGAAACTTTTTGATGATGGTTTTTTTTAAATAACTTTTTCAAGTGTCATTTTTCTTTTATGTTTTACTATAAAATCAAATAACTTTTTGAGCAAAGTTATAATATTAATAACTTTAATCTGGCTTAACCAAAAATCTGAAAACCGTCCATATGTATAAACTATAGTCCCTAGATTATGTATTTGGTTCTGAAATAAGTCTTTTGTCCTATCACTACTAACCAAGAGTATTTTCATCTTTTTTAATAACAAATTAGTTATAAATCGGTGGTGAGAGAAGTCTCCCAATTAGTTACAAACTCTTGATTGTTATCTTGATTTAACCAGAGTTAGATTATAAGTAGATTTTATAAACTCCGGTACAAATTAATGAATTTCAATCCGACAATTAAATGTGAAAAATAAAATATTGTGCGTATTATGGTATCACGGGACATTCTTTAGGGTTCACACCCCAGTTTTTTCGAACCAACATCATTCACCATCAACAACCACCATAGATATCTCGCAAAATCAGTGTCACTCTGCAATAAGTCTTCATCTCCTTCTGAATCTTCTTCCGACAAATTTCTACCATCCCAAGTATGGAGAACAAGGATGATGGAGATGGAGCCACCACTCACTTCTCTCTCCCCTTCGCCACCCCCATATGATGTCCATAAAGCTATCCTCTCCACTATCTTATCTAGAAGAACCAAATTCTTCCGATTCTTGAATCTCAAAACCTAATGAAATTTCAAGATTGATCATCGCCACGCAGCCATCCACCGCCATCGATCAACAACTAAGGATGCTTTTGAATTTTTTTTTGATTAACCTGGATATCCAACCCGCTATGCGAGTCGACTAATCCCATGGCGACCACCTGCTTTGCAGATAGCCCGAAGTCACCGCATTTGAATCTCCGTGGCCACAAGGGGATTTTTATTCCTCCTTGGATTTGAACTTGGGACCTCCAGGTACTTTTGACCTTTGGAGTCAAGCTCAAACCAATCAGGCATCACCCTTATGGTTAACTCTTCTTCTTTTGAAGAGACTATGGCGGTCGTCGTTGGAACAAACTCCGCCATGGCCGCCTAGAATTAAAGGCTCTAGAAACCACTATCAGTCATTCTTCAGAAACTTGAGAATTGAGTCTTCATGCCGATCTTCAAAATCTGGCCAAAGGATCACCACCTGATCTTCTATGGTTTATTTATTTAAAAGGAATTATTCAATTTAAAAATAGTTTACTTTTACCCAAAAAAAATCAACGATTTAATCATTTAAAATGAAAAATTAAGTTTATTAAGTTTTTCTGAACTTTTTTCTTAAAATATTATTTGTAAAAATGTTTTCTACAAGATACCAAATATTAATATATTACTAAAATATTATTTTATTATTAAGAAGAATAAATTGTTTTAGAAATTTGATGTTGGTTTTAGAAAAAGAAAAACTTAAAGAAATTTGATGTTTAATATGATGTAAGCTCCAAGCATAGAAGCAGTCAAAAGTCTTTGAAAGGGTTGTTATGGTCATTCCACACTTGAATATGTGTGGACTTGCACCTGAGTTGTTAAGAAAATATAAAGACATTTTCCTTGGATCTGAAAAGTATTAATGAACAAGACTTCTTTTCCTAATACTAATAAATCAATTAAATACATATATATATATATATATATATATATATACTATATTATAAAACATTTAATAAAAACTTTTAAAAACTATTTATATACATAAAGTACTGTCTATTGATGCATATTACTTAAAATTCAAGATTATAACTAAATTGTGCATAAGTACAACTTATTAAAGCGCTATGTTTGAATTTGTGTAATTAACTGCGGATAAACATAATCAAATAGAGAATAAACATTATCTTTATAAAAAAATATATTATTAAACCTAAATTATGTTACTTCGTTACGTTAAATTAAATTATAATAAAAAATTTGAATTAAAAAAAATATACAAACAAAAACTTTTAAATAGTTAATTTGATACTAATATTGATATAGTTTTTGCAAATTTTATATGATATTTTTAAATTTATATTTTATTCAAAAATAGAAACATTGTCGTTTTTTCAAAAGCACATAAAATCGTATTATATCGACATGGATAAAAAATAAAACGAAACATTGAAATGAAAAATGTGTCTCGATTCGTTGCACGAGTATCCTTCTAGTGTGTGTGTGTATATATATATAAAATTACAAAAATTTCTTATTACATTAAATATTCCCTTAAACTAATTTGAAATCTTGATTGTTAAACGAAGTAGGGCAAAATAATGACATAATATTGTGTTTTAAACAGCTTTAAAATGTTAATAATATATTGAACGTAAATCATTTAAAATTTATTTTTTAATACTAACTGTTTAAGTATAATTTGAATTAAATAAGTTGATGATATTTTAATTTTTATGTGACCATAAAGGATGAAAGTTTGTGCATTAAATGATTCATATTTCCAGATCTACCGTTTTATCAAAGAGACAAACAATAAATAGATTGATGGTCCTCTATTAATTGTTGTCGTCGTCTATCCTGCTGTACTTGTCCATAACCTGTGTTTTGTGATGTGAAAATTGAGTAGTAATAAATGGTCGAAATTAGAAGTCTATTTGTTTCAACTCCAATACAAGTGTTATTAATTTCATTTGATTTCTAATTTAAAAAAAACATAATTAACTTCTTATTATGTTATGTCAAATCTTTAAATCATAAATTGATTTCGTAAATTGAATTTCTTTATTCAAAATATCTATTAAAGAATAACTTTTTAGTTGACGTTGATGTATTGTATACAGATGGCTAAAATAATAAATTTACTTTATTCACACAAATTCATAATAATGTGCATATATATATATATATATATATATAGATAGAATATTCGAACGAGAACGCTACTTATTTAAGAAAACAAATTTTTTTTTGTTAATGTACTTTTGAACCTGTATGATTTTGTATGTAAATACATATAGGATTTTGTACATTACGCACATTTTTCTTGTTTTCTTAAATAATTAATGTTCTCGTTTGAACTTGCTCATATATATATATATATATATGTGTGTGTGTGTGTGTGTGTGTGTGTGTGTGTGTGTGTGTGTGTGTGTGTGGAGGTTCAAACGAGAACCCTTGTGATTTATGAGAACGTGAGAACAACCTAATAAGCTCAAACTTTTTTAATTAATAAATTAACTTTCATAATAATGTAATTAAGTAATTTTTATTTTATTTTAATTAATTATAATTATCTTATCACGTTTCCACGTTTTACTCTTGTTAGTTTTCTTCTTCTCCATATCACACCCATATCACATGATTACACCAAAAATTTAACTTATCAACCAAAACGATAACCCAAGTGATGTATAACGGTGATTATCACACCCATATCACATGATTACACCAAAAATTTAACTTATCAACCAAAACGATAACCCAAATGATGTATAACGGTGATTATCACACCCCTATCACATAATTATCACACCCATATCATATGATTATCACACCTAGTATAATCCTAACCTATCGAAAGCATTCGAAATCGTTGTGATAATGTCTAACATAACCAATTGAAACCATGATCAAATCGAGTGACATTGATATCACATGAGTATCACAACTAATCGATTAAAAACTTATTCAAAACGAGTAATTTTGAAAGATATCTTGAATAAACTTCTTGTTGTTGTCCGCTTGTTGCATACAATGGCTTCTCGACTAGGGTTGCTTGTTCTTGGTCGATCACCGTCGATCAAGGTTTGCTTCGGTCGGTTGTTTTGTGATTTGAATTTATGAGTCTCCTTGAATTCTTAACTGTTTACAAGATAATGATAAGGTTAATGATAATAATGATCGTGTTTAAAAGATCTGATGATATCATTTCCATTATTACCCTTTTAATTTTAATTCTTTTTGAATCTTTTTCAATTTCAGTTTTAATTTTATAAATCTTTTAATTTTATTTTTTATCACAATATGAGGTTATTGGATTGTTCTCGCGTTCTCGTAAATCACAGGGGTTMTCGTTTGAACCCTTCTCTCTCTCTCTCTATATATATATATAAAGAGAGAGAGAGAGAGAGAGAGGTGCTTAATATAACTTCAAAATTTATGAATTCTTTGAGATCAATTTTAAGGTAATAATTTGAGATAATTAGTATGATTTATTAAATAAACATTAATGCATTTTTTAAGAAATGTCAAATTCCAAATATAACTCTCTCACTCTCTCCTCTCCTTTTTGTAATGCACACACACCCAATTAATAGTGAATACAATGTAAAAAACATAAAAAAATTCCTTATTAAGGTGTTCATATGGTTTTCTAAGGTGGTAGGTTTTGTAAGTTTAGTTGATATTCACAATGTGTTTACAAGTTATACTAAATCATTTAGATTCAGAATGTGTTCATGTTGTATTCACAAATTATAATAATATTGCTAAGAAAATTTTCACAATGTATTCACTTTAATTGCATATTCAATAATCTGTGTGCATGTATGTTACCACAAGGGAGAGAAGAGAGAAAAATAGGAAGAGATATGTGAAAGAAGAGAGAACTTTTTAATTATATTAGATTTTGTTTTTAAACCAATCTTTTGTGATCTAAAATGAATCTCACATATCTTAGGAATTAGAAATTTGTGATCCAAAATGAACCTCACATATCTTAGGAATTAGAAATTTGTGATCCAAAATGAATCTCACATATCTTAGGAATTAGAAATTTGTGATCCAAAATTGAAACGCTCCAACCCACATATTGCATGTAATACATATATTTCACATCAAGAAATACATATTCATATACAACTGGGTCCTCTAGTACAAGAAACTATCTTGATCAAATACAAGATCCAAAAATTCAAATTACAATCTTGTACTAATCATCAGAGTTACATATCAAAAACAATTCTTCAACCAAAAAGAACGTAAGAAAAGCACTAAATCTTTTCCTTTCCTTTACCTTCTACCCGACCTGCAACACATATTTAAAATCACAAAAAACGAGGGTTAGACTGTAAAGTCTAGTGAGATACCCTATTCATGATATTGCAGGGTGAAGGATCACCAAAATATTTACAAAAACAAGTATTCATATAAATAACAAATATATGAATCCATAATACCGAAATACCAATTCATTTCTCAAATTCAAGTTATCACTTAGCTTATTCAAATCTCATAACTTTTGAACCAATCAAATTCCATACAATGCCACTTTTTAAACCTTTTTCTCAATAACGAGGTTTAACAAGTTTCAGGCCAAAACATATCTTTTTCCCATAATAACATCCAATCTATGATTTCCAAATAAGAACCT
>NC_037532.1:26785063-26805752 GCF_001531365.2 Cynara cardunculus var. scolymus | reverse complement strand
TCCTTGATATGCCACCCTTATAACAAATGGACACCTTTCCTTGATATGCCACCCTTATAACAAATGGACACCTCTCCTTGATATGCCACCCTTATTTCTTCAAAATATTTATAAAAATAATTCCAAATAGACCGCAGCCATTGGAATAGTTTTCAGATCAAAATCATTTATATCAAAACTCCATTTAATGATAAAATAACAATTTTCATCAAACCATAAAATATCATTTCAAATTCAATCAACAAGTCCGGTCAATAATCATACGGAATACGAGTTCGGTCAATCAAATCCGGTCAACACTTATCCGGATAATAAGTCCGGTCAATCAAATCCGTTCAASAATCATCCGGATAACAGATCCGGTCAATACTCATCCGGTTTAAAATACTTGGAATATATTCCACTTTGTCCGGACATCTAATCCGGTCAACACACCACATAAGCTTTGAACGGTTTTACACTTAGAATCAATTCACATTTTGGATGGATAACAAATCCGGACAACAGTCCGCTCATGACTTATCCGGTTTAAGACTAAACCGCCCACCACATAGTCGTATTCCTAYTTCTCAGCATAAAATTCTAAGTAATTTCATTATTTATAAACCGCCCAATACTCAACCGGTTTATCAAATTCGGACACAAACCGCTCAAGGTTTGTCCGGTTTAAACTAATCCTGTCACTAAACCGCTTAAAGCTTAGCCGGTTTAAAAACAATCCGGACAACACCCCGTACAAGGCTTGTCCGGTTTACAACCTTATATCCGGTCAAACTTTGTCCGGATAAACACTTGGGCAATTTTAACAAGGTTTCTATTCAAAGGAAACTAATAATACGAAATATGAATTCAAAATCAGTAGAAAACTTTTTATGTAAAAAGATTTAGAACCACTCACCTTATAAAGTTTTTGACACCAAAACGCTTGCAATCAGTCTTTTGAAATCAGCACTTGAAAATACCTCTTGAAGCTTAACCGGACAACACTTCTAAGAACACACTCAACTTTCTAAAAGTGGAAAGAAAACCTCAAATGAAGGGGGTGACCCCCTTTATATACTTTCCATAATGGGAGGTCGGCTACCGCCTCTCCCCCCCCCCCTTTTCTTGCCACCTCAACACTCAAACCTTTCATGCATACATACACGTATGCACAACCCTTCCCACACAAATATATATATATATATATATATATATATTATATATGTACCTCACATATACAAGTATGCATATAAACACATATATGCACATTTTTTTTATTTATATATATATTCTTACAAATATATATATTTAGATATACATTCAAATATTTCACAAAATTTCATACCGGCACGTATCAAATTATCATGCTGTCACGTAATTATTAAATCAAATAATCACGTATTAAATACCTTGGGTAATAACCAGGATCTGGTTATCACAAAAATGAATCTCACATATCTTAGGAATTAGAAATTTGTTAAAACAATGATGTAACATCCTGCAGATGGCAAACCCAACACAAATAATATATAGCCTGTTTTCGTGAGACACATGAGACTACATTTTTACACTTGAAACATCACAACAATTCATGGTGAAGGTAAAAAAATCGAAACTTCACAACAAAACCACTATGAAAGTTACATTTACAGTGTTTTGTTGTGAAGTTTCAAGTGTAAAAGGATGGTCTCACGGCTCTCACGAAAACAGGTTGATCTCACGTGATCCCAAATCTATATATATGTGTATATATATACACCCCCACACTAATCCAAAAGATATCAATCCAAAAGATAAGACATGGACCCAACCAACACCTATACAATAGATTATAGTAAAAGGCTATTTCAACATACTAAGATTATCTTGACAAAAAAAAACAAAGAAGAAAAGTAAGTTCAGAGTCAAACTCTCTCCTTTGTGTAGCCACTTAATTAACCGCAAAACTAACTAACGTACTTCACATTTTACATTTTCCTTTGACTCTGCCCTCTACAATATAATGCCCTAAAATGCATATTTCAACAACATGAGGTTTAGACCAGACAAGCTAGTGAATTTTCCTGACAACGTAAGTGGTAGGAGCTTTTACAAACCCTTAGACATATAAAGAGAACCTCAAAGCAAATATACAATATGGTGCAATATCGTTTTTTTCAAGTAATAAAGTGGTAAAGTACCGGTTATCGTACATGTAGATTGTAGTAAAAGTCTAATAAAAGAAATGATTTCAGATGATCAAATTGAAGACTTTGATTGAATCTGGGATAATAACTTAAATAATACAATATATAAAGGTAGCATGAATGTAAGACTTATGGTGACACATAAACACAAATTCCAGCATACAATGTTGTATGGATGCTACAACAAGAAGTCAGCCATAACTAGTTCCACCGTCTATTTTGAGGGTATTTTTCTCGGACTTCCACCATTACACTATATTATAGCTTTCAATCCATATACCCTATGTGGTATCAGGACCAGGGATAGTTACGAATGGTGTCCTCAAAATATATGGATAAACAAATCTCTTAGTTAAAAATCACTCTTTCGAGATGATTCTCATATCATTTAAGTTGGCGCGTGTTCTAAATAGTTCATCTTTGAATCTACCGCAATTTAACACTTTAATAAATGACCAATCTATCGAGAATTAATTATTTTGAAAGATATAAATGACAAGTCTCCTTGTCGGCAACTTTCTCAAGTCTACCTCTCATATCATTCAAGTTGACGTGCATTCAATGACTTATCTCTAAGAACATGACACTTTAACACTTTCAAAGTGATCAACTTGTCAGAAGTGTTATTGGTTTTTATAAAACTTAAATGAAATAGTGGAACATTGTTATTGCGAAACAAGGTCTACTTTTCTTCGGTTGAAAATCTCACCCTTTGTCTCACACCCAAGCTAATGGAGTTAGCTACTCATGATGGAAAGTAAATGATAAGAAAAGTAAATAACATAAAGTAAAGACATAGATGTAAATAACGAAAAGTAAATAACTGAATGTAAAGAGCGGAAAGTAAATGACAAGGAAAGTAAATAAAGTAAAGACAAGATGCAATGTTGCAGTAATATAACATAAAGAACAATATTTAAAGAAATTCAAGAGTTAACTTTAATATTAAGAGCAAATTTATATGTGAATTTGATTAGGGATGTTTAAAATGAGTTCTAAAGGCCCATACTTATCTATACTATCTTATAAAACAAATTTAGCAAAATTATTAAAGTATTAAAATTTTAAATGACTAAAATACCTTTTATACTCATTTTTTCACTTTTTCACCACCTCCTCTCCTCACATATACTCACACTCTCATAATCGATTTTTTTTAAATTATAATTTTAAATTTACACTTTATACCCCTATAATTAATTAATTAATTTACTTTGCGTCATTTACTTTTAAATGTTTCATTTTAAACATTTATCAAATTAACATACATAATCGTATATCAATTAAAACATGTTTAAAAAATACATTTTTATTTTAACAAGTTACACCATTATAATCGTCTTGTTAATACCTTCGAAATGAGTCCAATATTGAATAGTTTTTGACTTATTTATATTATTATATATTATATATACTATGAAAAAATATTTTTAATATTTATGATTTATACTTTTATATTTATTTATTTATATATATACTATATATTTTGGGATTAGGCTGTTCAAATTGCACTGTATACTACGTTTTGAATTAATATGTTCTTGGGTTTTTTGAAATATATATATACATGTATTAATTCAACCTTAATCTGAGTTTCTGGACAAGAAAGAGGGTAAGCAGTTGAAATTTCATTCTAAACCCCATCTTTTTTTGTCTTTTCATGGCTTATGATATGTCAAATTTGTAGTTTTCTTTATTGGTTTTGAATGTTTATCTTAAAACTCAAGTTTATTTGTTCTTTGCTCTTGGTGTAAAACGAATACATTTGTGGAGTCGTTTAAATATATTGGATTTTAGATATATTGGATTTTAAACCGTCATACAATTTTTTCATCGATAGTCTGTAATTGGAACCATAACTCTTATTTATTCAAATTGTATTAATATGTAAAGACCAAGTGTAACCTATATCATCGTTAAATCTTATCTTATAAAACCAGTGGAACTTCAAAATCGTTAAAATTCATGGCTCCCGCCGCATTGCACGGGTACACAACTAGTAATAAAATAGAAGAAGAAAAGACAAAAACCTAGGAGAGATAAGGTTCCTATAAAGGAGACAAAAAGTACATAAATACAAAAGGGATAATCATAGTAAGTACACTAAATGTTTTTCTCTAGAATCTTCTTGTAAAAAAATCAGTCTTTGCCCAAGACTTATCCAAAAAAAATTTCCTTATTTACGCACAACGGCTGAATCCAAAAAGCTTGTCCAAAAAGGCGCACTACAAAGACCAATGCTTAATGAATGCTGCAACACAGAGCAGTAGGCATACATAAAAAGAATTAGCCATCTTAATAGTGTAAAGACAAGTAAATTACTTAATTTAGATCCATGGATAAACAAATGGAAAATAATATAATAAAAAGGACTCAAGGTTAGGATAAAAGAAATTAAACTACCTAGAAGTAAAGAAATATGTGCTTTATGCCTTGAATAATCAATGCATATCACACCCCCAAATTTAAAGTGTTGCTTGTCCCCAAGCAACTCAAAGACAAAAAGAAAATTACTCAATTTTGAAAAAGTATGCAAGATTATGGCACATATATTGCAAAGCATACCATCATTAACTTCATAGCCTTTCATAAATCCTTAGTGAACCATTCATAGTCTAATTATATGTATGAACCATATGCTAACACCAATCGTTTCTTCGTCAAACTCAACACACATTTCATTTAGGATCAATAGGGCTTTTATAGGATTACTCTCTTTGGAATTTTCTATTCTCACCTAGCCTTTTTCTTGTGCTTCAACTATGATTTTTTTTTTTCAAATTTTGGCACTTTGTGTTCTTTTTGTTGATAGTATGCACTTTGCCCCTATGGGACATTTTTCGTGCTTTTAACCATATCCCAACTAAGGCATCTTTTTAGAGCTTACTCTTTTGCTTTGATGTTTTGGCCTTAGTGGATAACCCTTCCCCAAACTTGGATTTTGATAATTTCCTGATTGGCTGTATGGGGTATATAATGTATATAGATAAAGGGTACAAGTGGCTATTTGTGAAACAAGAAGAAAGGCCTATATCATTCCTCTCATGTGTGTAGTGTGCGAGGCAATTTATGTCCCAAAAATATTGTTTCTAGTTCTAGCAAGAACATAATTACTAGGTGAATAGCAAAACCTTAGAATTATTTGGGCTATAAAATCAAAGGCAACAATCATTGAACATGTAATCTTGTAAAAAAATAAATCTAAAAATGTAAAACTATCCCAGACTCAAGAATGAAAATACGGAGACTAAAGAAAGATGATTTAAACCTGTCCTACTCCAAAAGAAGTAGGTTGCATAGCCAGTGCTACTGATGTTGGAGCCGATGTTGTAGCATCAGCCTTCTTGCATTCCTCTTTCAACTTCTCATTCTTTTCGAACAACCTTTGATTTTCTACCTTGATGGTCTTCAGAATATTCTCAAAAAAGTTGATATTCTCACTTGTTATAAGATTTAAAAAAAAGCAACAACCTTTCCATATAAGTAGAGCTGTCATGAGTAGTCGATGATAAATAATGTCTAATAAAGCTTATCCAAACATTCTCATCAGATGACAAATTGGCAACATTAAAGGTTTTCAATATGAAATGAGTGTAAGACTCCCAATCAGTCTCAGGTATTCCAGGGAAAGTCATGTTCTCAACCAAATATGCCTCAGAAGCCGTGCGTAAGATTGCATCATCCTCGGGATCTATGTGAAGTGAGAGATTGAACAATTTATTTATGGATTTGTCAAAAGTAGACACCTTTCTTTTGTGGCATTATGGATGTGAAGTTATTGTCATCTTGGATGATTTTATGTTGACAAAAAGAACGACTAATCCCCTTTTGGTTGTCAATGGTCCATCCTATAACTTTTGTGTGTAACTTCAACATATCCACAAGCTTTTTTTTCCTGATGCAAATATAGGGCAGATGATATGATGACAGAAAATTTGTCTTCTTCTCCTAGAGAAGCATACTTCAAATAAGATGGAAGTTTTTTCAATTCCAGGTCATGTGGTGATATGATGGATGGGGTAAAGTCTTTTTGCTCAATACTTTCCAGCAGCTCAAATGCTACAGCATCCAGTAGGATAAGATCATTCCATATTGAGACTAATTCCTCAGTAGTCCCTTCCTTTATTATCTCATCATTGTTTTCTTTCAACTCAAGGGCTTCCTGGACTCCTTTTACATGACACTTTGATACTATTTCACAAATTCTTGAACAATCTTCCAAATGTGATATTTTGGTCTTGAAGTCTCATAGTCAGCTCTCCTTTATGGACATCTATCAAAGTTCTTCCGGTGGCTAGGAATGGTCTCCCTAAAATAATAAGAATCTCCTTATCATCCTCAAAGTCTAAAATGCCGGAAATATGAACTTATCAACTTGCACTAAAACATCCTCAATCTTTCCCTTGTAGTATCCAATGGATTCATCGGCCAATTAAAGTGTAACAGTGGTAGGTCTAGCTTCTCCTATGCCAAAGGTGTTGAAAACCGATAAGGGCATAAGGTTGATATTGGCACCTAAGTCACACAAAGCTTTCCCAATATCCTTCCCACCTATAGAACAAAGAGTAGTGAAACTTCCCGGTCTTTAAGCTTAAGAGGTACCTTGTTGGTTAGAAGTGCACTAGATCCTTCAGTAAGAGTTTAAGGTTTTATAATCGGTCAACTTCTTCTTCTTCCTTAAGATATATTTGAGAAACTTGTAGTTCTTCCTTCTGAATTCTTAATTTTTGGGGAAAAGGCACATTTGGAGGAACTGGTTTTATGACAACTTTGTTTGAATGTGTTGATCAAAATGAGTCCTTTATGCCTTAGGTCTTATTCTTACTCTCTTGTGGTGCAGATGGGGTTACAACAAGGTCTTAGGGTATGCTATAGCCTGATTTTCTAATAACTTTTTCCTAATGGCTTCTTCTGGAAACAGTAAAGGGTAATCTGATCTTGAGGGGGACAGTGAGGACCTTAGATGATTGGTTTTCTAATGGTTTTCATGGTTTTTCAATAACAGGGGCCAATGTTATTAGGCACAAGTTTTGGATGAAGTTGGTTCACGATCTTTTTGCACTACCTCTATCAATTCCTTCCCATTTCTTAGGGTCACTGCTTTCACATGTTCCTTTTCTAAGGCTCTCGGGACTTCTATGTTACTAGGCAAAGTACCAAGGACTCTGTTGGTCTTATTGAGTGCAAGTTGACTGACTTGGGTTTCCAGATTTTTGATAACAACACTTTGCTGATTGAAAAGAGATTGATTTTGAGAGTTTTGTTGGGTTATCAAGGCTTGATTTTGAGCTCAGGCTTGCGCAAATAACCCTTTTACCATTGCTTCCAAAGAAAATGATAAATCAGTCTGTGGAGGTGGCTTGTTTTGAAAACGTGGTTGAGTAGTTTGAAAACATTGGTGATGATTTCGAAAACTGCTCGCATGCTGTTAGCATTGAAATTTAGAGGTTCCTTGCTACTTATGTGCGGGTGGATTTAAACATGGACTATTCTAAGAAAATTTTGGGTGTTGTTTCTAACTTGCATTGTAATTGTTGGTATAAGGACCAAATCCATTATGAACATAGTTTATGGATTCAGAATTATGAGAACAATGTTCATACGAATGTTCTCTTCCACAACAAACACATTGCACTAAGAGGAATGTTGGAATAGGTATAGTGGTAGCTGGTTGACTCCTTCATTAGAAGTAAGGTTTATAAGCATAATGGCCATGGAAGTGAGCTGTATTGTTAATGCAGTGTATGCATCCACATCATGAATTCAGTTGTCTTCCTTTGCAGTTGCGCATGTAGATCAGCCCAGTGTCCATTGTTTGCCAAAATCTTTTCAAGGATCTCATACATGTCATTATAGGCACTAGTTGTAAAGGTCTTTCCTGCAATTGTGTCGAGCATCTGTTTAGCCTTGGGAGTTAACCCATTGTAGAATGTCTCGAGTTGTATACAGTAAGAAATGCCATGGTGAGGGCATTTTCTTAACAGCTTTTTGAACCTCTCCTATGCATTAAGAAGAGCTTCATCGTCCAATTGTTTAAAAGAACATATTTCATTTATGGACTTAATGTTCCTGGTGGATGGGAAGTATTTTCGCAAAAAAAATAAGCCATATTATTCCACGATGGCACAAAACCTAGTGGTAATGAATTAAACCATGATTTTTCCCGATCCCGTAAATAAAATGGAAAAAAGTAAGTCTTAGAGCGTCGTTAGGCACTATCGGGATCAAGACGGAATTAGTGATTTCGATAAAAGATTTTATATGTGAGTGAAGATCTTCCGATGGCTGTCCAACAAATTGTCCATTTGTTTGCAACATATGAAACATGAACGTTTTGAGCTCAAAATGGAGGGCTGTTATTTTAAGCCTAACTATCCCTGAGAGTTGCTCAAAATCAGGTATTTCATGGTCTATGATTTTTCCATTTTTTGAATTTGAAAGATTAATTATATTTGGGGGACTGAACCCTTGGTTGATCATTATTTTCAGATTTTGTGTCATTATTAACCAAATCATTATTATTGTGTGGTGGTCCTTGTGGGAAATTATAGAAATTGTGGTATTGGTACAAAACCAGGTGGTCGATTTTCCAAATGTGGAGGTGGCGGAGGTGGCAGATTTGCAGTAAGTGGGGGAGCTAACGCCATATTGGGAGGGAGTAGAGCAAAAAAATGCTCTTTGTGCCATCCTTCTTTGGTGGAATGTTCTCTCAATATCAAGATCAAATTCGTGAAACTCCTCGCAGTGTATCCTTGGAATTCAACCCTTCCAAATGATTTAGATGGTGTTAGAAAAAATCAAATATTTTCTTTTTCTCTTAAAAAGAACTTTTAGCTTGTCAATCCCCGGCAAGGGCCCAATAACTTGACAGGCGCTTTACACACACAAAGACTTAGCAATCGGGACCAAAAGCAAGTATACAATTAGTCCTAATATCTTCTTTCAAGTAATAAAGTGGTATAGATTATCGAGAATTGTCCACAGGGATCATAGTAAAAGCTTAATAAAATTAGAATGAAAGAAATGATTTCAAATGATGAAATTGAATACTTTGGTTGGATCTGAGTTAACAACTTACATAACATAATAGATAAAGGTAGCATGGGTGTGAGACATGTGGTTAGACATAAACACAAATTCCAGAAGATAATGCTGTAGGTATGCTACAACAAGCAGTCAGCCATAACCGGTTCCACCATCTATTTTGAGGGTATTCATCTCTACTTCCACCATTGTACTATATTTTAGATTTCAACCTATATCTCTATGTGGTATCATGACCAATGATAGTGATGAATGGTGTCCTCAAAATATATGGATAAACAAATATCTTCTTTAAAAATCACTCTTTTGAGCCAATTCGCATATCATTCAACTTGGCGTGTGTTCTAAATAGTTCATCTATGAATCTACCATAATTTAACACTTTAACAAGTGAACAACTTGTTGAGAATTAATTGGTTTGAAATATATGAATAACTAGTCTCCTTGTCGGCAACTTTCTAAAGTCTTCCTCTCATATCATTCAAGTTGACGTGCATTCAATGGTTTATCTCTAAGACCATGACACTTTATCAATTTCAAAGTAATCAACTTGTCAAGAATTGTCATTGGTTTTCATAAAACTTGAATAAAATAGTGGAACGTTGTTATTGCTAAATAACGTCCACTTTTATTATGTTTAAAATCTCATCTTTTGTCTCACACTCAAGCTGATGGAGTTAGCTACTCATGACGGAAAGTAAATGAGAAGAAAAGTAAAATAACAAAAAGTAAATAGATAGATGTAAACAACGGAAAGTAAATGGCTGAATGTAAAGAACATAAAGTAAGTGACAAAGAAAGTAAATAAAGTAAAGACAATGCAATGTTGCAGTAATATAACGTAAAGAACAATATTTAAAGAAATTCAAGAGCTAACTTGAATATTAAGAGCAAAGTCAGATGTGAATCTGCTTAGGGATGTTTAAAATGAGTTCCAAAGGCCCCTACTTATACTAAATAAGAGAAGAAAATACAAAAACGTAGGAGAGATAAGGTTCCTATAAAGAAGACAAAAAGTACATAAATACAAAAGGGATAATCATAACAAGTACTTTTCTCTAGAATCTTCTTGTAAAAAAATCAGTGTTTGCCCAAGACTTATCCAAAAAAAATTGTCCTTATCCATACATAGCAGCTGAGTTCAAAAAGCTTGTCCAAAAAGCCACACTACAAAGACCAATGCTGAATGAATGTTGCAGCATAGAATAGTAGACATACATGGAAAGAATTAGCAACCTTAATGGTGTAAAGACAAGTAAATCACTTAATTTAGTTCCATGGATAAACAAATGAAAAACAATATAATAAAAAAGACCCAAGGTTGGAATAAAAGAAAATAAACTACCTAAAAGTAAAGAAATAGGTGCTTTATGTTTTGAATAATCAATGCATATCAGTGAAAATCCAATATTTTCAATTTGATGAAATATAATTATATCAATTATATTAAAGACGATGTAAGCTCGCAACACTACACCTCACAAATTAATTATCCATAACAACTGTATAAGGAATAAAGAAAAGACTCTGACTTGATCGAAATCAATATCGACAGTGGAACCACATAAATCAAATTCATGGGTTATTCAGTTGTCTCTCACATGGACCATCACTCTCTCACACACACACCATTCCTATTGTATAAGTTACCTCACTTCTTTAAGGATAAGTCTTCAAGTTTGAGGAGACTGGAGAAGAAATTTATGAATAGTTTTTGTCAAAGTGACTTGGTTCAGAGAGATGAGCCATAAGACATGAGTATATTAGCTTAAGAAAGAGTTCTCTTAAGAGAGCATTAGCTTGAAAATGATCTTTTGAGAAGGATAGGAAGAAATACATTTTTGGTGTTTTCTGAATTTTTAGAGACTCTTTTAAGATCTAGAAGATACTTTATTGAAAACACAAAGTTTCTAAGTTGTCAATAATTTTATCGGATATGGACATTTTAGAGGAGGACATACAATACTTCTTTTTATGAGTGATGGAAATTTTGTGCAACTTAGAAATTTTCATCACTTCACTTTTTTTTCGGAAAATAAAGGACATCCAATTTTTCAGATAGAGAATGGGGAACAAATAAAAAAAGTAGGAACATCCAATTTGTAAAAGAAAATAAGTTTGATTTTTTAAAACTAGAAAATTCGAGTAGAGAGGCATTATCATTGGTTGTGGAAGTCATTTCGGATCTTGTTCATGAGATTAAACAAACCTTTCTGATACCACTTGTTGGTCATGTGAAGTGAAGACTTACACAATAAGTGTTTATACAAGAGGGAAGGGTTGAATACGAACACAATAGATTTTCACTATTTAATTATTTATTCTATATTTTGAATAAAAACAAATAATTAAATATTCTTGGTGGAAGTTAGGAAGGTAAGACATGTGATCCTTAACAATCCGACTGTGACAAATTTGCTAAACTAAAAGAGAGGGGAAGCAGGTTCTCTTTCAGCCCCGAAGAACTAAGGAAGTTCTTCAAAGGGTGACGTCAATTTTACTTCAAAAACACTCATAAGTTCTTTGGAAAATAGATGAGTTATATTGAATGACAAGGGTTGACTTTTATAGCCATATTTGCATTAAATGCTTACTGTTCAACTTTAATGCATGTCTTCTTCTATTTGGTTGATCCATGCATCCTAGTACTATTCATTTCAACATTTGAGCCTGATGTAGACACTATTTTAGCTTACTTCATCCTTTAGTATGCCAAGGGAACAGTAAAGTAAGTAAATTACCAATACATTGGTGATTTTGTACTTACATAGGCTGACATTTGTACATGTTCTTGGTGAGCTAAACTTGCTAATCAAGTTTGTACTTCAAGATTCGGCTTGCTGGTAATAGTATTTGTCAAACTACTAGTTGACTTTTATCTTGTACTGATCTTCTTTTGCTAGATGACAAACCAATCCTCTTTAGTGACGATCTTGATCTAATTTCAACTATTCCTCGATTTTGTTGAACGCATTCTTCTCTTAGATCAATATAGACAGTTATAAGACTTTTGTAAGTAAAATTCCTATCTTTTTTATATCCAAAATGTAAGCTACATATCAGATTTACCACCTATAGAACATTATGAAGGTCCTTCATTGGATAAGCTTTGAGTTGGTAAAACTGACACCCTTTATTCAATAGAAGAATCTGTCGCATTAGGACCCGATGAAAGTTATGATGACAACCAACTTTTTGAAGAGAAAAAATCTGATGGGTGATACATCTGAAGCCTAAAACAATAAGGTTAGATGATATAGAGTGAGGTAATATCCGATGAGTGACGTTCATCGAATATTTACCTTGTGAAAGAAGGTAAATAAGAATATTTATTTCTAAGTGTATTATCGGATGTTTATATGTACTATTACCAAATCCGATGGTTAAGACCAACAATTGCTTTGCCAGGTTGGTTCATATTATTTCACCAAAAATCTATATGGTTGCATTTTTATGCAATGATTGTGTTTTTAGGTTCATATTCTTAAGGAACGGTGTCTTGTTATTAATATGTGAATCAAATCAAGAACACACTAAAACTATGATAGAAAGGACTGAATGTTTAAATTTTAGGATTTTTTTTTTCATTCAAAACCATGTTAGGATTAAGTCCTATGTCAAAATTTGAAGGGTTTGGAAGTAGGGGTGGGATGTATGCAGGCCTTTACTCCAAATAGTAGAACGGTTGCATCTGTAAAGACCATGGCTTTCAAAAAAGTGAGAAAAAATTGACTCGAGAGTTTAAGAAAAGTTGCAATATTGCATTATGATATCTTTTTCTTCTATAGGATTTGCCTTTAGAACTTGTGACACAACTATAGATTGTGACCTGTGATATTTGATGGAGGTTTGCAAACAAATGTTTATAGAGATACTCTATGGTTACCCTTTTAATATTGAGTAAAGCATACAAGTGTTGGAAAGAGTGAAGCTTAGGGATTCAAAAATTTTGAGCATGTAGAAGTTCATTATAGTTTTTAACTATTATGTCGGACCTTATCCAGGTGTATTTCGTCCTTTCCTCGGGAGGCTATTTTTGAAAATCCTAGACCCTATTGCAAGACCTAGAGGTTCCATATGTTAAAAATGCAAGACCTAAATGTTGCATGTATTAAATTCTTTGCATACAGAGATTGACATATATTGTAAATGTAGAAGAAATTATGCATGAAAAAGAAGCAAGTGCCCATTCTTGGACTGCTTTCATCAAGTGCATTTTGGCTTGCTATTGTGAAGAAACTTAATTACCCGAAAAAGCAACTGGTCCTTATTATTTTTATTCTGAAAGACAAGAACTTGGATTACCTGGTTAGGTTAGTGAAGGAAGAGAAGCTTTAAACTTTAATCAACTCGAAACATTAACGAGGCTTGACGAGGCTTGGCCAAAGAGCATAGATGGGCATGCTACTGGTAAAATTATTGTTTAACCATGTTGAATTGTTGGACTTGTAATTGTATTGATATGGTTGTGTGTTTTGTGCTATAATTGTTGTGGTTAATTTGATAACCATGTTCTTATATATCCATCCACATAAGGAGGTTCATATGAGAATGGTAAAAATGGTAAGAATGTAAGAAATAAATGATTTATATGTGAATCTTAGGTAAACACAAATATTTCCATTTGAAGATGGATATGTTAACTCAGGTTTGCTTACATTATTGTCATACCAATTATTCACATATGAAAATGCAACGTAAATCCATGTTTTCTGTTACTTAACGACTCTCGTACGAATCATTAATTCGTATTTTTTTTTATCATTTTATGTTTTTTGTTTTTTTATTTGAACCTTCCTTTTCTAATTATTGTATCAAGTAAACGATTTTTGATTTTTTTTTCTAAGAGATCTTAAATAGTATTTATTCGGGGAAAGTAGTATTTATATGAACTAATTCCTATTTCATACGAAAACTACAACAATATTTTGGCATATCTAAAATCAAAAGCATGTACTAAGCATTTACCATAGAGTTGTGATAATTTATTAACAATTTTGGCACATCCTCAACCATATTAGTCCTAGGTTTATATGTCTATTTTGTAAAATTTAAACCACATAAAATCATAATCATAAAATAAAGATGGACGAAGAATATCACATAACAAAAATCGAGGCTTTTATTCTTTAATTGAAAATCGAGATGCACGACGCAACATTGTACGGGTACTATGTATATACATATATAACCAAAGGTTATTTTGAAAAGTGGTAAATATTTGAGAAGTAAAGAAGTGATCGTAGCCCTTAATACGGTCAAGATCGATTTTGACTGATCAAGAATTACGGCTTTGACCGGTAGATAATTACGGGTTTGACTAGTCAATAATTACGGCCATGCGAAAAATAAAGAGAGGAGTTTCATAACTTTTACAAATAGGCGAAAAACATGTTCATATATGAATCTATGTGATTCACATATGAACTCGTGTAATTCATATATGAACTATTTTAACCGATTCATATATTAACCCGTATGATTCACATATGAACTAACTAATTGATTTACATTGAACTAATTAACTTATTCATATATGAATAAGCTAATAGTTTAGATGTGAACTAATTAACGGGTTCATATATGAATATATAGTTCAAATGTGTATCATATGAGTTCACATAGAACCCATTTTCCGTCTATTTGGTCAAAGTTACGAAACTTTCCCTCTATCTTTCGCATACCCATGTGAAGAACTATCCGATGCATGGTCAAGCCGCAAATGTTGACCAGATGAATGACTAGGATCACTTATTACTTCTCAAATATTTACCACTTCGCAAATGAACTTTTCCCTATATATATGTGTGTGTGTATATATATATATATATGTATATAGAGGAGCGATCAAATGAAAACCACTCCAATTTGTAAAAACCGTAAAAACTACTCTCATCCATCGTTAATCTTATGAAATTTTTTCATGAAATTGTTAATCTTGTGAAATTGTTTCATATAATAATTTTTTTGATGAAGTTGTTTCATATGTGGTTATGAAATTGTTTCATATACTACTTAATGAAATTTTAATGAAACTATTTCATGTATTTTTCTAAAATTAAAATAATGAACATAATAATATCCATGAGTAACACCCTCCACAATAAAAATGGTTAATCAACCTCTTATAATTACAAAAAAATGAACAAAATGAAAAATTATGATTGGTTGAATGAGGTTTTCACGGTTTTTATAAATTGAGTGGTTTTTATTTGAATTCACCCCTATGTATATATGTGTGTATATATATGTGTATATATATATATATATATATGTATATATATTGGCAAAGAATCGTGTGAGAAGAAGAGTTAAGAAGAGAAGCGTAAGAAGAGATATGGACCCTTGATCATCTTTAATCTCAAACCTACCTATGCATCTTGGTGCATCTTACCCTGATGTGCATCAAATGGTGGGGATTTTTTCTTATGTTTCTCATCTTAACTCTCATAACGGGATCCAACCCTATATATATATATATATATATATATATGATCATGTGAGAATGGTGAGAACATGTTTTAGCCTTTCAATGAATTACTTTTTAATCTAACTTCATTTTCTTACAACTATCTTCACCTACATTTATCTATCTTCAACTAGTTTTATCTTCAATTTTAGTCACTTTCACAAACACATGCGTACATCTAGGCAGGCTTGTTCACTGATTGACATCCATTTGATGTAAGGGGAATTTGTAACACCCTATACCACACATTGCATGTAACACATACTTCATACGCAAGAAATACATGTTTATACACCACATTGGTCCCTAAGTATAAGAATCTACCAGTACAGAATACATGGTCCAAAAATTCAAAATACAATTCTTGCACTAATCCAGTTTCATCTATCAAAACTATACATATCATCAGCCATTCTTCATGCAGGTAAACATATAAGGAAATTATCACATTTTCCCTTTTCTCTTACCTTCTGCACTTCATGCACTACATGTTTAAAATCATAAAACGAGGGTTAGACCGAAAGGTCTAGTGAGTTATCCTATTTATGTTATTGCAGGGTGAAAATCACCAAAACTACTAAGTAAAACAACTTTTCATATACATAACAAATATATGAACAAGTAAGAACATAATACCAATACCTTTCACTTTTCAAGCCAACTTCTCTGCTTGCAAACAATACATCAAATTCAAACAGGTTTACACTAACCAAATTATCATAATGTCACTTTTAAACCTCTCAAATCAAATAAGGTTTATTTAAAGTTCCAGGCCAAACCTGTTATCTCTTTCTCAATAACATCCAGATTATGATTTCCAGTAAGAACCCTGATCCTAAACCTTTAAATCACAAAGAAATAAAGATTCCAGACCACGGTAATCTTAAAGGATATCATAATAAGAGTTATATTACATAACACAAATACAAATGTCACCCTTATATCAAAATGTACACCTCTCTTTGATATGTCACCTTTATCCCATGGTACATCTTTCTTTGATATGCCACCCTTATTTCCCCATCAAAATATTTTCACAAAACAATTTCATATAGAATAGACCGCAGTCAATGGAATTATTTATCAGTTCAAATTCATTTTATCAAAAATTCTCATTTCTTTAAAAATATTAATAAAATGATAAGTCAACACGTAATCCGGTCAAACCTTGGCCGGATTACTAATCCGGACAACACCTCACATGGCTTGCCCGATTTACCACTTAGTTAAAGTCTCAAAACCTTGTCCGGATTTCTAATCCGGACAACACTATTCATAATCATCCGATTTAACGATCCGGATGTCATGTCTGATTTAAAATAAACCGGTCATCTCATAGTCGTATTACTACTTCTCCGTTTGAAACACTTGACATAAGATCAAAGTTCACAAATCGCTCACTACATAAACCGGCCAACACTTTGATCGGATTAGTCTTAAACTAGAAGAGGCTATGTCCGGTTTACTTTTAAACCGCTTAATCCCTTGCCCGGTTTACATGTAACTCGCTTAACACTCATCCGGTTTACATGTAAATCGCTTAAGACTTATCCGGTTTACATGTAAATCGCTTAAGGCTCATCCAATTTATATTGGTCCGCATAACACATCCGATTTAACACCATCCGATCAAGATTATCAATTGACAAATAACCATTTCAAACCTCAATTTAAACATACAATCTGAAATATTTTGAAAAGCATTTAACTACTCACCTTAAGTAATTTCTTTTGAAAACTAGTCTTGAAAATCAACTTGGATTCTAGTCAAGAAACAATCCGGACAGCTTTCTCTCAAATCTCCTTCAAGTTTTCAAAATGGCAAGAGAAAGCAAAGGAGGCTCAACCCCTCCTTTTATACTTTCCTTTTCTGGAAAGTCGGCTATCACAATTGTAAATGTGCATGCATATACTACTCATATACATTACTTCATACATGCATCCTTCCATCATACATATATATATATATGCATATGTATTCATATAAATATAAATATATATATATATATATATGTATACACACACACATATCATGCACATACATAATTCTTGTACATACATACATATTCGCACATACATAATTGTTGTACATACATACATATTCGCACATACATATATACCTATGCATGTACTTCATTATGCATGTAGTTTCACATACTAGCATGATCAATATAACAATTTATCATGTTGTCACATAATCATTGATCAAATAACCACATATTAATTACCTCGGGTGATAACCAGGATCCAGTTATCACAGAATTGAACCGATCCAATCCGATTAACATTGGATAATAGATCCAATCTAATTCAATGGATGATTGAATCGGTTTGGTTCCATCGATTGGATATTATTATTAGATATCCATTGGCTCGGATGGGTTCAACTAATATTAATTTGTTTGGATTAGATTGGATTCATCTGATATCCAGTGGATGATTAGATCGGATTGGATCTATCAAGTGTGTTGATCCATTACAATTTTCCAACAATGAAAGAAATTGATTAATCACTTTTAATATGTGTTAAACCCAACACAAGTGAAGCTAAAAGTTCAAAAACTAACACAAAACTTCCGATTTAAGCAAATTGAAACCAAATTAATTTGATGATAGTTGGATAATGATTTGTTAGATAACTTAATGTCATCAAATGGTTAATTAGACGGATAACTGGATGTTGGTCGGTTTTATTGGGTTCTGGACTGCCAACTAAAAACAAAAAGATCTAATTGGATGTTGAAATTTTCAATCTGATCCGATCCAATTAAGGTTGGTCAGTTCCAATTGAATCGGGCAGTTCTAATTTGATCGGTCATTTCCAATTAGGTGGTTCTAACTATGATCAGTCGATTCTAATTGGATCACTTACATACACATGAACTTTCACATACATGAATTTGTTTATGTTTTGGTCATTATTATAAAAATATATGCCTAGTTGAAAGTATATGAATGTATATAAAGATTTTATTCTCACATTCTCGATATAACTTTTATTCTCACCGTCTCTCTCAATGGTATATTTTCAATTTAAAGGTATCTTAATTAAAGAATTAGGGCGTAGATACCAGGGGGGACAAGTGGTGCCAAGCCCCCCCTAACTATACTTCCAAACAAGTGCTTATCAAATAAGATTGTGCACACAATGCCATTTCGATGACTAATAATCTGACTTGGTAAGCTTAGTAAAAGTGGTGACTCTTACTGGCAAACGTTTTGGTAAACAACCCCTTAATACTTTATATTATGAAAGGGCAAATTGCATGAAAAAGTAACCTACTTTAACTTGATTCCTATTTTGAGTAACGTACTTTCAAAACTTCTATTTTAGTACCTAAGATGTAAAGTTCTAAACATTTAAGTACCCGGGTAACTTGTTGAAGTATTAACCGGTTATCATACTGATGTGGCGAGTGATGTATTATCCAACTCGGTATTATTTGTTGACCTAGTCAGTGACGTGGATTTTTTTTAATCTAAAATTAGTCTTTTTTTTAGTCTAAAATTAGTCTTCATTGAGTTACCCGGGTACTTAAATGTTTAAAATTTTACATCTTAGGTACCAAAATGGAAGTTTTGAAAGTACGTTACGCAAAATAGGAATCAAGTTAAAGTAGGTTATTTTTTCATGCAATTTGCCCATTATGAAATTATGTAAATTTAATTATAAATAATGTAAATTTGTAACTTGTTTGGATTTTAATATCTATCGTATATGGATAAGCATTTGACCAAAACAAATATATCTTTTAAACGGTAACGTCAACTATAAAACTACTGATTTTGTTAAAATTATTTATAAACCGCCTCTATATTCATTTACTGGCTCCCGTTTGCACGAAACGAATTTTCAAAAACATAAATGAATATGTACGTGACGTTAGATTATTATATAACTGTTTGATCAAATCAACTTAACGCCGTTGTGAACTTATAAATAGAATACGTAATCTTATGCATTGGAATATATAAAATGGTCTTAAAGTTTTTGACGTAGGTGACGACCAATTGCTTTTTTCATCTTTAGGCCTATCATGTATTGATAGGTTCTCAATTTGTAATTAATCTTTTAATTATGGAGATGATTAATTATGATATTTTTAATGGTATTTTAATAACGACGAAGAGCACACAATGCAAGAGTAGGAATAGATGGTGGCCAAAAATTGTTGATTAGATTATTTTTTTAAAATTCATGATCGAGTTTTTTTAATAAAATTTACATGATGCATTTACGTCATATATATAACTTAATAATTAAAAAGTGATGCGACCGTAAGATCACCTATGAATATTGGACATGTCTTAAGCCGTGGTTGGCACCCATATTGGATAAGCTATGTACGGTTACGATTTAATGGTTTTAGCAAGTCTTGTTTATTAAGATGTGTATTAATTTTTTAAAGTTATTTTTTAGATGGATTATTGTTTTTTTTTATTATCTTTTTTCAATTTATATTTTAAATAAATATGACTATATTTTTAAATTTTGTTTTATCTCGTCATCTAAATTTATTAGTTAGTTTTTGCTACCTAGTTTATCAACTAATAATGAATTTATCAATTAACGATTAACTAATTATATAATTTCTCAAACATAACCTTAATCATTGATCTTTGTTATAGAAAGTTTATAGGTGTGCATAATCGTAATATTATAAAACATTTAACAAAAAACTCTTAAAAACCATTTTGTTATGCATAAAGTACTGTATATTGATGCATATTACATAAAATTCAAGATAACAAGTAAATTATGCATAAGTACAACTTATTAAAACTTCATGTTTGACTTCATGTAACTAACTGTGGATAAACATAATCAAATAGAAAAGAAACATCTCATTTTAAAATATAAAAAATTTAAAATATAATTAATTCTAACAAAATAATTAATTATTATCGTTATACGAAAATTATATTATTAAACCAAATATAAATTACTTCATTATTGAACCTAAATTAAATTATAATAAAAAAATTAAATTAAAAAATTACACAAAAA
>NC_037532.1:26766603-26784743 GCF_001531365.2 Cynara cardunculus var. scolymus | reverse complement strand
ATTAAATATAATTTAAAATTTACACCAAAATAATATTACAAAACGAATTTAATGTAACACAATTTATTTACACTATTAAAAATGAAACGTACGTAAAATATTTTATTTAATGTTAAAAAACACAAATGTATTGTTTTATGCATAAAATATTTTTGGAAAAGATAGATGTTCATCAACGTGTTTATTAAATTTCCCCTTACGACCCATTTCTACTGGATAACGGTTTGAAGAAATAAACAGAAATTTAATTAAATATGGTAACGGATAGCTCTGAAATTCAACTATTTAGAGTCGTCTTCTTTTACCATGAAGATTTTTTTTAGCATAAAACATTATGATATTGTAACATAAGAGTGAATTACATTGAACGTCGTTGTTGTTTGTTTAAAGTTTGAATATAGTTTTCAAAATGTATTTATTTGTATTGGTCATCTACTGTGGTGAAAACTACTAAATCAAGCAAAATCTCGTTCTCGATCTAGTTGCACACACCTCTGCTTCCTCTGATGGTGCACACACCTTTTTCTCTGCCACTACAAATCTACCCACGAGCTTTCTCTCCTCTCCCCTTATTGGTTCAGGTTTGATAAAGCTTTTGCGTTTGTTCTTGATTTTATTGATGAAAAAGATGAAGATTCATAATGAATTAACTTGATTAACTTAAAGACAGAATGGAGAAGATGGACACTGAAAATGGAGAAGATAAACATTTATCAAATTAAATCTTGACGAATATGCCCTCACGTAAGGGCCACATGAGGTGGCTAACGGACCTTAAGTTGATGCTATTAACTTGAGGAACAACCGATTTTACGAAAATAAAGAGTTATGGACCTTCGATGTACATAATGCTTTTAAGAAACCATATCTAAATCTTTAGCAAACTACAAGGACCAAAAATGTAAGTCACTCTATAAACAATATTGTAACTAAACTTTATCCATAATCAAAAGCGCTATTTAAGATGGCTTTTGTAAGATTGATGTCATTGCAATTTGTATGCTTATTTAGAATGTTATATTCTTTTAATTACTTGTGAAATAGCATAGGTTTGTGCGTCATGTGATAGTGATAAATATTTCAAAGAAATACTTGACCGAGTTAATATAAAACATAATTCTTCGGTTACTAATTAATGAGATATAATTTAAAACAATGGATGCATTTTCATAAGTGGTTCATTTTCATATATGGATTTTGTTGTTACAAAGAGTTTGAAATGTATCTCTAGTAATTTTGTTGTTGTGTTAATCAAAACTCAAACGATATGTATTGCTATTGTTGTTGTGAAGGGTTTAAAAATTGTTTTACAAAAAAATGTTCGACTAAAATTAGTCAAACTATGAGTTGCCACAAATAGACACTCTCTTCTCTTGTCAATATATACTCAGATGTTTCATATTATCCTCACCTATGTGTGATTATCAAACTCAACACATTTCAAATTTATGTAAAACCTTTCTTCCTCATTTCATATAGTCACATTCATTCTCTAATCAAACATTCTCTCATCAATTTAAGATGACTAAGGCAACACTACAATACAAGATTTGAGAATACACAAATCTCACGGTATCACCTCAAATACCATTGGCCATTTTTTATACATATAAAGAAACAAATATAAAAATATAAATATTTTTTTATTGTTATATATAAATATAAAGATTTATGTATAAAGATTTATGTCATCTTTTGTAGAATTTCTTTGAGGGATTGGTCAAAAAACATTTTTAGCCAAATAAATCTTATAATTATCAATCATCCCTCCTCCTTATATCAATCTTCATTCTCATTCTCAAATCTAACATTCCATCATCAATGGGGGATGACTAAAACAACACCAGAATGCAAGATTTGAGAATACTCAGTTCTTACAATATCACCTCAAATCCCCTTTAGTTATTCCTTATATATATATAGACGAAGGATCATGTGAGAAAGGAACTTATGGTGAGATGCGTAAGAAAATATCTGAACTCTTGAATAACTTTTAATCTCTTGCCCATCCATGAATTGTGCTTTAGAAGGGAATTGATCTGATGCATCTCGATGCACCTAATTAGTTGTGACTTTCAATTAGGGTTTATCTAAGGTAGAGATCCCTTCTTATGCTTCCAGTTATAATTTTGGCCAATATCAAACAAATTATATCCAAATCAAAACACCACTGTTGAAGCCATAACCATATCAGAAAAGTTTAGGACTAAATGTAAGCATACATCTGGGTTAGGGATCCTATCAAAGAGACTAAAGCCCTGAGATCAGTTCCATTACACAACTATAATAAATTCACTGCTTAGGCGCTACTTCAACATGTCCATTTCTCTACTCCAAACATTTTTTATGGTTTATAATAAGCATATCCTATATGAGAAGAAAGTTAATGACTAAAGAAAATTAGATAAGTGACTAACCTTTAAGCCAGGGATGACAAGACTTTTTGGCCAAGCCACAAAACTAGTAGCATCCCATACTGTTTTGTGCTCACCAACTTGTATTGGTAAAAAAGCAGTCGCCTTTATTGATTCATCAATCGAGACTCTAAAACAATCATCTACAAGTGTAACTCCGTGTATTGTGTGTTTCTCTAATGAATGATAAATTGTACCGTATGCAACCATGTTACTCAGATTTGGATGTGCTAGTCGACATTTTACCGTCTACAAAATTACAAGTCATATATACATCATAAAGCTCAACTCCACAATAAAATAAATCTAGACACTTTCAGAAACATACTATTGCATCTTTAGTTGGGACAACTTGTGTGATAACTGGATTCTGGTTATTACCCAAGGTATTGATTATGTGAATTAACTGTCTATGTGAAGACATGCTTACATAGGTTATATATGTGAGTATGTGTATTTCAAAATCCGAGTTTGTACTTAAGGTGAGTGATTTTTAAACCTCTTTGCATAAAATTTGTTACTGGTTTTACTTGAATGTTGTTTATTATTGGAAAGAAATCAGTATTTTAATTAAGGATTTGTATTCGGACAAAGGGTAACCGGACTAAGTATAAATCGGACAAAGCTTGTTCGGATTACTCTTAAACCGGACAAGAGGTGACCGACTTAGTTATAAATCGCTCAAGAGTCATGCGATTTAGGGAGTTAATGAGATTTTGAATTATGTAAATAGGTCAAAGGTTTTGAATGGAGAAGTAGGAATACGACCAAACATTGTATGGTTTAAGCCTTAAATCCCCTAAGGATTGTGCGGATTATCTATAAATCGGCCAAGTGTTGTCCGGACTACCTTAAACTAGACATATGTGGAGAATGTGTTGATTGGATTGATAAATTGGACAAGGCTGAGTGGGCTGTCCGGATTTGTATATCGGACAGACTTATGTTGATCGGATTTGTAAACCGGCCAAGTGTTGTCCAAACTTTATATCCGGATAACTTGTCCGGATAACCTTTTTATTCGAAATTATTCGTGACTTATATATTTTAGACATTTTATATAGTTTAAAATATCTATTATTGGGTTTAATTATGGATTTATAAAATGGGTATTTTATATCCTTTAAAAAAAAGATATGTTCCAACCAAGCGTGGTGACGTAAGTCTGTTTTGGTATGGAACAGGATTTTTGAGAATTTGTTTCTACCAAGCATGGTGATGTAAGTCTGTTTTGGTATGAAACTATATTTTGGGAAACTTTCCTACCAAGCGTGGTGATGTAATTTGTTTTTGTATGGAAGTGGATTTTGTAAAACTGTTTCTACCAAGAGTGGTGACGTAAGTCTGTTTTGGTATGAAACTTGTTTTAAGTGGTAGTTCCCCCAGACGTGGTGACTTTTGTCTGTTCTGGCTTGGAACTGGGAATGGGTACTTTCAAACGTGGTGACTTTTGTCTGTTCTGATAAGTAACCATGTTTTGGTAGGAGGAATAAGGGTGGCATATCAAGGAGAGGTGTACTTGGAATAAGGGAGGCATAGTCATATGTGGATATTATTATAACTCTTATTTTTATTACTAATTGGATTTAATAACTTTGAATCATCATTTCTTTGTGACCTGATGAATTAGCGATATTATTCTTATTAGAAATATTAATTTAGATGTTATTGAGAAGAGGAAAATGGTTTGTCATAAAAGGCAAGTATTGCCTTAAATCGTTCTGATTGAATGTTTACAAAGAAATGGTTTAATGATTTGAAGAATGTTTGGTTACATTACTGCTTCATATTGAGAATTGCATCATTGGATTGTATTATAATATTTCTGAGCAAAGTTACTTTATTATATTTTGGTGTTTATCATCGTGCATTTGCAAAGAAGGGACTTACTAGACCCTTCAGGTCTAACCCTCATTTTATGTTTAAAATTTTTGCAATGCAGGAATAGCGGGGTCCGGGGATATTAAAGGGAAAGGGAAAATGTGATTATTTTCCTAATCTGTAATCTGCTTTTGAAGATACATGTTGTATTAAATGTAATAGTACAGGATTTGTTTTGGAAATTTTTATATGTAGATTTTATACATATAGTAATCCTAGTACTAGTGGGACCTTATGATGTAAACTATATTTTCATGTAATAAAATATGACAAAGTGGTATCAGAGCCTTAGTTTAAGAGATTTAGGTATTCAAAGCATGATGCCTAGACTTAAACTGTCATTGCATGTTAAGAGTCCCGGACATAATTAGTATCACTGGGAATAAAATATATTGGGTTAAAGAGGGCAATATATAAGGTGAATTCGAATTACAAATGGCCAATGTATTTATGAATTTACAGGTACATACCTATACTCGGACACCATATTATATTTGGGAATGTGAATACGTGATATTTAATACTAAAATATCTGCAGATGTCTAGTCAATCATGAAGGTCAGAGAGAACTGTCCGCCCTGTATCTGAAGAAATGGAGGAATCTCTCGTTAATCCATCAACTTATGCTTCAAGGAGTAAAGGTCGTGGAAGGGGTAGGGGTAGAGGTCGAGGAAGGAGTCAGATTCCTGAGAGGAGTCAGGCCGAGATTCGCCCTGATCAAGGGGAATCTATTTCTAGGAATGCTCAACAAGAACAGAGGCAACAACCTGAGTTTATAACAAGAGATGTTTTGGCAGAAGAAATGGGAAAATTGAGAGAAACTCTTATATCCATTATGGGACTACCAGCTAGAGTAGAAACCGAGCGAGTTGGAATTAATCCTCCAGTTCCTTCAGCAGGCAACATCACTCAGGGAGGGGATATAAAGATGTTTCTGACGTGTAAACCTCCAAATTTTCAGGAGAAAAGAGATCTAGTAAAAGCAATGTGCTGGATAAAAGAGATTGAATCGGTATTCAACACCAGTAGGTGTTCTGAAGAAAATAAGGTTAGATTTGCAGTGTTTATGTTTAAATCTAATGCCTTATATTGGTGGGATGTGGAATCCTCAGCACGACCGAATATACTACAAACCATGTCTTGGGAAGAATTTGTGAATAAGTTCAAAACACAATTCTGTCATACGACAGCAGTAAGACAGATGGAGGAAGATTTTCTGAAACTAGAGCAAGGGAATAGATCTGCACGGGATTATAACGAGAAATTGATCGAGTTTTCCCGTTTTGCTGAACATTACATATCTTCCGAATCCCGAAAGATAGAAAGATATATTTGGGGTCTGAAACCTTCTATTCGGGAGTTCGTGATTGCTATGAACCCTGAAACTTTTTCTTTAGCCGTCAATGCTGCCGAAGTTACTGAAAGAAATAAGAATCGGCAAGGTGAAGAGAAATTTGTTGAGAAAAGAAAGTGGGAGGAGTCTTCAGTCGGTTTTCGAAGACCTAAATTTATTAAATCAGATAACCGTGCTCCTCAGCCACCTCCTGTTAGAACATGCCCGCAGTGTCAACAGATACACCAGGGAAGTTGTCCCTCTGAACCAAAGAGAGGTTATCGTTGTGGAGAGACAGGGGATTTGTTAAGGGATTGCACTACACCCAAAAGGTGTTTTCAGTGCAATTCACCTGACCACATTCGACCAAATTATCCATAATTGAGAGCTCCTCGTCTGACAATGGGAGGAAATACTCTCAGTAACTGTGGAAGGCCTAGTGCACCGAGGGGAGGCCAGAGTGGAGCCAGGGGTAAATCGTTCCAAATGACAAAGAACGAGGCAGAAGCAACCCCAGATGTAGTAACAGGTACTTTTCTTCTGAATTCTATACGTGCTAAGGTGTTGTTTGATTCTGGTGCAAATTTTTGATTTGTATCACCATCATTTGCTCAATCTGCATGTCTGGATTCTGTGCTACTAGATGACGAATTAGTAGTTGACACTGCTAATAGTCAAGAATTTGTTACTAGAGTATTCAATAAGTGTGTTATTATTATTGAGGGGTGTGAGTTACCGATTCGACTGTTCCCTATGCCGATGAAAGAGTTTGATATAGTGGTGGGTATGGACTGGTTGGCAGAGCATCAGGCCAGTATCGTTTGTAATAAGAAAATGATCAGAATTACTCTGCCAGATCAAGAAACAGTTATTATTTATGGTGATCGCCAGGATCATCATACTAGTTTATTATTTGTAATAAAAGCCCGAAAGTCTATTCAAAAGGGATGCCAGGGGTGTTTAGCATATGTTGTTGATACAAAGAAAGAGAAAAGAAAAGAGGAATTGATTCCAATCATTAATAAATACCTGGAAGTTTTTCCAGAGGATTTGTCTGGGTTACCGCCAGATCGAGTCATTGAATTCCGGATTAATCTTATACTTGGGGCAGCACCAGTGGCCAAGGCACCGTATAGATTGGCTCCTTCGGAATTGAAAGAGTTGGTTACTTAGTTGAAGGATTTGACTGATAAAGGATTCATTAGACCCAGCACTTCACCTTGGGGTGCTCCGGTCTTGTTTGTCAAGAAGAAAGRTGGATCTATGCGAATGTGTATAGACTATCGAGAATTGAATAAATTGACCATCAAGAACAAGTATCATCTGCCAAGGATTGATGACTTGTTTGATCAACTAGTAGGAGCAAGTTATTTCTCCAAAATCGATTTGAGGTCAGGGTATCATCAGCTTAAAGTCAGGGAGGAAGACGTTGCTACAACAGCTTTTCGAACCCGGTGTGGGCATCATGAATTTCTAGTTATGCCATTCGGCTTAGCTAATGCCCCCACTGCTTTTATGGATTTAATGAATAGGGTATGTAAAGAATACCTTGATAAATTCGTCATTGTCTTTATCGATGATATTCTTATATACTTTAAAATCGAAGAAGAACATGCGGAACATCTTCGCTTGATACTGAAATTGTTGAAAAGAGAAAAGTTGTATGCCAAGCTGTCCAAGTGTGAGTTCTGGTTAAGGGATGTCCAATTCTTGGGTCACGTTATCTCAGAAGCAGGGGTAAAAGTAGATCCAGCAAAAATCAAAGCAGTTGAAAGGTGGGAAGCTCCAAAGACTCCTTCTGAAGTCCGAAGCTTTTTGGGACTGGCAGGCTACTACCGTAAGTTCATTCAGGACTTTTCTAAGATAGTCGTGCCATTAACAAAGTTGACTCGGAAAAATATTAAGTTTCAATGGGAAAAATATTAAGTTTCAATGGGAAAAAGAGCAGCAAGAAGCTTTTCAACTATTAAAGGATCACCTCTGTAGTGCGCCGGTATTAACTCTACCAGATGGATATGAAGGCTTTGTGGTATACAGCGATGCTTCAAAATTAGGATTAGGATGCGTTCTGATGCAGAGAGGAAAAGTGATTTGTTATGCGTCAAGACAATTGAAGGATCATGAGAAGCAGTATCCGACTCATGATATGGAGTTAGCTGTAGTGGTATTCGCTCTAAAAATCTAGAGGCATTATCTTCTGGGAACAAAGTGCCAAATTTATACAGATCACAAGAGTCTACAACATCTGTTCAACAAGAAAGATTTAAATATGCGACAGCGTCGGTGGATTGAACTTGTTAATGATTATGATTGTGAAATCCTTTACCACCCAGGAAAAGCCACCGTGGTAGCTGACGCTTTAAGTAGAAAAGAAAGGAGCGAGACTATTAAAACTGTGGTAATGAGAATAAGTTTAGTCCCTGATATCCATAAAGAAATTCTGAGATGTCAGAAGGAAGCTGTGAAAGAAGATCTTATCAAATCAGAAAGGTTGGGTAAGATGATTTCAACCTTGGAACCAAACGACAAAGGGATTATGTGTTTTCAAGGGCGAATTTGGGTAGTTTTGGGGATATCCGGAAAGTTATTTTGAATGAAAGCCATAAATCTTGATACTCTATTCATCCATGTACCAATAAAATGTATCGAGATCTAAAATCTTTTTATTGGTGGCCGGGATTGAAGAAAGATATAGCTAGATATGTGGAACAGTGTTTAACGTGTCTACAGGTTAAGATCGAGCTTCAGAAACCGTATGGAAGTCTTCAATCTTTGGAGATTCCTATATGGAAATGAGATCACATTACGATGGATTTTGTCATGAAGTTACCTCGAACTCCAAAAAGATATGATGCGATCTGGGTAATTGTTGATCGCCTATCTAAGTCAGCACATTTTCTACCCATAAGAGAAAATTACTCTTTAGAAAAGTTGGCTCAGATTTATATCAGAGAAATTATCACTAGGCACGGTATTCCATTGTCTATTGTTTCTGATAGAGATAGTCGTTTCACCTCAAAGTTCCGGGAAAGTTTGCAGAAAGCTCTAGGGTCTGAAATTTGGCTAAGTACAGCTTATCATGCGCAAACGAACGGGCTAAGTGAGAGAACTATCCAAACTCTCGAAAATATGTTGAGAAGTTGTATCATTGATTTTGGGGGATCGTGGGAAGATCATTTGCCACTAATAGAATTTGCGTATAACAACAGTTATCATTCCAGCATCCATGCGGCACCATACGAAGTATTGTATGGACGTAAATGTAGAACGCCGTTGTGTTGGAACAAAGTGGGTGAGAGGCAGTTAACGGGTCTTGAAATTATTCAAGAAACTTCAGACAAGATTGAACAGATCCGAGAAAGAATCAGAACAGCACAAGATCGCCAGAAAGGTTATGCTGATAATCGTCGAAAGTCGATTGAATTTTGTGTAGGTGATTTTGTGATGTTGAAAGTTTCACCATGGAAGGGTGTCATCAGATTTGGGAAGAATGGTAAGCTCAGTCCGAGGTATGTTGGGCCGTTCAGAATATGTAAACGAATCAGGCCAGTGGCGTACCAGTTAGAGCTACCAAAAGAGCTTAGTCTGATTCACAACACTTTCCATGTATCGAATTTGCGAAAATGTTTAGCTGATCCGAGTCTCGCAGTACCATTACCAGAGGTCAAACTGGACAGTAAGTTTAACTTTGTAGAAACACTAGAAGCCGTAATTGACCGAAAGATCAGGGTGTTACGAAACAAAGAAATCAGTTTGGTCAAAGTACAGTGGAAGTTTCACACAGTACCAGAGGCAACTTGGGAATTGAAGCCCTGAGATCAGCTCCATTACACAACTATAAGAAATTCACTGCTTGGGCTCTACTTCAACATGTCTATTCCTCTACTCCAAACATTTTTTATGGTTTATAATAAGCATATCGTATATGAGAAGAAAGTTAAGGACTAAAGAAAATTAGATAAGTGACTGACCTTTAAGTCAGGGATGACAAGGCTTTTTGGCCAAGCCACAAAACTAGCAGCATCCCCTACTGTTTTGTGCTCACCAACTTGTATTGGTAAAAAAGCAGTCGCCTTTATTGATTCATCAATCGAGACTCTAAAACAATCATCTTCAAGTGTAACTCCGTGTATTGTGTGTTTCTCTAATGAATGATAAATTGTACCGTATGCAACCATGTTACTCAGATCTGGATGTGCTAGTCGACATTTTACCGTCTACAAAATTACAAGTCATATATACATCATAAAGCTCAACTCCACAATAAAATAAATCTAGACAGTTTCAGAAACATACTATTGCATCTTTAGTTGGGACAACTTGTGTGATAATCGGGTTCTGGTTATTACCCAAGGTATTGATTATGTGAATTAATTGTCTATGTTGATACATGCTTACATGGGTTATATATGTGAGTATGTGTATTTTTATGCATAAGGATATATGCATAATATGTAAATATATATATATATATATATATATATGTGTATAAAATATATATATGAATTGTGTATGCATGAGGAGTATGCATAAGCTTATGTGTGTATGTATGTAAGAAATGTTATGTGTACATGTATGCATGTGGGTGAGGGCCTGGATGGGCGACCTTTCCTGTTTTAGAAAGGTATAAAAGGGAGAGTTTGACCTTCATTTCATTCCCTTACCATTTTTGAAATCCTGTGAGTAAACTTGAAAAGAGTTGTCCGATTTTCCAAGAGGAGTTTAGCAATCTTCTTCAAAATCTGAGTTTGTACTTAAGGTGAGTGATTTTTAAACCTCTTTGCATAAAATTTGTTACTGGTTTTACTTGAATGTTGTTTATTATTGGAAAGAAATCAGTATTTTAATTAAGGATYTGTATTCGGACAAAGGGTAACCGGACTAAGTATAAATCGGACAGAGCTTGTCCGGATTACTCTTAAACCGGACAAGAGGTGACCGACTTAGTTATAAATTTCTCAAGAGTCATGCGATTTAGTGAGTTAGTGAGATTTTGAATTATGTAAATAGGTCAAAGGTTTTGAACGGAGAAGTAGGAATACGACCAAGCATTGTGCGGTTTAAGCGTTAAATCGCCTAAGGATTGTGCGGATTATCTATAAATCGGCCAAGTGTTGTCCGGACTACCTTAAACCGGACATATGTGGAGAATGTGTTGACCGGATTGATAAATCGGACTAGGCTGAGTGGGTTGTCCAGATTTGTATATCGGACAGACTTATGTTGATCGAATTTGTAAACCGGCCAAGTGTTGTCCGGACTTTATATCCAGATAACTTGTCCGGATAACTTTTTATTTGAAATTATTCGTGAGTTATATATTTTAGACATTTTATATAGTTTAAAATGTCTATTATTGGGTTTAATCATGGATTTATAAAATGGGTATTTTATATCCTTTTAAATAAAAAGATATGTTCCAACCAAGCGTGGTGACGTAAGTCTGTTTTGGTATGGAACGGGATATTTGAGAAAATGTTTCTACCAAGCATGGTGACGTAAGTCTGTTTTGGTATGAAACTATATTTTGGGAAACTTTCCTACCAAGCTTGGTGATGTAAGTCTGTTTTGGTATGGAAGTGGATTTTGTAAAACTGTTTCTACCAAGAGTGGTGACGTAAGTCTGTTTTGGTATGAAACTTGTTTTAAGTGGTAGTTCCCCTAGACGTGGTGAATTTTGTCTGTTCTGGCTTGGAACTGGGAATGGGTACTTTCAGACGTGGTGACTTTTGTCTGTTCTGATAAGTAACCCTGTTTTGGTAGGAGGAATAAGGGTGGCATATCAAGGAGATGTGTACTTGAAATAAGGGAGGCATAGTCATATGTTGATATTATTATAACTCTTATTATTATTACTAATTGGATTTAATAACTTTGAATCATCATTTCTTTGTGACCTGATGAATTAGAGATATTATTCTTATTAGAAATATTAATTTAGATGTTACTGAGAATGGGAAAATGGTTTGTCATAAAAAGCAAATTTGCCTTAAATCTTTCTGATTAAATGTTTACAAAGGAATGGTTTAATGATTTGAAGAATCTTTGGTTACATTACTGTTTCATATTGAGAATTGCATCATTGGATTGTATTATAATATTTCTGAGCAAAGTTACTTTATTATATTTTGGTGTTTATCATCCTGAATTTGCAAAGAAGGGACTTACTCACTAGATCCTTCAGGTCTAACTCTCATTTTCTATTTAAATATTTTGCAAAATAGCGGGGCCTGGGGATATTAAAGGGAATGGGAAAATGTGATTATTTTCCTAATCTGTTATCTGCTTTTGAAGATACATGTTGTATTACATGTAATAGTGCAGGATTTGTTTTGGAAATTTTTATATGTAGATTTTGTACATATAGTAATCCTAGTACTAGTGGGACCTTATAATGTAAACTATATTTTCATGTAATGAAATATGTGTTATATGCAAATGTGGAGTTTGAGGGTGTTACAACTTGAGATGTCATATTCTCATATTCTTGCAAGTTAATTTGAGAAGATGTGATGGCATTAGAAGGTTCCTGCCTAGATTGAGAAGACTATTTGCTACTTATACAAGTTACTTGAGTAGATTGTTGGGGTGGCAAAGGAAGTGAAGATGGAAAACCACTTCTCAAAGATTCCTGAAAAGTGTAGTTAAACATTTTATATAATTTGCAATGATTTATTGAAGTAGTCTCTTAAACATACTTTCAAATAAATAACAAATCAATCCTTTTTTTTCAGACTTGCTATTTGTAGTAGGAAACTGTGGTGATGCCATTCCCTGAGAAGCAAGGTGAGAACATATTTCATCCAATTTAAGACCTTGTTCTTGTATCCTTGCAGACAAATGTTTAACTTCTTCATCCTTGGACGCCAGCATTTGTTCTTGTTTTTTGGATCTTTGCAGACAAATGCTTAACTTCCTCATCCTTCGATTCACGCAGTTGCCTCTCAACATCTAGTTGTTTCTCAAGTTAATCAATGTGTTCATTTGATAAGCCTTTGCATCGAGGAATGTTCCAGTATTTGGTTGGAGTGACTCCCTTTCCAACCCCTCTTTGACGTCCGCTATGATCTTTTCCAAGCACTAGAATGAGGGCAGTAGTGCATTGATCAGGCCTTATGGATCCTTCTGCAAGCTCTTTTTCACGACAAATCTATACACAAAATTGGGTAAAAAGATGAGTTAAGTTTCATTTAAAATTAACACAAAATCAATTTACTATGAAGTTTCATGCTTCTTACAATTTCATTTGCCACATTCCTAACATCATCATCTTTGTATTCTCCATCTTTCGTTTCATGTGCCTTCCTCCACATGAAAGACCGGATATGACTATCATCTTCATCTTCAACAAGTTCTTTATTCTTGACCTAATGTTTCATCAAATACACATTATTTAAATAAACAGAGAAAAATGACACCCATTAAACCAACACACAAACTATAGCATGTATGTAAATCGGAAAAAAGACTTAAACCTAAAAACATTATGTTCAGCAACCATAAACTATAGCATTATAGACTTACTAGTTTTTCTCTTAGTCCCCCGAGTATCCCAAACGTCCCAACTGATGTGGGTACTTGACCTTGGCACACACTTTTTTTGATGCTTTAGACACATCCTAATACTTAGATAAAATTTTATACCAATACTTAGACTAAATTATAAATATGAAACAACTATGATTATAGCATTTTCTACGGTTATGACCTTGAATTCATGTTAAAGTCTCCATTCCACAAATGTCTTCCAATCTTCTTGTTTCACGAACCCATCATACTGTTCAGGAACGACTTTGAGTTTCATGGGTTTACCTATATTGGGTTGAATATACTTTACATATAACTTTCTTCTAAAATCACGTAGAAGTTCAGCAAGATGACACATCATTTGTTTCCTCCTTCACTCATCAATGTCATAATATACCTGCTCTAATAGTATGTTTGTCACATGTACTCAATAGAAAGAACAATAAATAGAACATTAACCTTAAATATAGAAATCGGTATATGCATACCTTTATTGAATCCCAAAGCTTATCTTTCAACTCTATCGTCGTTGTTTTCCATTTTAAGAAGCGAAGTCTTACATCTCATCTTGCCAAGTCCCCTAAATAACTAAAGAACTTGCTTTATAATTCCTAGTCAATCGGTGCCATTTATCAAATTCTACTACATCTTTCTTTCCTTTAGATTCGGTAAAATTTTTGCGTACTTTTACTAACCTTGTTAAACCCCTAACCTTTTTCTTTGTGGACATTGTTGCATTGCCAATTTGTTTTCTTGGTTCCTTCTCTCTTCTTCTTGATTCCCTCTATGTTCTTTTTGATTCCCTCTATCTGATCTAAATAAGAACATAGCAAATAAAAATAAAAGAAGTCAATCTTGAGGTAAACGGGTTAAAAGAATTTATAATTGGTGAATAATTATGATTGCATATGAGGCAAATACGATAGATTGAATTGGTGAATGATTATAATTTTGAGATTCTCTATCACCTTGGGAAAGCAAATGTGGTGGTTGACGCACTTAGCGGAAAGGAGAAAAGTGGAACAATCAAAGCCACCGTATTGCGAGCAAACTTAATTCCTAACATTCTTTACAAGATCCTGAGATGTTAGAGTTAAGCGATTAAAGAAGATAATGTTAAAGCTAAAAGAGTTAAAGGAATATTATCAACCTTGACAAAGAATGATAGTAGAATTCTATGTTTCCAAGGTAGAATCTGGGTGCCATGTTTTAGAAATAACCGTGAGTTAACTTTAGACAAAAGTTGCAGATCTCGATACTCAATTCACCCAGGTACCAATAAAATATACAGAGATTTAAAACCATTCTATTGGTGGTCGGGGTTGAAGAAATATTTTATATGATACGTGGAACGATGTCTGACGTGTCTACAGGTAAAGATTGAACATCAACGAACCTATGGGAATTTCCAGTCCTTGGAAATTCCTATGTGGAAATAGGATCATATCACCATAAGTTTTATTATGAAACTGTCTTGAACTCCAAAAGGATATGTTGTCATTTGAGTTATTGTGGATCGTTTGACAAAATCTACGCACTTTCTACCTACAGAGAGAATTGTTCGTTAGAAATATTTGCAAAGATCTACATCGATGAAATTGTGACACGTCATGGTGTTCCTTTATCAGTCATTTCAAACAGGGACGGTCGGTTTACCTTCAAAATTTCGGGAGAGCTTTCAGAGTGCCATGGGATCTCATATTCGAACAAAAGAACTATGCCGACAAACCTCGAAACCCGATTGAATTTTTGGTAGGAGACTATGTAATGGTGAAAGTTTCTCCGTGGAAATTTATTATACGTTTTTGGAAAGAGAGGTAAACTGAGTTTGAGGTATATTGGGCCATTCAGGATCTATAAAAGGACTGGTGCAGTAGCGTATCAGTTAGAACTTCCTGAAGAACTCAACTCTATTCATAACACTTTCCATCTCTCTAATTTGTGAAAATGTTTGGTTGATCCGAATATGGCCATACCACTACCTGAGATTCAGATTGAACTTTGTGGAAACTCCAGAAGCCGTCACCAACCAGAAGATTAAGGTATCGAGAAATAACGAAATCAGTCTAGTGAAAGTCCAATGGCTAATATACCCTTAACATAAACCGCATAGAGAGATATCAACAATAAGTATAAAGGCCTTTTCATTGGCCTATAAACACTTATGAACACAATATAGTTGTGAATACCTATGAACACCATATAGTTGTGAATACCTATGAACACTATATGGTTAACAAAATATCTTGAACACCATAAGGTTATGAACACAATCTTATGAACGCCTTATGGTTATGAACACATTTTTATGAGCACATTCTTATGAATACCTTATTAAAGGGTGGAGTTCTCTTCTCACCATAATTTCCTTTATCGTCGGAACTCAACCATATATATAGGGGTATGTTCTTCTGTTAACCAAGAATATGGTGTTTAACTTTGTAAACTTATTGGACAAATAATATTAATTCTTTAGTAGAGGTTACTTCAAATGTTTGATTTAATGATGCAGGGCAAATAAGTAATTTTTATGTGGAAATTACTTTTATGGTATTTAATGAGATGTTACAAATTTTTTATGTGTAATTTACTTTTATGGTATTTAATGATGTTCATGGGTGTTCATAAGAATGTGTTTATACCATAAGATATTCATAAGAATATGCTCATATGTGTTCATAAGAATGTGTGCATAACCGTAAGGCGTTCATAAGATTGTGTTTATAACCATATAATGTTCATGGGTGTTCAATGAGATTTAATGGACATAATAACATTGTCCATATTAATGAACATAATCACATTATCCATAAGTGAACTCATGTTCATATAGATAGAGATGCTCATATGTATATTAATTTCCATAATAATGGAGATTTTTTTTTTGTGCCAATAGATTACTGTTCATATGAATATTTATGTCATTAATTGACACTTACGAACTTTATGTTTTTTTTCAATAATACTTTTGTTCATGTATGTTCACTTAGATGATTATGTATTATATTTTTAGTTATTACAAAATTATCATCAAAATTGTCATCCATTGACTCACAAGATGAATGGTTGTGATAAGTTTACAAAGTTAATACCATAAATTGGGTTAACAAAAGAACTTACCCTTATATGTACATACATTCATACACACACACACACACATATATATATATATAGAGAGAGAGAGAGAGAGAGAGAGAGAGAGGAGGAGGGATCAAATGAAAACCACCCTCATTTGTGAARACCTTACAAATCAATCTCATCCATCCATTTTCTTGATCAATGATCAAGATTAGATTAGTTTATATTAGGAAATAAAAATAAATAAATAAATTAAAGTTTATTTTTTTAATTGAAAAAAGGGCAAAAATGTAAACATCAAATCTATAACCGAGGCAACAAGATCATGTGAATCCTAATATTAATGAAACAAAATCATTGTTTTAAAAACTATATATTTTATCTTATACTTCCAAAGATTCTAACAAAAAATGTTAGAATAATCTTGAAAATTATAGGTTTGCTAAAAATATCTTCATTTTATGTTCAAATATTGTAAACAAAATAACATTCATCATAAAAATAGATCAAAGTAAGAACCGATGAAATTAGGTATATCGTATTAAATTTTGAAGCATAAAACACACTATAATCAAGTTAACATAATGAAATCTTTTTAATAATAAAACATAATTTTTTTACCATTACATTTCATCAGTGCACAAATCAACCTATTGCTAGAAGAGACATTTGTCATTTTCATGTTTTTAATACATGGATCCGTTTCAATCTTATTATGAAATAGTTTCACTGTTTGCCAAGTATACACACCATTTTCTTAACATTAACATATCAACCATTACAATAACCATTATATGAACCTGTATCACAACTATAACACTTTACACATTATATGAACCATTATATGAAACAACAGCTATCGTCATGCATTTTTATGGTTTTACTGTTTGCTTCCATTAATCATTTTGATGGTCAAACTATTTAATATTGTTTATGTTTCAAAACTTATAGGAAACAAGGAAACAAGATTATCCAAAAAAAAAATTATATTATGCAACAAGTTCATCCATAAATTTTTTGAAATCTGAACAAGTTTCATTAAATTAGTGCCCTTTTTTCAATTAAATTAGTGTCTTTTTTTAAGAGAAAATATTTTATATCCTAATAAATTATGCAACAATATCATCCATAAAAGTTTTGATATCTGAACACGTTTCATTAAGTTACTGCATCTACCATACCATACAAATTAATAACCATTAAGAGAACAAGATCACCAAAAAAAAAAAAGATTTGAAACAATTTCATCAACAATTGTTGATAAGATCAAACAATAACTGATTTTAAAATTCATTTTTTTAATCAGTATAATCATAAAAATAAATAAAACGTATTTATTGTGAAAAAACTAAATTAAGAAAAAGATTTAACTCCCATCATATTAAACGTTTCATTTCTTATGTTTCTAAAATTAACAAAATTTAATACCTTCCAATATTAATAAAAAAAACAATGTTAATGACTATTAAACCCTTAATGATTAAAATTAATTAAAAAACAAAATTTTTCTATTGGTCGAAATTGATTTGCATGATTTTTAAACATTGAGCGGTTTTCAACGTAAACTGCCTATATATATATATATATATATATACACACACACACACACACATACACACACACTAGAAGGGTACTCGTGCAATGCATCAAGACACATTTTGATTTCAATGTTTCATTTTATTTTTTATCTATGTCGATATAATACGATTTTATGTGGTTTTGAGAAAGTGATAATGTTTTTATATTTGAATAAAATATAAATTTGAAAATATCATATAAAAATTTGCAAAAAAATATAATATTAGTATCAAATTAATTATTTAAAAGTTCTTGTTTGTGTATTTTTTTTAATTCAAATTTTTTATTATAATTTAATTTAACATAACGAATGAACTTAATTTACGTTT
>NC_037532.1:26763921-26765711 GCF_001531365.2 Cynara cardunculus var. scolymus | reverse complement strand
AGTTAAGCGTACATTTAAGAATTTAATTATCTATTTTTGAAGCCAAACACTTATTTTAAACATATATATATATATATATATATATATATAAAATATGGACATAAATGTTAAGACACAGGGATAGTTAAGAAAAATATACGTATTTTCCAAAATCATTTAGACGATGGTTTAATTCAATTTGTGCTCGTGTCTAAAGTGGAAAAGAGTAGCATAGTAATTATAGGAACGATTTTAAAATTTTACCCATTTCGTCAAATAAAAATATATAACATTTTGCTAATAGATTTAAAGTTTGAAATTATACGGTTGTTCATTATTATTAATATTATAATAATAAAAAAGTAATGTTATGACTTCAAATTTAAGGGGGTATTTGAGATTGCTTATAAAAATAACTTATTGACTTATTCTGGTATGACACTGGTAATAAGCACTTTTGAGTGTTTGAATAAACAACTTATATCGGTGTCAAACCGGTAATAAGAAGTTTTTGAAGAAGTTAAACATTTTTTACTTATAATAAGTTGATAAATGCTTTTGTAGAAAAATATAAGTTGTTTCAAATAAGCAATCACAAACACCCCATAAGATTTTTATGTTTTTTATCCATAGCATGTCATCATCCGACATGCACTTAATTTTTTGAAAGTGCTTTTTATTCTTCTTTGTTTTTTTTAATGTCATACTTTTTAGTTTATAGTATCTAACTTAATTTAAATTATCAAATATCATTGATACATTGATTGATATTAAAAAACAGATGTATGCTTTCAAATCAATAATACATGTATATAACATCTCTACCAATCTCACCTATGGAGAGGATATTATCGATCAACAACCAAATGAGATTAGGGTTTTGTATTCAACCGGAAAGTATTTATGTTGAAACTACTTCAAAATATATCTCTTAACATCAATTAAAATATGATTTAATCATCTAAGGGAATTAGCAGACCTACGTATAATCTCAATCATTGAAAAATCTCTACTGCCAAGATGACATATGATCGTATCTTTGTGCCCTATCGAATATTCCAAAGAGGCCTACGTTTCATAAGGATGTACAAACCTTAGTTACAAATTTAAAACTTGATGGCCTACATATCCTTTTCCTTTCTACATTTCTTGTGTAAAATGTTTCTACGACATTCATTCAATTCAAAAAGCCAAAAAATGGCTGATCGAGATTGGAAATCTAGAATGGTAATTGCCAAGAACTTGGTGGGAAGACAATTGTAAACTACGTCCATTCTTCCATGAAGAAACTATGATACAATCCTATCAAGTGTGCAATTTGTGTGTTCTATCTTTGACTAGTTTGTGTACCATGACTAATTGCGTCTTCTTGCCAAAAAAAGGTGCTTTGGAAATCACGAGGATGTTGATCCGCAATTGGATACTTGAGAAAAGTACCATAAAATTACAAATGAGTCTGTCTTGTTTATAAAAAAAATAAAGGAATAAAATAATAGAGTTTGGATACGTGAGGAAATGTTGAAAAGAACTCTATCATATTACTTGTTGAAAGGGGTTCTCCAGATGAGGAAAAGGGAGATTCTGCTATATATCATGGATAAATGGTATCAGTCTTGTTAGTGATAAGTAAAAGTTTCACACACCTCTCTTTAATGGAGGTTAGACGGACACAAAATCTTGACTCGTTATTATATAATTAAGAATATATGAAATATATTATATGACTATCCAAAAGGGTTAATTAATTATACGGAAAATTGCATCAAAATGGAACCAATTTTCACCTGATTCCTATTTTGGGGAACCAACTT
>NC_037532.1:26759935-26763406 GCF_001531365.2 Cynara cardunculus var. scolymus | reverse complement strand
ATCAAATTTGGCAAATCCAACCAAAAGTTTGATAGAGACCCTTAAATTATCTGTTACCTGTTCAACAGATCAATCAGACCCTTAAATAAACAAAAAGTTCGATAGAGACCCCTAAATGACGATTTTAAAAGTTGGTTTCCCAAAATATGAATCAAGTGAAAGTTGGTTCCAATTTGGTGTAATTTTTCCATTTTTCTATAATTATTTTGCAAGTTGGTTCCCCAAAATAGGAATTAGGTGCAAGTTGGTTCCCCAAAATGACGATTTTGAAAGTTGGTTCCCCAAAATAAGAATCAGGTGAAAGTTGTTTCCCCAAAATGACGATTTTGAAAGTTCGTTCCCCAAAATAGGAATTATGTGAAAGTTGGTTCCATTTTGGTGCAATTTTCCCTTAATTATAACCACAAGGGTGGTGCCTGATTGGTTTGAGCTTTGACTTCAAATATCAAAAGTACCAGGAGGTCTCAGGTTCAAATCCAAGAAGAAATAAAAATCCTCTTGTGGCCACGGAGATTCAAATGCGGTGACTCTAGGCTATCTGCAAAGCAGGTAATCGCTCTGAGATTAGTCGGCTCACATAGCAGGTTAGATATCTAGGTTAATAAAAAAAAGGTTAATTAAGGAAAAAATATTCTAAATCTAGAAGATATGAAACTTGAACATAAAACCATGTGAGGGTTTCAAGATTCCAAGTTACATCATCATTGCCATTGGTATTGGAAAAAAATGGCAACATCCTAGTCAATAATTGTTTCAATCTTATGGGAAATAATTGCAAAAATATTGTTCGTCTTATCAAAATTGACAAATTAAATTAAAACCGGTAGACTATCCCTTCTCAATTAAAGTACGTTTTGTTGGAAAATGGCAATTGACAAACGACCATTGGAAATGGAAACGGTCTCGAGTCATTGAACTCTCAAGTAAAAACCATTGTTAGGTTTTTGCTTGGTTATGATTTAAGACTGTTGGGATCAGATGTATATCCGGAAATAAATGCATAACCAAACTATTACTAAAAAACAATATTTCATATGACGGATTTAACCAATGGAACTTTCGGCCACCGGTTTCGACGGATCGTTCAAATGTCGATTTTGACCCATAGCTGTTGACTTCCATTTGTAATCCGTCGAAAAATATGAAAAAATTAACTTATTAATATGATGATTTTAGTGACAGATGACCAACATAATTAAGTAATTAAATGAATTCCATTGGCAATCCATTGGAAAATTATTCAATTTAAAAAAATAAAAAATGATGAATAAATTTATCGACTAATTATCGATGAAATTAAATTTAATATATAATTAAATAAATTTACGTCAGTAAAATTATTTAATCTTAACGATAGATTACTGAAGAAATTTATTTAATTAGAAATTGAATTATATGTTGTCAAATAATTTGTAAAATTTTAAAAAAAAATTGTTAAAATTATACACGTATTATTGACCAAATTTACATAATACATTGGTAATTTGGATGAATTTTTTTTAATTTCTTTCTAAATGTTAATTTAGATTTAATTAATTAAATTTCTATCTAAATATAATTAAATTATTTAATTTATGCTTAAACTTAATAAAAAACACGTAGATGTGTGTAGCGATTCGCATGTACAGATTCACATAAATACTATACATGGATACATGTTAGAGGCACGAGAAGGATATAAGTATTTTGTATTTGGAGGTAACGATTTTATTGAGTTTTAGTAATACCCGACTTTGACTTAGTGTTAATGTAAGACATGGTTTATCTATACTATATTATAAAGCATTGACAAAAACTCTTAAAAACTATTTTTTATGCATGAAGTACTGTTTAGTAATGCATATTACTTAAAATTCAAGATTACAAGTAAGTTATGCGTAAGTACAACTTATTAAAGCTCTATCTTTGAATTCGTGTAACTAACTGCAGATAAACATAATCAAATACAGGATAAACATCTCATTTTAAATATAAAATATCTTAAATATAATTAGGATAATCATTGAGTTCTAACAGAATACTTAATGACAATGATTATCTTTATAAAAGATTATATTATTAAACCTAAATTAAATTACTTTGTTACGTTAAATTAAATTATAATAAAAATTTTGAATTAAAGAAATTACAAAAAAATAAAACTTTTAAGTAGTTAATTTGATACTAATATTGATATATTTTTTTTCAAATTTTTATAATATTTTCAAATTTATATCTTATCTATACTATATTATAAAGCATTTGACAAAAACCTCTTAAGAACATTTTTTATGCATAAAGTACCGTATATTAATGCATATTCTTAAAATTCAAGATTACAAGTAAATTATGCACAAGTAAAACTTATTAAAGCTCCATGTTTGAATTTGTGTAACTAACTGGGGATAAACATAATCAAATAGAGAATAAACATCTCATTTTAAAATATAAAAAATCTAAAATATAATTAAGATAATCATCGAATTCTAAGAAAATAGTTAATTATTATCTTTATAAGAAAATTATAATATTAAACAAAATATAAGTTACTTCCTTATTGAACCTAAATTAAATTATAATAACAAAATTGAATTAAAAATTACACAAAAAATAGGAATTTTAAATAGTTAATTTGATACTAATGTCGATATATTTTTGTCAAAATTTTATAATATCTTCAAATTTATATTTTATTAAAAAATAAAACATCATCGTTTTTTCAAAATCACATAAGACCATATTATAACATCGATTGAGATAAAGAATAAAATAAAATATTAAAATCAATATGTATCTCGTTGCATTGCACGAGTACCATTCTAGTCAATTATTGATGTTGAATATGGTTTTGTCATTCAAATAAATCTAAGTATTGATTTATAATAAGGGTTTTATTCTTTATTTAATGTATTATCAAAAAAATTTAATTCTGTCATTGTAACCAAGATTCATACAACCAACGACTGTGATATCTACGATCGTGATTATGTCCGACCACAAGACCAATGACCCTTTGATAGTCCCGAAGGGAATGGCAATAAACAGAAAGTAATTGCAGAAGGGGGTTGAATACAATTACACAGACTTTTTTCAACTTTTTAATTCTTATTGATTTATATCAAGAATTAATACACACAKAAATACAAAAGATTGTTGCGGAAGATAGGAAAGGAAAACCTAACCTAAACAATCTTACAAGGAGAAGAACTTTCAAGAACAACACAGAGAGTTCTTGAAAGGAAATGATGAACAATAAGAATTTCTTCGCACACAGGAGAGCAAGGGAGAAGAAGAGAATAGCCGATTGCTTTGAGAATGCACTAAGTAATCTTTCAAAAGCCAGTTATGTGCATGGGAGATGCACACTGCCTTTTTATACTACCTTCAGCATTTAATGCATGGGGACACTTGTCACTTGAGGATAAGAAGGCAGGGGTTGACTTGATCAATGTTGATATCTCATTTTCATCGTACACAGCGTGCATACAACAC
>NC_037532.1:26753135-26759450 GCF_001531365.2 Cynara cardunculus var. scolymus | reverse complement strand
CCAATAACTACTAAGTGTTGCTAAGGTAGGGGAACAGATCAGTGGGTCATCACCAAATCAATAAGTGACCCAACAATCCCACCCTATTTGATGATGGCACAAACACTTAGAAAGAAATAAATACAAGAAACACAAACTCTAAAATTCTTTGAGAAGAAGAACTTATAAATTATGTGACTCATGTACATATTCTTTCTGGGTTCTTTTCTTTTCTTTTTTTTGATTTCTTTTTAATTTTTTGATTTTTTTAAAACTATAAACGTATATACAAACAAATAATGAATCAGAGATAAACAAATAAAGAATGAGAAATTTAAAGTAAATACTGAAAAATCAAATTGCATTTATACTAGACAATGAATTAAATACTTACAGTGAAGAGAGTAGTTCAAGAAGAAGAAATCACATAGGAAAGCTAGCAATCATCATCTACTTTCATAACATTTGAATCAACCACTATAAGAACATCTTTTCTCTTCAGTTCATCCGAGATCAATGTATAAAAGACTCTTCTGGCTTCACCAATTTTGATTATACTCAGTATCACGCGCAATAGCTGAGAATCAGCTATAGGTATCTCAAAAGCTCGGAAAAATCGAAGGCAACTACTCGCGTCCCAGAAGAATATTTCATGCTCAGGAGTGGACAAGATAGTTCCTTACGGATGACAAACATCTGAAGGAAGGGTAAGATCAAGATATGAAACATCAGGAGCCTTACCTTCCTTTGATAATTTCTGAATAAGCGAGTCTTGATTCTTGATGGTCTTCGAGGCAGAAGCAGATTTAGAAGAGCCAGCTTTGCTTAATATTTGCTTTAGAAAGGAGAGTTGTGGAGGGGAAGGCAGCTTGTAATGCATCTTGATCATTTGTATCTTTTTCAGAAGGCGATACAGATGACACAAGACAAAATCCTTGTACATACTTCTGCTTTTACTTAGAAACTTGATGATCTCCATCCACTCAGTAAGACCATAGGAATTGACCCAAGATAGCTTTTCTGTCCTTACTATTCCGTTTTCTCGACCAATAATCACATAGATCAGATTGGAATCATAGGTCAATTTTTGAGGACCTTTGATTCTGGCACTGACAATTCGAGTAGTAAGGAAGCGTCGGAGAATTGATTCATTAAACCATTTGATTCTTTTCTCTTTGGTTTCTTCAGTCTCAGAAAGTGGAACCAAGGAGTGAGATCTGTTGGCTTCCTCAAATTGTTTTTGAAGAGCAATTGAGTTGGCCGCATCCTCAGCAGAAATACCTAGGAGATGAAGATCAGTTTCTTGAGGACATGAAGCTTTAAGCACAAGTCTATCAGCTGAGGAGACTTCAGATTGATATCTAGCAATTTTAGCTGCTTTAGCTGCAGCCGCTTCTTCATCTGAGGTCATAGGTGCCTTTCCTTCTCTGTGAGTTGGGACTAAGTCCCCAGAAGCAGTGGGAATATCATCTTGAGAAGGTATAATACCAACATCAACAGATAATGAAGGCATAGAGCACGGTTGCTCCCTCTTAATAGGTACTGTGGCTCTATCATCATGATCAAATAGCTCCCCCTTAATAGGAGCATCACAGTCTGACTCAACTGAGGATGAAGAGGTAGAAGAGGTAGAAGCTGAGTCGTCGTCCCCGTTGTCACTGATAGTAGGGTCAACTGTCTTCTCCCCCTTAGTGGTAACAGGGGAAGGTCCATTAGCAGGAACAGAAGAACCCTCCACATTGGCATGTGAGGAAGGCACATAAGCAATAACATGAGAAGTGGGAGTAAGGGGAGCACCTGAGGCACGTAGCAGACATGATATACCACGATGAAGACCGCCAAGAAGAGCATAATCAGACTCAACACGTCGACTGACGTTGGCTAACATAACCCTGTCCTCTTCCGTGAACTGACTGGGACCCAAGTCAACAGATAATTCTGTATCTCTATCCAAGAACAACTTGGATATTTGTGTCTGTGCATCCATCTTGGAGTGAAGATCAGTTAGAGATTGAAGAATTGCCTGATTTGTGGCAGCTTGACTTTTCGATCGAGCACGAAGATCAGCTACAGCTTCAGAGATGCTAGATTGAGAATCGAAGAAAGCAGTCATACGAGCATCAAGAGAATCAACCGTAGCTTTAATAGCAATGAAAGCAATGCTATGATCTGTCAAGGCGGCACTGTGCCGACGCAGTTCAGATGTAACGCTGGAGGCAAAGCAGTCCAATCTCCCAGATAAATCAGTGCTGAGGGAGGCCTGTTGAGAGATGAGCAGCTGACACTGAGATGTGAAACCTTTGAACATGTCCACCACCTCAGTGGGTAGGGCATAGATCACCTCAGGAGGGGAGGGGGCTGAGAACTGAAAGCCCGGTGCAGAAGGGGGACTTGAGGGAGAAACAACAGTTGGAGTAGGGAGCAAGCTTTGATTGGGCTTGCTGACCCACGTGGAGAAGAAACACCAACACTCTTAGTACCATCGGCGCCCTGAGAGTCACCGATAGTAGTATCACTAATGTTGGCGTGAGGCTCAACATCTGTATCAACGATATCAGCGTGAGGCTCAATATTTGTTTCAGCAACACTGGCTAGAGGCTCAGTGTCTGTATCACGAACACCGGCGAGAGGCTCGGTGTCTGTATCATCGACGCCAGCGTGAGGCGGGTCGCCGATTACCACTGTAGTAGAGGTAGTAGGCTGGTAAGGCTCACTATCTACATCCATAAGAAGATAATGGAGATAAGGGATGTCAGTATCAGACAAAGCTAATAAATCATCCATCCGTGCAATATCATCAAGATCATCGATCTCGGGTGATAGGCCGTGAATAAGTAGAGGAAAGGAGAGACCTCGAAAAGGGGAGGTATCCGAGTCATCACCAAGGTCTTGTAGAGATGCCAAGGTGGAGTCATGTGGGATCCCCGTATGTACAGCAGTGTCCTTTTGAGAGGGCACTGAGGAGCTAGGGGGTGTAAAGCAGATGTCCTGGGCTCAGTAGGACCAATTTCAACAACCTTGGATTGTTGAGAGTCCTTGGTTGGAGATGTGTTTTTAGCCCTTTTTGGCTTCTTGGTCTTCGTAGAGGAAGAGCCAATAGTGGATAGTCTAGAATGACTCCGCTTTGAGTGAGAGGGGTGAGAGGCGGGGTGAGACTCTGAAGGCGCTTTCGAAGTCATAGCCTCAGAAGCAGATGCGGAGGATGGGGGAATAAAACTATCTGCCAGCCGTCTCAGGACAGAGGAGGCGGCCTCTTTTGAAGCAGTAGCTGAAGAAGTAGAAGGGGAAGGGGCCACTAACATGGAGGAGTGATGGGTGACCGGAGCAACATGAGGAAGGTCCCCAGCTACTGTGGTCACAGAGCACTCTCCCCAGACAGGGTGAGAAGAGGTGGCAAAAGAAACCATACCTGAAGGAAGAGGAAGATCTGTAGATAATGATGTTTTCTTCAACGTCTGAATGCCAACTTGAGACACTTTGAGGTCATAGAAATTATCAGTATTGGCCGGCATACGTGACCCAAGTTTGTCAGCAATCATCATGGATATAAATCTAATGGAAGGCACAATAGAGCTTTTGGCACTACCCATCTTCTTTACCAACTCCCCAAACAAATAACCAGCAAAATCAATTTTTCTTTGAAAAATTAGTGCATAAGCTAGTTGGGTAACCGAAGCGGGTGACTGATCCATTCCGCCGGTTTTGGAACTCAAGCATTGAATAAGATGTGAAAAGAAAAAGTTCCAAATACCACCCATATTCTTCCTATAAAGAGTGCTTTGTTTTATCAAAGCAGGGTCTTGTACATAGCCCATAGTGGAAGCAACAATATGCAGATTATCAACATATACTAGCTCATCATAAGAGGGATAAGTAGGTAGCTCTAACACCCTCCTCAAATCATCACCAGTAAAAGATACATCATTGGCAGATAATACAGTGGCATGCACAGCTTTTGTTGACGCATCATATACACAACTAGCCCAAAATGCACGTAGGAGAGATTTACTCATCTTTGGAAAATAAGTAAGAGCTTTGAAAAGAGGGCACTTACGTAGAAATTCGATGATGATGAAGAAATCTGGATACTTCTCATTGTGATCCAACAATGCGACAAAATTGCACGAAGAAAATGTAACATTATCAGCAGTGAGGGAAACAGATATCTTAACCTTTGGAGCTTTGGAGGGAGTTCCAATTTGAGAAGCCATGGTTGATAATACTTGAAAAAACACAATAAGCTTGAGAGATAAAGGTGGAGGTTTTAGAGAAGATGAGAGGTTGAGGGTTTTAGAGAAGATGAGAGTTTGAGGGTTTTAAAAAGGGAAGAGGATGAAGTAGTTGTAAAAAGAGAGAAGGGAAAAAGATGTTGGGTAAAAAAGGTGAAGCCTAGGGAAAGCAAAAAGGTAAGACTTGACAAGTTAAGAAAATAGGTGAGATAGGGGTGTGGGTTTGGGTCTTGGGTGAGTAGTAGGGGGATGGGATGTGAGAAGGTAAGGGAGAGGTTTAAAAAAGATGTTCGAGACTGGGGGACCAAAAAGCTAAGGGGTTAGGATCGTCTTGCTATGAGTGTGTGAGGAAGAAGCCGGCCCAAGGGGTAGGCCGAATAGGGTTCCGTTTAGGGGGGAGGAACCGAGCAGTAAAGAGAAGGGCCGATCGAGAGTGAGTCTGAGAGGAGAGGGATCGGCTTGTATGGAATGCAAAGCCGAATAGGTAAGGGAAGGGGCGGTTTGAGCGATTGGTGAGGCCGAAGATGTGGAAATCAGTGAGGAGGAAAGAGGAGAGGGAAACGGTTTATCGAAAAGGGAATCGGCTAGAGGTAGTTTAAGGAGGCCGATTGAATCGGCTTGTATATAGGGATGGGGTCGGCTTGAGAGAGGAGGTTTGTGAGGCGTGAGGAGGGGTTCGGTTTGGGTAGTGAAAGCCGAGTGGAAAGGACCGAGAGAGGGAGAGGCAGGTCGAACTAGAAGAGGCCGAGGGAAGGGAGGTTGGGGGGTCGGCTTGTGAGAAGAAAAACGTGTGAAACCGATTAGAGAGGGTAACCGATTGGGGGTGGGGGGATAGGATCCAATTGGGTTTAGGGGTGGTTGAAATCGGCTTGGGGTTTATAGGAATATTCCGAAGAGGAGCCGATTGAGAGAGGGACCAAGAGTGAGGAGGCCGATTGAAAAGAGGTTTCGGCTTGCTTTCGGCTTAGGTAGGGATAGGGGGTAAGGGGGTCGGCGTGTGAGTGTATAGAGAGGTGAGATCGGCTTGTGGATTGGGATAGGTGAGTGGTGGTGTGAGGAGAGGGTTGGGATCGGTTTGTGTGAATTGAAGAGAGGAGAGACCGATCTAGGGTTAGAAAGGAGAGGGGGTGGGCCGAAGGGTGTGAAAGAGAGAGGGAGTGGGTCGGTTTGTGTGAGAGTTCGGCCCAAAGGGAGAGCCGAAACAGGAAGTTAACAAAAATAAAATCTTATTTTTATACATATATATTTTTTTTAACATAAAATAAATTTAAAAAAATACTAATAAATTTTTTTAAGCAATAAAAAAGAAATTCACACAGAGACTTTTTAGAGAAAAAATAGAAATTGATTTTTAAAAAATATGAGAGTAAAACCCATCATTTTCAAAAAAATAATATTTTAGAAAGAGAGAAGCATACACTCACACAGATACCAGACTATTTTTGAGCAAATGACACACAACATTTTTAGAGAAAACACACAACCCAAATGAATTAGTGAAGACTCAAAAATTATTTGTCAACATTTAACATTCTCAACTCACTAATCAAAAAATTAAACCGAAATTCATCAAGAGGCTTGGTAAACAAGTCAGCAAGTTGATAGTCTGTAGGGATAAAATGAAGTTCAACATCACCTTTCATCACATGACCTCTAATAAAGTGATATCGAATGTCAATATGCTTCGTACGAGAGTGAAGAACTGGATCGTTGGCAATAGCAATGGCACTTGAATTGTCACAGAAAATAGGAATTTCTGTGAACAACTTATCGTAATCAGCTAACTGATTTTCATCCACAAGACTTGTGCACAACAGCTACCTGCAGCAACATACTCAACTTCAGCTGTTGAGGTGGATACAGAGTGTTACTTCTTGCTAGTCCAACTGACTAACTTTCCACCCAACAACTGACARCTACCAGTTGTACTCTTTCTGTCAATTTTACAGCCTGCATAATCAGAATCTGAAAAAYCTGTTAGATCAAAACCTGAGTCTTTAGGATACCAAAGACCTAGATTGGGAGTACCTTTCAGGTACCTGAAAATACGCTTAACGGCTGCCAAGTGAGATTCCTTCGGATTCGCTTGGTATCTTGCACAAAGACA
>NC_037532.1:26747957-26752841 GCF_001531365.2 Cynara cardunculus var. scolymus | reverse complement strand
ACTCATTTCATATTTACTTTGCATGAGTTTTGAAAACTTTCTAAACATAGATTCTTTTGTGGCACCGAATATGATATCATCCACATAAATTTGTATAAGAATAACATTACCTTTATGTTTCCTAAGAAAAAGGGTGTTGTCAATTTTACCACGGGAGAAGCCGTTCTCCAAAAGAAAAGCAGAGAGAGTGTCATACTATGCACGAGGAGCCTGTTTGAGACCATACAAAGCTTTGTCTAATTTATAGACATACTCTGGATGTTTAGGATCCTTAAAGCCTGGAGGTTGCTTCACATAGACTTCTTCAGTAAGTTTCCCATTCAAGAAGGCACTTTTGACATCCATCTGGAAAACTTTGAAGTTCTTGAATGCAACATAGGCAAGGAAGATTCGGATAGCTTCCAACCTTGCTACTGGAGCAAATGTCTCATCATAATCAATGCCTTCCATTTGCCTGTATCCTTGGGCAACGAGTCGGGCTTTGTTGCGAGTCACCGTTCCGTTCTCATCCATTTTATTTCTGAAGATCCACTGTGCCAATAATTGTTTTGTTGGTTAGTCGGGGGACCAGATTCCAAACTTTGTTATGCTCGAACTGCAGCAATTCTTCTTGCATGGCACTTATTTAGCTAGGATCATCAAGGGCTTCTTCAATTCTTTTAGGCTCGATGAGAGATAGAAAATTGACATACAAACAGATATTACCAGCACCACGACGTGTTTGAACACCTGCTTGCTGATCACCAATGATTTGCTCTATTGGGTGATCTCTGGTCCACTTAGTGGCAGGAGGAAGAGGAAGAGGAAGAGGAAGAGAGGTAGAGGCACCGTCAGCATTCGTCAGAGGATTGGAATAAACGACTACTGAGGTTGGGTTACCAATGTCCCTAGTATAAGAAATAGGAACATGGACACCAGTTGAGGGTTCCACACAGGAAAAAGGTACCGGATCGGCTGGTTCTTATTCAGGACAGACCGATGGGATATACATGTTGAATGAAAGATCTTCATTCTCATCTTCCTCAACAGGTGGAACATCATCTCCATTAGAATGTGAAGGTCCACCGAGTGGAGTTGAATTCTCAGAGGAGTGAGATTCCAACCACTTATTGAGCTCAAGATCATCACTTTGAAATGATGATGTTGCAGGCACTGATCCAGATTCATCAAATCTGACATTGACAGATTCATCAATGCACTGACGACGCAAGTTGTACACYCGGTAGGCTTTAGAGAAGAGAGAGTAACCAACAAAGATTCCTTCATCAGATTTAGGATCAAACTTTCCTAACTGATCTCTGTCATTTAGAATATAACATGCACTACCAAACACATGAAGGAAGCTGATGTTTGGTTTTCTACCATGAAATACTTCATAAGCAGTCTTATTGTGTCTTTTCACAATTATAGACCTATTTTGAGTAAAGCACACTGTATTGACAGCTTCAGCCCAAAAATAGGTCGGAAAACTTGGTTCACTTAGCATTGAACGTGCAGCTTCACATAGTGTACGATTTCTCCTTTCAACAACTCCATTATGCTGTGGAGTCCGAACTGCTGAGAAATTTTGAGAAATACCCTTGTCATTAAAGAAGCTTTCAAGAACACTGTTTTTGAATTCAGTGTCGTTGTCACTTTGAATTGATCTGACAAGTTGACCATTCAAGACTTCAGTCCGTTTCACAAAGTTGATAATTTCTTCAGCTGCATCACTCTTGTGTTGAAGAAAGAAGACCCAAGTATATCTTGARTACTCATCCACAATAACAAGAGTATAACGTTTTCCACCCAAACTTTAAACACTCACAGGACCACAGAGATCCATGTGGAGCATGTGCAAAGGGGTGGAAATAGAAGAGCACATCTTGGACTTGAAACTTACTTTGGTTTGCTTGCTTTTTTCACAAGCAGCAGCACACAGCTTCCATTTGTCATATGCCAGCTTCGGAAGTCCAATAACCAGATCTTTACTAGAAAGATTGTTGATGGTTTTGAAGTTGATATGGGACAACCTTTTATGCCATAGCCAATTTTGATCAGCAGTAGCCTCGAAGTAGAAACAGATGTTGGCGTCAGAAGAGCTAGAAGAGTCCATGTTGATCATATAGACATTATCCTTTCGGACACCAGTTAATACCTTCTTGCCAAAAGAGTCAAGAATAGTACACTGGTTTTCTTCAAACTTCACAATGAAGTTGAGATCACATAGTTGACTGATGCTTAACAGATTGTGCTTCAGTCCATCCACATAGGCTACTCGGTTGAAGGTAACTGAGCCTTTAGAAAGAACACCATATCCTCTAGTAGTACCTCTAGCATTATCTCCAAAGGTTACAGAAGGACCAGGTTCAGACGCATAGTTGATCAACAGGAACTTGTTTCCAGTCATGTGTCTTGAACATCCACTATCCAAGTACCATATCTGTCGGTGTCCTAATCCCTGCAAACACAAATAAATCAGTTTTTAGGTACCCATTTTACAATGGGTCCATTGGGGTTAGGAGTATCTTCTTCCTTCTCTTCTCTTACTGGCCTAGAGATTCTTTCTTTGGGACAGTTCTTGGCCATGTGAAAAGTGTCACCACAGTTATAACATTTTCGATAAATAAACACAGGTTTAATAGGAATTAAAGGTGTGTGCTTAACCATGTTAACATGTTTTTTGGATTTTTTTAGAGAAGAAGAAGCTTTGGAAGAAAGGACAGAGGAAGAAGAGGGTTTTGGACCAAGAATCCCTTTTTCAGACTCATGGATAGGTTTCTTAGAAGARGTAGAAACCTTGGAAGCCTTTTTCAAAGAAACTGGTCTAGGAACGAACTTAGTAATAGAAGGTACTGAGGTACCAGTCTGAGAAGCAACAGCTGACTGAGATGAGGTAGCCAAAGGCTTATGTTTCATCTTGAGTTTGGATTTTGGCTTCTTATTCTTGATAGGCTTGTCCACAGACTTGCCTTTCTCAGCCGTAGAGAAACGACGATTCAAATGATGCTTTAGATGCTCAGATGTTTTAGATTTAGAAGAACATGTATCAGAAGATTCCTTAAGCGAGAGAGAGAGTTAAACACACAGTCGNAGTTTGGATTTTGGCTTCTTATTCTTGATAGGCTTGTCCACAGACTTGCCTTTCTCAGCCGTAGAGAAACGACGATTCAAATGATGCTTTAGATGCTCAGATGTTTTAGATTTAGAAGAACATGTATCAGAAGATTCCTTAAGCGAGAGAGAGAGTTAAACACACAGTCGACAGGAACATTCTCAGATTCAGTGTTTGAACTTTTTCCTTTGACAAAAATTCCGAACTTAAGAGATTTTCCATTTTCATTGGATCTAGGAGAAAGAGATCCAACAGAATCAGATAAGTGAGATGGAGAGGAGGAAGAAAGAATGTGAGAAGAAATGCACATAGAGTCATCAGGAGCACACATATCCATAACATCATAACCTAGACTAGTCTTTACATCAATAGGAAGTTGATCAAGTAAAATTTTATCTAGGTTCTTGGATGATCTAGYCYATTTTTGWAGAATGRCWTTTTCTTTCTCCAGCTTCTCAAAGACCTTAGTTTTTTCTTTGTTAAGAACATTGTTTATTAACTTTTGTTCTTTAAAGTCATTTTTCAATTTATCAAAGTYTTTCAGTTGATTTATGCATTTATGTAACTGATTAGTTAGACTTTTGATTTCAAGGTCAGCTTTCTTCTTAGCAGATCTAGCATTGTAAAGATCAACAGATAAAGAATCATAAGCTTGAACCTTTTCAGATTCAGAGAGAGAGAAGAAGTTGTTTACCTTCTTTAGTTTGACCAGATCTTTGGCATCCTTTGAGGTAGAAGGTAGATCAGCAGCAGCAGCAGAGAAGGAGTCCTTGACAGAGTCTTCTATCTCCTGGATGTTGGCCATAAGACACAGATGTGCCATGTCCTCATCACTGGAGGAAGAGGTTGGCTCATCAATCCAGTCATGAGTTTCAGCGATGAGACCCTTACCTTTTCTCTGAARGYTCAGGTTCTTTGCCTTTTCTCTCTTGTACTTTGCCTTGTACTTATTGTGAGAGGATCGGCTAGAGGGATGAGAAGGATGACGCTTAGAGATCCTTTTGCTTTTGCACTCAACAGCAAAGTGACCTTTCTTGCCACAGTTGAAGCACTCCTCATTTGACAGTTCAAGAGGAGTTGACTTAAATTGATCTAAGGTTCTTCGGTCGGTGACCTTAGATCTGGGAGATAAGGTAAAAGAGCCCTTTTTGGCATACCTTTTGAAGTTGGTAGCCATCATGGCCATGTTGTCAGCCAAATCATTAACTGAGAGTTCATCACCCTCATCATCAGCATCATCAGCATGACTTTCAGCAAGTTCTTCTTTTCTGACAACATCTTCTTCAGTGTCAGATAGAYAAGTGATACGAGGTTCACTGACTGGCTTCCTCATATCGTTGGAGAGAAGGACAATAGGAGAAGAAGTTTTGGGATCCTTCAATAATGCCTTTTTGAGAAGCTTGGTTTGCTCATAATTATGGAGAGTTCCATAAAGAGCAGTCAGAGGCATATTTTCAAGATCTTTACTTGTCTTGATACAAGTGTAGATGTTTTCCCAGAAGTCAGGTAAACAGTCCATGAACTTGCATAGGACTTCTTCGTTTTCATAGACTCTGCCATGAAACTTCAGATCATTGAGAAGGCTGTTAAACCTATTGTAGTACTCAGTGAGATACTCACCTTTTCCGTGCACAAAGAGCTCATATTGCCTTACAAGGCCAATCTTCATGCTTTTCTTTACTACGATGGTTCCTTCATACAGAACACATAGGGTGTTCCACACGTCCTTGGCAGTAGAAAGGTTTACCAGGGAATGGAAGACATCATCAGGAAGAGAGAGGGCAATGATA
>NC_037532.1:26746783-26747182 GCF_001531365.2 Cynara cardunculus var. scolymus | reverse complement strand
AACTTTTTAATTCTTATTGATTTATATCAAGAATTAATACACACAGAAATACAAAAGATTGTTGCGGAAGATAGGAAAGGAAAACCTAACCTAAACAATCTTACAAAGAGAAGAACTTTCAAGAACAACACACAGAGTTCTTGAAAGGAAATGAAGAACACTAAGAATTTCTTCGCATACAGGAGAGCAAGGGAGAAGAAGAGAATAGCCGATTGCTTTGAGAATGCACTAAGTAATCTTTCAAAAGCCAATTATGTGCATGGGAGATGCACACTGCCTTTTTATACTACCTTCAGCATTTAATGCATGGGGACACTTGTCACTTGAGGATAAGAAGGCAGGGGTTGACTTGACCAATGTTGATATCTCATTTTCATCATACATAGCGTGCATACAACA
>NC_037532.1:26739147-26746253 GCF_001531365.2 Cynara cardunculus var. scolymus | reverse complement strand
CTTGAGTCCATGAAGATTTTCAATCTTCGGTCTATGAAGATCTTCAATCTTCGGTCTATGAAGATCTTCCTTCAATCGGCTTGTAGCTTCAAAATATTTTCAATATGCATTTAAGCTACTTCAAAGTCTTGGTGTGTATATTAGACAGTTGATCCACAACACCGCATCGGTGACCTTCTGTCTTCACATCGACCAGTCTTCGATTTTGCCAATGGCTTTAAGTATGTACCAAGACACCAAYTTAYAAAGAACCAATAACTACTAAGTGTTGCTAAGGTAGAGGAACAGATCAGTGGGTCATCACCAAATCAATAAGTGACCCAACACCCTTGGTCAAAGGTTTCCTACGACTATATGATTTATGACCCTTGGTCAAAGATTATTTATCTACAATCGAAGTTTCGGTCAACGTGTGATACTAACAACGCACATTTATTACATTAACCGTTATGTATGGTTTTTATTGTAGGAATAAAGATGTATGCGGTTATTAACTATAAAATATTATAACGGCAAGCTAAGATTGAAATTCATAACAACGATTTTCTTCATTTAATGGAAATCAAAGTCGACCTTTGCCCCAGTCTCTAGAGTCATCTATAAAAGGCCAGAAGAACTAAAGAAACAGCCTCGAGATCATTAGTACATACACGCATACGAAGTTTCACAAGCAGAAGCAACCTCTTTACTATTTTCCATGTCTGATGTGTTATCTTGTTTACATCATTGTAATTGTTCTCAAGGATGACGACCCTGATTCACTTATCTAGTGCATCAACGATCTCATGTGTTGCTCGTAGTTTTTCCCTTGTTTCAGGGGTTTTCCACATCACCAATTCCTTTGTCTCACCTACTTTCGTTTTTGTTATTTTGTTGTGCTTATTTCAAAATGATTGATCTTTAGTTCTAACAGCTCCATAAACAAACCTTAAATTATATCTAGTGTAATTTTTGGCATAAACAGTTGTTTTCTCTTGATCATCAAGATACATAAGTGTGTGGCTATAAGAGAATTTGCATCCATGAATGTAAGTAATTCATGACCAGTTTCCGTGTCGATCATAGCGTGGCAAAGACTGGGAGAATGATTTCCCTTATAGTATTAACAGTGTCCCAATTAAAGTAGACAAGAACTATTGGTCATCTTGTGATTTCATTATCTGGGATGCCCATATCGTGCAGAGTCTGAAAGGAAAATGTCGTTTATCTGTGACGCCCATGCTGTGAAGAGTCTGAAATGAAATTTCGTTGCCACAACTTCCTCCGTCAATTAATAGTCTTTGTCGAACATTTTTTTATAGTTAATTGATTGATTAACCCATCATGGTGGTGTTCATTTGGGTTGCAGATATCATCGTCGTTGAACGAGATGGGCGTAGATTCCATCGACTCCTTAGACCGGTCAACCTTGAAACTAGACTACTTGTCTGGTAATTTATCAGCATGGATCTTTGCAGCAAAATAGGTTATTTCACATATATCTGAACTGTCAGTTATACAATTGATTATCTTAGTATGTATATATGACCGGGGGGGGGGGCGTGGATAGTTAGTCACTGGAATTTCCTTCATAAGAAAACCATGTAGATGTCCCTTCAAAATAAGCCATGTTATTTCTCTTCGAAGTGATATAAAATCATTGGTGGTATGTCTATGGTCGTCATGGAAATCACACCAATTGAATTTGTCATTTTGGGTGTCTAGTTTATCAGTTTTCTTGGGCCATCTTACGATCGTTTTCATTGCTTTAAGGGCTTCGACCAAGTCTTTTGTCGTCCTTTTGAATTTGTATTCCGAAATCTTTGGGTGCATCATGATGTCTTTCTTTTTGTCGAACCTGCCATTCAAGATCTGGCGATGCTGATCTTGTCAAGGATGACTCTTTGTTTTGAACTCAGGACACTTGACATTTACTAGTCGCTTGTCAGGGTTGCGCTTCTCTATAAACAATATGTCATCCTCGGTACTCATATGAGCCATCATCCTAGCATGTGCGTATTTAAATGTTACAGTTGGATATTTGGTTAAATCCAAATATTATTCTGATTCTTCCTCAAGTTTTCTTTTATAGGATTCTATAGTCGTTTATACATCGAAATTATGAATGTTTATCATTCCAAAGTCGAATTGGTTGAAATATTTTTTGGACTGATTCCCTCATTCTTCCGAGTGATGTAGTAAAGGTCACTTGTGTCTTTCTCGTTTTTTCTTGTTGTTCGCAAATTGTTGAAAGAACTTGTTTACCAAGTCAGCAAAAGAGTTTATAGATTTAGGCTTTAGATTTATAAGTCTTTGTAGAGCTGATGCGATTAGTGTTGCAGCAAAACTTTTGCATATGCAGACTTCTTGATATTTCTGAGGAATTAAGGTTGTCCACATAAGATGTTTGCAATGAGCCATGTGTTTATTGGGATCCGAGATACCAGAATATTTGGGGTTAGAGGCTGGAATGTTGTATGTTTTAGGTATCTTGACCAAGGTTATTTGGTCGGCAAAAGGTGATGCTTGGAGACCATTAGGAGGTTCCACATCAACTGAGATAACGGCTCCAAGAAGTTTATATAACTACATCAAAAGTTTTTCATTTTGTTCTTCTATGAGTTTTAAATGACGAGCTGTAAGGTCATCTTGGTAATTGGTCGAGATAAAAGTAGGGTGTTATCCCAGAACTTTGGGGTTGAACGCCAGCGGTCACAGGAAAACCATTTTTTTATGGGACAACCCATAATCATCTTTAATGCCAGGAGCGAAAAATAGGAGACTTGGGGTCAGAAATGTTGTAATTGGTATGGATGTCGATGACAGTAGGATGGTTTATCGAGAATAGAAAGTGAAGTTTGGAGGAAGCGGTGGAGAGCGGAGGTAAAACATGAAATTTGAGGAGTTTTGATTGTAGGACCAATGGATGGAGGTCGTGGGAATGTGGCCATATTCAAAGATCTTTGTAGAAAACACTAGAAAAAGGATGGTCCCACAACATTTACAAAAATAGATATTTTTTATAGGAGGCTATTATTTTGCTATGCTAATTGAGATATTTGCTGGAAACCGACTTCTATTTCATCTTGCGAACGAGCAATCATGTCTTGTTGGTTACCTGCAGAAGTCATTTCTACACAAAAAATGAAAATGTAATACAGGAAAAAGCTAGTGTATTTGAACAACAATCTCTAGTTGTAGCCTCACGGTGGGCGTCAAACTGTTTACACAAAAAATTACACAAGCACAATTTAAGGTTTAGATTATGAGACTAATCAACTAAAGATATATCTTTCAAAATAGGCAAGGCAAACAATACAAAAAAGTAAATGAGATGAAAGATTTGGTGATACGGAAAACCTCATCGAGGGTAAAAACTGTGGACGACAGTAAGTATCGTCAGTGTACTATGGACGTCAAACAGGGACATCGACCTCAATAGCAATTATTACAAGGATTGGTTGTGGGTGACCATAATGTGACGTGTATAAATTTAAAGAAAAACAATGAATCCTTCAAATATGTGTTGTAGATTATTCTTCATATTTATGTGTGCTCATGTAACACCTCAATTTCCACATTTGCATATAAACGTGTACTTCATATAAAAGAAATACAATTTACATCACAAAGGTCCCACTAGTACAAGAAACTTATATTACAGAATTTACAATCCAAAATTTCCAAAAGAATATTTTTGTACAATCACATGTATAACAACATGTATCTTCAAAATACATCAATCAACAGGTTGATCTTCAAAATAGCAGATAAACACATAAGGAAAATATTCACATTTTTCTCTTCCCCTTATTATCCCTGGACTAGTCAGACCTGCAATGCATATTTTAAAACAAAAAACGAGGGATAGACCAGGAGGTCTAGTGAGATAACCCTTTCTTTGCAATTACAAGGTAAAGATCACCAAAACCTGTTTAAAACTCACATTGAATGCTCAATCACTTTAAATCAAATATAACTTCAGTAGAACAAAACTACAAGTTATAAAACGATCTTACCACATAAGAAGAATAAACTCAGGTTCTCACAAACATCTGAAATACAACTATCAAAGCTCACAAGTCTCAATTGTTTAGAGCTTATAGTCTCAACCTCCAATATCATATAAAAGAATACCAAGAAATAACAATCATCGGAGTTCTTGATTATTTATTAAAAGATTTTATGATATAACCAGCTTTAAACTTGATTGAAAACTGATTAAATAATAACCAACCACCCTTCGGTTTTATTTCAAATCATTACCCTTTTGAATATTAAAAATAGGATATCACAAAATTATTTGAAAACACGGGCAACTAATATCTCTCGCTATAAGCCATTTTCCCTTCTCAATAACATCGTTGTTATCATTTCAATAAGAGCAATATTCCTAAGTCTTCATGTCACAAAGAAATGTTGACTCAAAATTATCGCATCTTACGGATGTGAAAACAAGAGCTATAATAGTAACCACACACACAAATGTCACCCTTATCAAAATGTACACTTCTCCTTGATATGTCACCCTTATCACATGGTACACCTCTACTTGATATGCCACCCTTGTTTCCACCTCAAATCTATAGATAAATCTGTAGTCTTAGCCAATTATGGCTTTAAAATAGTTTCATATCAGAAATTTTATCTCAAGAACTCTCATAGTTCTTAAATTCACTTTTTTATCTCATCAGAACAATTTTGAAAGAAACAACGGTATCTTTCCTCAAATTAAATCAACATATGGAAGATACAGATTCCCCTTTTTAACTCAAAACAGTTCAGAAACTGTTAAACAACAATTTGAGAAAACAATTGTTTTTCATCGGACAACTCTAGGTGATAAGTACCCCTCATCGGCCAACACAAAAACAACAATTTTAACAACTTATCCTCATCGGTCAATACTCACCGGATAAAGCTATGTCCGGATACACCCTCATTGGACAACACTATGTCCGGTAACCAACCTTACCGGTCAACATTGTCCGGTAACTACCTCACCGGTTAACACTTACAAGATTTAACATTCAACTCGGACATCACCTTGTCCGATGAGCATCCTCATCGGATAAGACATTGATCTATAACCTCAATCTGGTTGGGAGTCTTAAATATTAAATCGTTCAATATTTTGAAGATGATGTGCCTAATCCGGACATCTCTATTCCCGATAAAATCCTCATCGGACAATGAGTGTACTAAATCCACTGCTCACCGGTCAAGGCATGGCCGTTAAGGAACCTTCATCGGACAACACTCTGTCCGATTACAGGCCCTTATCGGACCATGCAACTTAACATAAACATACGAACATACAAATGCATATGTTGATCAGCTGGAAATGCTTAGTCTGCCGTGGGCAAAGATTTGGCAATCGTGCTAATTCTCAAGTCTCTGACCAAGCCATATGACCAGCTGATCCTGAACTATAATTGCTTCTGATGCTCAAAACTGCTGAGAAGAAAATTCCAACCAAAACCCCAACAGTTCTGATGATCAAGAAATAAAACATCGAAAAGAAGTTGTGTGGTCATGTGAAAGGAAAGGGCAAAGCCAAGCTCGTTTCCCCAAAGGTTGTGCCTCAAAAAAAAAAGGAAAACCCTGTCTAAGGATGTCGAATGTTACCATTGTGGTAAGATAGGTCTCTAGAGGAGGAACGATCCTGCCTACCATCTTGAGCTAAAGAAAAGCAAAGCTGGTGAGGCCAGCAAGTCAGGTATATCTCTATATGATAGGATCTTACAATGTCCAAAACTCATGATATATATAAGTGAAAGATCATGTGAGAAGGGAAATTATAGTGAGAAGCGTAAGAAGGGATATGAACTCTTTTGATCACTTTTAATCTCATGCCCACCTATGAATTGCGCTTTAAAAGAAAAGTGATCTGGTGCATCTCAGTGCACCTCATTAATATTGACATTCAATTAGAATTGATCTAAATGTGGAGATCTCTTCTTATTTTTCTCACCATAACTTCTCTTCTCACCGGAACATGGCCCTATATATAGGCGAAGGATCGTGTGAGAAGCGTAAGAAAGGATCTTTACCCTTGATCACTTTTACTCTCTTGCCCACCCATGAATTGCGTTTCTCATGTGAATTGGTCTGATGCATCTCATCTTAATGTGCACCCAAGGGTGGAGATTTCTTCTTACGCTTCTCACTTTAACTCTCCTTCTCACCAACACCCAACCACACACACACACATATATATATTATAAAACTATTTAAAAATTCAAATATAATATATTAGTTTCTTTTCTATATTAATTTTAATTTGTTAATATCAAGGACGATGATTAAAAAATGGAGATTGAACAACATTTGAAATTTTTTTGAGGATATTGTGGAATATCGAAAAATTTGGAGAACTCGTTGGTCTTGGAGAAAGTCAGAATACGGAGACATTGGGTGTATTTGAGAGCTTTCTTGATTCGCAATGTCTTTTTTTCCATTTCTTGAAGGAGAGGTGTGAGTAACGAATCATATATATATACATATATATATATATAGGTTTATTTAAGAAGTGGTAAGTATTTGAGAAGTATAGAAGTGATCATAGCCCTTCATCTAGTCAATATTTACGGTTTTAACTATGTAGCACTGGATAATTCATCGCATGGTATAAGGAAGATGAAGGGATAGTTTTTACAAATACGCTGCAAAACAAGTGCATATGTGAACTCATGTGATTCACATATAAACTAGATGTTCATATGTGAATCCATGTAATTCACATATGAACCCGTTTGATTCATATATGAACTATGGGTTCATGTATGCACTTTTTTGCCGTTTATTTGTAAAAGTTACGAAACTACCCCTCTATTTTTCGCTTGACCAGTCAGAGCCGCAAATTTTAACCAGTCAAAGCCGCAATTTTTTACCAATCTTGACCTTATAAAGGGTTAGGATCACTTCCTTACTTCTCAAATATTTTCCACTTCTCAAATGAACATCTCTCTCTCTCTCTCTCTCTCTCTCTATATATATATATATATATAAATAATAGAAAAGATATTTCACAATTATTAAGTTTAATTTTATATATAATGTATTCAAAAAATAATATATACATAATCAATTTCAAAAAGTATTTTAGAGAAAACGAAAACAAAACA
>NC_037532.1:26734412-26739129 GCF_001531365.2 Cynara cardunculus var. scolymus | reverse complement strand
AATAAGTATTTTTTTATAATAATTAATTTCAAAAATTATATATTTTTAAATTATATCTTTTATATATTAAAACAAAATAAAATGGTCAAGAAACAACAAAAAATAGTAATAAAACAAATATAAAAAAGAGTTCTTCTTCAAACACTTGAGTTCTTATTAAAACTCGTGATTGGACAAGAACATTTGTCCCACAATAGAGATTCTTATAAAACCTTAGCATAAATCTCAACAAAAACCTTCATTGTGGATACTCTGACACAATTTGATCCAAGTTTTTTTGAAAACTAAGGGGTTGTTTGATAGTTACTGAATGATTTGGTGTAGAATGATTAAGAGACTCTCATGATATAATGCACAATGAAATATAATTGTTTGGTAATTATTTACAATGAAATTAGGCGTTGAATGGTTAAGGGAGGCCCAAGATACAAATTCATTCAGAGAGTCTTAGAACCATTAAGAGGCAAACTTTTTTTTGTCAAACAAGATTCACCTCTTAGTGATTCAGATGTTGCCTTTTAATGGAACTATTAAGAGGTAAACAAACAACCCCTCATATAGCTTGAAAGATATAAAATCATTGACCAAATTGGGAAGTACCAAGAAATTTTGATACATTCTATATTTAGTAAATTATTCACGCTTACTTTTTGTAATTAAAATAAAGACAACCTGTAAATTTCTGAAGGAATTCAATGTCATAAAAGTTCATAAAATTGAAAGAAACCTGATGTGAACATTGTACTTGAATTTGAAGAATCTTGAAGAACTACAAGCCAACTGTGTGAATGTCGTTCAACTAACATCTAACTAACTTGAATCGTCCGGAATTTATCTCATTCTTCAATTAATGTAAAGTTATGCAAGACATTTGACTCAAGAGTCAAAGACATCTATAAATTTTGTATGTCAAATTCAATATACATTATAGGTTGATTTTCTTTAATATGTTTAAGCATTTTGTTAAACGTCTAACACCTATCCAGTAAAAACCAAAATTAGATCATATGTTTTACGGTAAACTACAAATTATGACCCTGTGGTTTTTGTTAAAACTTACAACGACTTTCGTCTTTGTGCTTTAGAAATTATGGTTTATGTCCATGTGGTTTGTAATTCGTATGTTGTTGTTTTGGTCCCCGAGAGGTTGGGACTAATTCCCTCACTAATTTATCATTAAGTATGAGGGACAAAACTACAATGTATCTTAAACCATGGGGGCAAAAAAATTATATATAAATAGCAAACCACAAGAAAAAAAAAAGCAATAAATTGTAAACCATAGGAATGAAAACCCTAATTTCAAAAACATAAAAACAAAAATGACAGTTTTCAACAACCACGTGAACAAAGAAAGGTAGTTCACTCTAGGTTTTAAACTACCAGGCACATCAAAGGCCTTCAAAGTTGTCCGATGTGTTTTCGGTTGATTTTGAGGGACTTTTTCGGTTTTTTTCTTGATATTTCTTGTACTTTTTAATACCCGAGGTACCTCTCAAAATTTGACAGATACACCTTTCATACTCCAAAAAAGTTTTATTGGCGAAAATAAGGTGAACAAACGATGCCGAGACCCCATTTCAGACAGTGGTAAGTTGATATGAAGAAGACAAAAAAGACAAATGTATTGTGACCCAATCCCAATGTAGTCAAACATGTTGCTCCACAGACAAAAAGAAATAATGACTTAAAATTGACTTTTGAAAAAAATAAAGTTAGTTGGATAGTTGTAACTAAAATGTAGTTTTTGAATTACAAACAATCGAAATACATAGATTTCATAGCATCAAGTTTATAATTATAAAAGATTTGACCATTAGTTGAAAAAAAGTTTAATTCTAATAAAATATACGGAACTTTATTTAAAATGAAGAAAGTAAAAGCTACAAAAATAATAAATAGAGAATAAGTTTTATATACCAACTACCAAGTGAAGGTTTGTTGGGTTTAGAGAGAGATATATATAGAGAGAGACTTGGGATCATGTGAGATTAAAGGTTTTTCGTGAGATCCGTTAGATTAATTTTCAACCCTTGGATTAGATCTACAATATGAACATTCATAATCACAAAATTGTCACGAGACTTCTCAATAATCACAAATTTGTCACCGTACAACTTTAGACCATTAGATCATAGCTTATAAAGTTGATCAATGAACATAAATTGATCTTATGGGTTTCACGAAAAACCATTGGTCTCACGTGAATCCAACGCTGTATATATATATAGTTAATATTGTGATCTTTAAAATACTAAAAAGATTTAGAAAAATTCTACAAATTTTTTCATCTGAATGATTAAGTTCTTAAATTTTTCTTAATGAAAAAATCATTGAATTTTCTTATTTTAAATGATTGAGTACTTCTGGACATTTTTTTGAATAAATAAAGCATTGAATTCTTAAAATTGACTACTTACATTCTTTTATTCTCAAAAAGCTATATGTAACTGTCTAGAAAAAATAATAAAAACTTAAAAGAAACATATATCAGTTTTATCGGTTTCAAACCCTACACCATTCAAACTCCCCTGCACGCAAAGACATCACTTCCCATCAACCACCTTCACCAATCCATCGTCGTCCGTTCTCCATACCGTCCATCAATATCGTTGCCCCTATCATTGATCTCCCTCTTTTTGTTTTTTTTTTTTTTTTTGTCTCTCAACCCCCACCCCCTTTAATTTACAACAATTTAATGGAGTACGTATAGACAGATCAGAAAAGAAGAAAAATTGAACACAAAAAAAGAAGATAAAAAAAAGGGAGATTGATGGGTGATGGGATGGCATGAGGGAGCAATAGCATTTGATGTGAAAGGTTTGAATAACTTAGAAATTGGGACCATTTAGATTCTTTTTTATTTTAAAATATTCTTAACCGGTTATAGATAGCTTTTTTTGGTTTAAAAGAATATAGATAATCAATTTTTAAAATTTCAATGACTTATTTCTTCAAAATGCAAAAATTCAATGACTTTTTTATTCAAAATAAGAACTCAATCTAAATTTTTGGATAGTGTTTTTTTTCTTCTCCTTTGTAGAAAAACAATGGAGATGGTCCAAGTAATTAATGGGATAAACAATGCTTAAAACCCTAATCACAAGCGTTAATTATGCATAGATTTGTAAAGCCTGTCACTTTTACAAATTCACAGACATATGTTTCATGTGTACATTTTCAGACAAAACCACCATTTTAAAATTGATAAAAACTCAAGCACCACTCATTTTCGTACGATAAAACCATCCACTCTAATATATATTTTTTAAATGTCACATCAGTTTTTTAAATTATTTAAAAATTATACATCCCATTATAATGATTTTTTTAGTAATTTCTTGATGGTATATTAGACGGAACAAAATATCACATTTGATAAGATTTTTATGTGGAACGCCACTACACTATAAAATAAGGTAAAATAGACTTATATTTTATCAATATAACTTTAAAAGAAAATTTAATTCTTTTGTAGAACATCAAATATGTTCTTTTTTTTATATCTTATTCATTCTTTAAATTTTATTTATTGTATTTTATATATTTTAAACTTTCATTTTACTGTATTCAAAATATTATTATTTTTTATGTAGTTTCTGTTCTTATTAATTTATATAATCTATTATATATTAATAATAAAAACTATATAGAAAAGGGATAAAAATAAAAATTGGAAACTATATAAACTTTTTATTTTGGTGTCATTTTAATTGTTTTGACGAAAACTGTTAGGGGTAAATTGGTCAATGTATTTATTTTCTTCTGACCAGTTTTGACTAACCGAACACTAAACAGTTGTTCTGTCATGTTATGTTGTCATGCTCTGTCGTATCTTGTCTAGACACCAAATATTTATAAAATGTTTAAACTATATTTTACTCAAATAACAACAAAACTACATTCAAATATTCTTTACTATAACTTATTAATTAAATAAATAAAGTAAAATAAAATAAACTAAATAAATAAATAAATATTTTATTTTTAATTTATAAAATGATTTTAATCCAATAAATTTAATATATTGATAAAAATGAAAGTTTACATTAAACACACAATATTTGATGAATGTTAAAACATTAATTTAAACACACCGATTATAAAATATTAAATTAAAATACAAAGTAAAAACACGAGATTTGAGACATATATATTAGTATGCTATGAGAGATTTGGGACATATATATTGGTTTTATCTGTGTAAAGTTTGTATTTTTATTATGTAATATATTTTATTTTATTGTATTGTAATATAAATTATATTTAACAATTTTAATATTCGTTAATATATTAATGCTAAATTTATAGAATAATCGAATATAACGTTAAATTTAGAGTTTTATAAATAAAAAAATATATCAATATTAGTTAACGGTTAGACTATTTGTATTTTTTATAACCAAAAGCTCATTTAATAAATTATTCATATACCTTTGATAAACATACTTCAAAATATATCAAAAAAACATGACAAAAAATACTGATTTGACATTAATAATTACCCCAAAAGTAATTTCTATTAAAAAATTGATACTCATAAGAGCACCCACATGGAGGATTGCAAATTGAATTGCAAAACCATTTTTGTCAGACATTTGCTCCACACTTGCTGCCATGTAGGATTCAACTTGCAAATTTTGCAATTCAACTTGAAAGCCACGTGGCACCAACCTCCTCTCCAAAACTATTTAAATAAACTATTTTTAATAATGTT
>NC_037532.1:26729411-26730467 GCF_001531365.2 Cynara cardunculus var. scolymus | reverse complement strand
ATTGATGGAAGTTTTATTATTTATGAAACAAAAAATTATAACTTTAACAAACATTTTTCTTATATTTGTTTTTTGACGATTAAATATACTGAACGACAATAAAAATAAAAATAATAATATAAATGTAATAATAATAACATGAAATCATGATCTTTGTGATAACTATCAACTCGTCCCATATTAAAGTGATAAACAATATTTAAAAGCTCGTAACCTCAATTTAATGTGATGAGATAATGTTATGATAACCCGTTCCATATAAACAAGACAAGAAATTAATAAATCTTAAAATCATGAATTATTAATAACTTATATTATAATTTTAAATTATTTAATAAGGTTTTTTTTTTTTTTGCTTCATAATAGAATTGTAAAGCTAAAATTATTTTGGTTCACAAATTAAGGTACGTAATTTCCAAGAACTTGGACAGCACATATATTTCCATTTTCTTTTCGTGGAAAACAAGTAACTGGTTGTGGATTTGGAAAGAAACTATGATCAGTTCCCATCAAAGTGTCCCTTATTTTGGTATGCTTACGTTTGACTACATTTATGTCTTCTCCTCAAAAAGATGTTTTTAGAAAGGGAAATTTATAAAAATAATCGGTTTACATAATCATTTGCCATAAAATAATCATATTTTAGAGGTTTTATCGGAATGACCACACGGATCGCCCCCGGGGGTGATCCGTACACTACGGGAGCGATCCCCCATTAAGTCTTAAAAAAAAATTCCTCAAAAGTCGAGATTACTGTTCATCCTCTCGTTGACCGTGTTTGACCTCGCCCCGGGGCGATCCATACTGTACCCGGGGCGATCCTTGGCGATCCGGGTTTTTTTTTTTTGTATTTTTAATAAAACTGATACGCCATTGAAGTTATATTTTTTAACTTTTTTAGAATCAAATTTCATGGGTAAAGGTTTAAAAATAAACCTTTATAATTATGGAGAAACGAAAATTATTTTTATCTGTTTTGGGTTTCGTAAATCAGATATAATATCTGATTGACGAAATTTGACCTCTATTTTGTCATTTTGTGTTTTTTATTTAACA
>NC_037532.1:26726799-26729106 GCF_001531365.2 Cynara cardunculus var. scolymus | reverse complement strand
ATACATAAAGTGTGTCTTTTTACGTATTTAATTTTAAATTTCACGAGTTTTCGTTATAAAATAACCGGATGATAATTGTTGTATTTTTTTTTAATTTTTTGGTATTTTTAATAAAACTGATACGCCATTGAATTTGTATTTTTTAACTTTTTTAGAACCAAATTTCATGGGTAAAAGTTTAAAAATAAACCTTTATAATTATAGAGAAGCAAAAATTATTTTTATCTGTTTTGGGTTTCATAAATCAGATATAATATCTGATTTACGTATAAATACGTACGTAATTATACGTATAAAATACGAAGTTTCAATTTTTGTACCGTTTATATCTTTTTTTTTACGTAATGCATCTATATATATATATATATATATATATATATATATATACGTTACCGCAATTTATATCGCTTTTTTTACGTTATGCAGCTATATATATATATATATATATATATACACACACACGTTACCTTGGTATTAGGAAAAAAAATCAATTTTTTTTTACCCGGATCGCCCCGGGGCGAGGTCAAACACGGTTAACGAGAGGATGAACAGTAATCTCGACTTTTGAGACAATTTTTTTTAAGACTTAATGGGGATCGTGCCCGTAGTGTACGGATCGCCCCCGGGGGCGATCCGTGTGGTCATTCCGGTAAAACCTCTAAAATGTTGTTATTTTGTGGCAAAGGGTTGTGTAAACCGGTTATTTTTATAAATTTCCATTTTAGAAAATCACTATGGATGTCTGTATGAAATTTCACTATAGAAATTTTAGGGATTAATTCAATCGATAAGAAAAACCGTATTATTGGATATTATTTTCAGAGGTTACTGATTCGAGTCCTACAATCCCACTAGAGATTTTTCTAATTGTTTTTCAGGGATTTGGATAGTTGACGTACGCATGAACTGAAGCGAACATGCACCATTAATAAAAAAAATTACTCTAGAGAAAGCTACCATAACATCACAAACCGAGGACGTTCCAATCTTTTTGGAAGCCTTGCTATATATTCAAAACTTTTGATTGCATTGCATAAATGAGATGACAGGAAATATATGTTGAGAATAAAAATGGGCTAAACCTAAAACGATTGACAATCTAAAACTAAACCTAAACCATTAATGATTTGAACCTAATAATTTCGGATATAGTTTTACACAAGTCGATAAAAAGACCCTAAACACATGTAAATTTGGGCCACAAAACTTTCAGGAGCCCTTTTTAAAAATCTCACATTTAACATGCTAAGAAACGGATGTGCACAAACCATACGTTAATGGCCTTACATCAAAAAAGAAAACAATAATAAACAAATATACTAACTTAAAACCGTCATTGGTTGATCAATTTATAAAGGGTTTGAACCATTAAATACAATATGCAATGAAATAAATTTAAATGTACAAACCAACATATCATATTTTTTAAATGACATCATTTAAGAAAATAATATATTTTCAATGTGATTTATAAATCAATATTATCCTTAAAATTGGTGACGCATTGAAATCTCCAAACGAATATTGTAATGGTATAAATTACAACGCTTTATTTGGTATGCAATACAATAAATATATCTGATCATGTCTAATTATATATATATATATATATATATATATATAAACATAATATTTCTGAAACATTTACTGACATCAAATCAATGCTAAATTTTAAATAGAAACATCGTACAAAGAACAAATAAATAATAGATAGGCAAATATAATGAAACTGAATGTTATAATTACGCCTTTCACATTATATGAATTGGTAGTTATTCTACAAACAATAACAACCACTAACACTTGAAAGTCATACCTTTGATGGATCTTGGGGTAATATTGTTTAATTATTCTTGATGGTTATTAGTTAGCGGTTCTTATAATTTATAACTGTTAACAAATACTGATTAGGTTTATATGTAACCTTAATCATGTTAAATTTGTTATAACCGGGTTTCACATAACCTGGGTTGAGGTAATTTATACATGTTTATTATGTGGATTACGTGAAATATGCATGTCTAAGTCGAAATACATGATATTGTGTATGTGTATATGTGCAAAGATGACATGACGCATATGATTTATACATGTATGCATGTGGTGTGAAACATACATGAGGTGGTGTTTATTGTGTTTAAATGATTCGGGTGGAAACATTATTTTATTATTGAAAAACTTATATCTTCATGGTTAAGAAATCATGAATTTTATAATGCAAAACCACCGCCCAAGATTATTTCTATTGGAGGAAACTTTCACCACCATTGAGTTTTTATAACTAAAATAATCTTCACCGCCTTGGTG
>NC_037532.1:26722486-26725894 GCF_001531365.2 Cynara cardunculus var. scolymus | reverse complement strand
AATTCATTTTGCAAAATCTTTTATGAATTTATGAGTTTGGAAAATAAGCTTTATATATTTGAGAAGCAAGCTTAGTGCTTTAAATCTTTGTTTTTTTAATGGTATTTCAAAAAGATTTTTATACCAAGTCTTTTTATGAAAAACAGACCAGAGAAGCTCTGGTTGACTTACACGTTGAACCAGAGGGGCTCTGGTTGGTCATGTCTTTGAAACCAGAAGCTCTGGAAGAGAGACCAGAGGGGCTCTGGTCGAGGATGTTGAAATATTTTCTAAGTATGGATTTGAAACCAGAGGCTCTGGTCGTGAAACCAGAAGCTCTGGAAGAGATACCAGAGGGGCTCTGGTCCTGGACGTTGAATTATATTTTAAGTATGGTTCAACCAGAGGCTTTGGTCGTGAAGACCAAAAGCTCTGGAAGAGAGACCAGAGGGGCTCTGGTCCTGGTTGTCGAAATATTTTCTAAGTGTTGTTTGAAACCAGAGGTCCGATGGACCGAAGCAGTATGCTTTTAATTTTGCTTCATATGTTGAATGATTTGAAATAAATGTTTTGGTGATCCTCACCCTGCATTACATAGAAGGGAACCTCACTAGACATTCATGTCTAACCCTCATTTTCGTATTTTCAAATTATGTGTGCAGGTAATGATAAGGGAAAGTGTATTATGTGAATTACTTCCCTATATGCTTAGCCGTTTTGGAAGCGTAGATGCTAGGATGCAAGAGCATGTACTTTTGGAATTTTTGGGCTATGTATTTTATATTATAGACTCTTGTATCAAGGACCTATGTGGGGAAAACATATATTCTATATATGAAATATGTGTTATATGCAATGTGTGGATTTGGGGTGTTACAGAGATGGTATCAGAGCCTAAGTTTAAGGGATTTAGGTCATCAATTGCATGATGATGCCTAGACTTAAACTATTCTATTGCATATTAGGGTCCCAGACATAGTTAGAACCTTTGAAATAAATATGATAAGTTAAGAGGTCAGTGTGTAAGGTATTTTCGGATTACATCTGGCCAATGTAATTTTGAATCTACAGGTACATAACGGAACTTAGACACTTTATTATATTTGGGAATGTGAAAATGTGTTATTTAATCATGAAATCTGCCGATGGCAAGTCAGTCCAGAAGATCACAAAGACTAGCCCATCCTGATCTTAGTGAAGCAGAAAATTCTCCCATCGAAGCCCCTATTAGTACCTCACGAGGTAGAGGCAGAGGAAGAGGGAGCAATCAAACAAGGGAAATAAATCATTAATCAGAAGGCTATGTTAATCAAGTATAATCCAATTCTGGGGATAACAATCCAGAACCAGCACCACAGCCAGAATTCGTAACCAGAAATATGCTGGCTGAAGAAATGGGAAAGTTAAGAGAAACCTTAACATCAATATTGAGTATGCCTACAAGGGTGGAAACAGAACGAGTAGAGATAAATTCTTCCATACCAACACCAAGCACTAGAGGAGGGGATATTAAAATGTGTCTGACATGCAAACCACCAGCTTTTTCGGGTGAGCGAGATCCAATTAAAGCTATGTGTTGGATAAAAGAGATTGAATCTGTATTCAATACCATACGTTGTCCAGAAGCCGACAAAGTCAGGTTTGCTATATCAGTTCTAAAATCTAATGCTTTATATTGGTGGGAAATAGAATCTCTTGGAAGGATGGATGTTTTGCAAACCTTGTCATGGGCAGAATTTGTGAATAGATTTAAGGAACAATTTTGTCCCAAAGCAGCGGTTAGACAAATGGAAGAGGATTTCTTAAAGTTATAACAAAGCTCTGGATCAGTTAGAGAATACACAGAGAAATTCATAGAGTATTCTAGATTTGCTGAGCATTACATATCCACAGAAGCAAGAAAAGTTGAGAGATATATCTGGGGTTTGAAACCCTCGATTAGAGAATTTGTTATAGCAATGAATCCTACCACATTTTCATTGGCAGTCGATGCAGCTGAAGTCATAGAAAGAAACAAAAATAGAAGCGATGAAGGAAAACAAATGGAAAAGAGGAAATGGGAAGGATCTTCAAAAGGATATCGAGGATCCAAGTCCTTTAAGTTCAACAAGAAACCAATGCAGAGGTCGATGGAAAAGATCTGTCCTAGATGTCGACAATATCATCAAGGAGAATGCAAACCAGAACCAATGAAATGTTTCAATTGTGGTGAGATTGGACATTCATCGAGATATTGTCCAATGAATAAAAGATGTTTCAATTACAATTCACCAGATCACTTTAAAGACAAATGCCCACAGCTCAAAACTTCACAACTAAGTTTGGGAAATAGTACAACAAGTGGTCGAGGGAGACCAAGTATGACTAGAGGAGGATTAGGAAGGGCGTAAGGACGATCTTTCCAGATGACTAAAAATGAGGCTGAGGCAGTTCCAGACGTGGTAACATGTACCTATTCCATCAACTCTGTATATGCTAAAGTGCTATTTAATTCGAGAGCGAACTTTTCATTCGTATCCCCTACTTTTGCTGAAATTGCATGTTTAACTTCTATGCCACTTGACAAAAAGTTAGTGGTTGACACCGCTAATAGTCAAGAAATTGTTGCTTATGTGTTCAAAAAATATACCATTTCCATCGAGGGTTGTGAGTTTCCTATTCGATTATTCCCTATGCCGATGAAAGAATTCGATGTAGTGGTGGGTATGGATTGGTTAGCTAAAAATCAGGCAGCTATTTTATGTAATCAAAAGAAGATTGAAATTAAGTTGCCAGGCAAAGGAACAGTCATCATAGATAGTGATCCTCGGGATTATCATACCACCCTTCTTTTCATATTGAAAGCTCGTAAGTGTATACAGAAGAAATGTCAGGGATTTTTGGCTTATGTTATCGATGCAAACAGAGAAGAGAAAGAATCAAAACAGATCCCAATTGTCAAAGAATACCCAGAAGTCTTTCCCAATGACTTGTCTAATCTTTCACCAGACCGAGCTATCGAATTTAAAATTGACCTGATACCCGGGGCAGCACCCGTAGCCAAAACACCATATAGATTAGCCCCATCAAAGTTGAAAGAATTGGTGACTCAACAGAAGGATCTACTTGACAAGGGTTTTGTTTGACCAAGTACTTCACCTTGGGGAGCTCCGGTTTTATTTATTAAAAAGAAGGACGGGTCAATGAGAATGTGTATAGATTATCGGGAGCTTAACACGATGACAGTTAAGAATAAATATCCATTACCCAGGATTGATGATTTATTTGATCAATTATTTGGGGCCAGTTACTTCTCAAAGATTGATCTGCGATCCGGATATCATCAACTGAAAGTTAGAGAAGAAGATGTTCCTAAAACTGCGTTCAGAACAAGATATGGACATCATGAATTTCTAGTTATGCCTTTTGGCCTAACAAATGCATCAGCAA
>NC_037532.1:26720056-26721616 GCF_001531365.2 Cynara cardunculus var. scolymus | reverse complement strand
GCATCACGACAACTGAAAGATCATGAGAAGAAGTACCCAACGCATGATATGGAATTAGCAGCTGTAGTATTCGCCTTAAAAATTTGGAGGCACTATTTGCTGGGAACAAAGTGCAAGATTTATACAGATCACAAAAGCCTTCAACATTTGTTCAACCAGAAAGAGTTAAACATGAGGCAGCGTCGACGGATAGAACTAGTCAACGACTATGATTGTGAAATTCTTTACCATCCAGGGAAAACTAATGTCGTAGCTGATGTATTAAGCAGAAAAGAAATAGGAGGAATTATCAAAGCCGTGGTCATTAAAATAAATGTGAGACCAGATTTTCATACAGATATTCAAAGATGTCAAGCTGAGGCTGTTAAAGAAGGTTACTTAAAAACCGAAAGATTGGGAAAAATGACGGCTAACCTACAGAAGAATGACAAAGAGATACTATGCTTTCAAGGACGAATCTGGATACCACATTATGAAAATATTCGCGATCTAATTCTGAGGGAAAGCCATGAATCTCAATATTCCATCCATCCAGGTACTAATAAAATGTATAAGGATTTGAAAACTTTTTATTGGTGGCCAGGACTAAAGAAAGATATAGCAAGGTATGTGGAGAAATGTATGACATGCCTACAAGTAAAGATAGAGCATCAGAGGCCCTATGGAAAACTACAATCCTTAGAAATTCCTGTTTGGAAATGGGATCATATCACAATGGATTTTATTATGAAGTACCCAGAACCCCAAGAGGATATGATGCCATATGGGTAATAGTGGATCGTCTATCCAAATCTGCGCACTTTCTACCGATGAAAGAGAGTTATTCACTAGAAAAGTTGGCTCAGATTTATATTAAGGAAATTGTGACAAGACATGGAGTTATGAGATTTGGGAAGAAAGGTAAACTCAGTCCAAGATATATTGGTCCATTCAAAATTTGTAAACGAGTTGGACCAGTAGCTTATCAATTGGAGTTACCAGAGGAACTTAGTTTGATTCACAATACTTTCCATGTGTCAAACCTAAGGAAATGCCTTGCTGATCCTAGTATGGCAATACCACTTCCGRAGATTAAGTTGGATGACAAACTAAATTTTGTAGAAACTCCAGAAGCTATAACCGACCACAAAACCCGTGTGTTGAGAAACAAGGAAATAAGCCTAGTAAGGGTACAGTGGCGATTTCACAAAGGATCAGAAGCAACATGGGAATTAGAATCAGAAATGAAAGAAAAATATCCATGGTTATTTGAATGAATTCCGGGACGGAATTCTTTTAAGGGGGGGAGAATGTTATAACCGGGTTTCACATAACCTGGGTTGAGGTAATTTATACATGCTTATTATGTGGATTACGTGAAATATGCATGTCTAAGTTGAAATACATGATATTATGTATGTGTATATGTGCAAAGATGACATGACGCATATGATTTATACATGTATGCATGTGGTGTGAAGCATATATGAGGTGGTGTTTATTGTGTTTAAATGATTCGGGTGGAAACATTATTTTATTATTGAAAAACTTATATCTTCATGGTTAAGAAATCATGAATTT
>NC_037532.1:26716112-26719008 GCF_001531365.2 Cynara cardunculus var. scolymus | reverse complement strand
TTTTATACTAAGTCTTTTTATGAAAAACAGACCAGAGAAGCTCTGGTTGACTTACACGTTGAACCAGAGGGGCTCTGCTTGGTCATGTCTTTGAAACCAGAAGCTCTTGAAGAAAGACCAGGGAGGCTCTGGTCGAGGATGTTGAAATATTTTCTAAGTATGGATTTAAAACCAGAGGCTCTGGTCGTGAAACCAGAAGCTCTGGAAGAGAGACCAGAGGGGCTCTGGTCCTAGACGTTGAATTATATTTTAAGTATGGTTCAACCAGAGGCTTTGGTCGTGAAGACCAGAAGCTCTGGAAGAGAGACCAGAGGGGCTTTGGTCCTGGTTATCGAAATATTTTCCAAGTGTTGTTTGAAACCAGAGGTCCGATGGACCGAAGCAGTATGTTTTTAATTTTGCTTCATATGTTGAATGATTTGAAATAAATGTTTTGGTGATCCTCACCCTGCATTACATAGAAGGGAACCTCACTAGACATTCATGTCTAACCCTCATTTTCGTATTTTCAAATTATGTGTGCAGGTAATGATAAGGGAAAGTGTATTATGTGAATTACTTCCCTATATGCTTAGCCGTTTTGGAAGCGTAGATGCTAGGATGCAAGAGCATGTACTTTTGGAATTTTTGGGCTGTGTATTTTATATTATAGACTCTTGTATCAATGACCTATGTGGGGAAAACATATATTCTATATATGAAATATGTGTTATATGCAATGTGTGGATTTGGGGTGTTACAAAACTGGAAAGTGAAAATAACACACCAAAGTATAAATACTTGTATATATATCTGATTTCCCTAATATAAATACTTGTATGAAGAAATATAATGACATTGATGAGAAATAATAGTCATTTTCTCAATTTCTCAATCGTGTCAGCTAACTAGTTTTGACCGAAGCAATTGTTGTTTTTATAAAGTCGAGAAATTTCCAACACTTGAAGATGGATATATCTTAAATTCTTACGTACTTGTTTAATAAATTTGATACACTTAGTGAAAAAGAACACCAATTAGCCAAAGATAATTGACAACTTAATTAGTTTTTGTCGTTTAAATTAGCCAAAGATAATTCTCAATCGTGTCAGCTAACTAGTTTTTGTCGTTTAAATTAGATCTCAAGGATCTCACAAATTAACTACTTCTTAATTTAATGTCTATGTGTGTGTGTGTGTGTGTGCATGCGTGCATGTGTGTGTGTAAGGTTGGGTTCATGTGAGACCAACCAATTTTCGTGAGACTCGTGAGACCATAAAATAGCACTGAAACTTCACCGCTATTCATTGTGAAAGTATAAAAAACAGCAAACCTTCACAATAAAAACATTATGAAGGTTTACCTTTACAAACTTTTTTCAAATGTTAACCAAGATTATTGTGTTAATTTTGTTAACCAATCTTAGCCATTGTTTCTTACAATAAACGGTTGTGATTAATCATGATAAAAAATTAGTTTTTTAAATTTACATTTCAAAAAACATACGTGAACAAAGGGGAAAATGGTATTTAGGTAATTTTCTTTTTTATGTAACTCTTATATAATTAATTGGGAGTTACAAAATCACATTATTTTTGTTAATGTAAGAACCATATGAAAACACACACACACACACACACACACACACACACACATATATATATATATATATATATATAAACCATTGTGTAAAATACGAATAAAAATTGACATATATATGAACTTGGACTGCATAGCATTTATGAACACAATATGAACATAATAAGAATAGTTATTATACAAAAGAAAATAAATAAAAAAACATGTATGAACACAATATGAACAGCTCGTGAATAATAGTTCATTCATTATGAACACATTCAAAAGCGAGCCAATGTTGAGATATGCAGCTAGTGTACATATGAACACAATATGAACACTTATGAACAATAGTATAGTAGAAATATCGTAAAAATAGTATGAACACAGTATGAACGAGTGATGAACATAAACAAGCCACATAGTGAGAGAATATCATATAAATAGTATGAACACATAACGTATATGCTATGAACACGTGGTGCAATTAAAGAAAAAAACTATCAATACAAGATGAATTATAAAAAACACAACACATCGTAATGAACATAATTTCGATTAAAACGAATCTAATAAAAATATTAATCTATTACCAAGACATTCGCTTGCTTAATTTCTTCACTTCCCGAACTCGAACTCCGATTGTCATCATAAACCATTTTAAACTTCTCATTGTTGTCGATTTCTTTTCCATTACGCTTATCCATATTAGCTTGATCGATACCGAAAATTTTACTACAGTGTTTCCTATGCGATTTAAAAACTCAAAAACAATGAACATGGAAGATCAAGATTAATATATATATATATATATATATATATTAATATTATAAATACATATTTTTTGGAATTTAATGATTTGTAACTCCCCATTAATTGTTTGGGAGTTGCATATCAAATCAATTTACTAAAATACTCTTGTAATTAATTTGTGAACATGACATAAACCTACTAGAAGAATGAAATTTGATTGATTGACATTGTTTGCAAAGTTAACACAAAATTGTTGGTTAACATTTGATCTTTCCTATATATATATATATATATATATATATATATATATATATATATATAGACAAATTGTTTATTATTATCCCAATTTCATAAACAGTAATAAAACAATTACAAGCATGAAATTGTGGCAAAATACAATCGAAGGTGTTGCTCAAAAACTACAAAACCCTAAAAACAAAAGTAAGAAAAGAAAAGGAGATCCTCTAAAAATAATATTTTAATGATAAAAATAACAAATAAATAAAAACTTTAATGTATTTTTTGATCAACATAAAACTAACTTATTTTTTAAGTATATGTTTGAAGGGATATAAATTATTTTATA
>NC_037532.1:26707092-26715572 GCF_001531365.2 Cynara cardunculus var. scolymus | reverse complement strand
TATTATTTGATATTTTTTTAACATTTGGTTTGTACTAATTAACATACTATATTATTAATGAATTGTTTTAAATATATTATGAAACGTTAAATTTTATTAATTTTTAAAAATGTCTTTTTTGGTTATTTTACATTTTCAACTAGTTTTTACCAAATATATTTACTTCATCACTTAGCTTATTAGCTACCAGTTATTTTATCAGCTATCAGCTCAGCTACCAGCTAACTTATCAGATAATTTGTCAAACGTAACCATTAAGTTAATCAGATTAACAGATCTATCTACATTTTAGTCCCTCGGAACTTGAGAAAGCTACTCGGACAGGTCAACACTAGAGCCAAAGTCCCTCAACGCTGATCTCTTCGACACAATTACTAAACTTCAAATCTTCCTACATCAACCATACTTGCCACAATTTCTTTCCATATTAAACCCGAAAACACACAATGCGTATTAAGCATGAATCATAAATATACAAAACCCCGACATCAAACGTCATATCTTAAGATCGGAAAATCCATTTACTCCCTTCATTCCAAATTAAGTGTCCTCATATTTCTATTTTACTTTATCCCAATATAAGTGTCTGTTTTTCAAAAAAAGTTTTCACTTTCTCATTATACCCTTAATTATGAGATAACCAAAGTTTCAACCTCTATTATTAAAGGTAAAATTGTCATTTATTTATTTAAAAAAATGTAATAATTACATATTCCTAATAAATGTGTGTCAATTTCATTGTAGACATTTATTTTGGGACGGAATGGTTGTATATTGCAACACCCAATTATTGAAAATTGCTACAAGTTAAATTAGAACCATATTAATTTGATTATGTGGTGAAGTATTTAATGAAATGAAGAAATATCAGTTAAGTTGATTCCTTTTTTAAGTTTATGTAGAGCCATATATGAATTTGATTGTACGTCGTGACTTAAAAACCCCATGTTGAACGTGGTCCGCGTTGATGGTTTTAATCAACGGAATTTGGGGCACGTTATCTAGGTTTTAATGAAAGTGATATATATCATAAGTGTTGATAACGAATTTCACGAAACATGTAGGAAATTGTTTATAAACCATACGATCAAGTGTAGAAATGAAATAAATGTGGATGAACAAAAGTCACACATCACAAAAGACTCGTACACAACTCAAACATTATTTTCTATTTGTTTAGATTTTGTATCATAAAAATTCAACAACCAACAAACAATGTCAAAACAAGTTATGTTATGATCTGTCGTTATATGAACTTATTTCTTTATAAGAAACTTAGTGAGAATATATATAATATATATATATATATATATGATGCTTCAAATGCAACTTATTACATTTGTACAACTAATGTAACCCAATCAATTGAGATATTTATGGAAATGATGAGAGTTCATTTCTTATGATTTGAATATTTAGGAAAGATGACTAGGATACTTTATATTATGATCAATACTTTATATTATGAAACAATCTAAACTTTTATGAAGTTACATATTCATCAAATTAAATGAACGGTTGAGATTAAGTTGTATTGGATATATAAATGTAAAAGATTGCATAATAACTCACCCCCTTCTCTCTCTCTCTCTCTATATATATATATATATATATAGAGAGAGAGAGAGAGAGAGAACGGAAAGAATATTTAAAGTATGAAGACTTGAAAGAAAAAGACTTAGGGACCGAGTCCTAAAATACCATGAAATTTAAATGTATTTTTATATCCAATTAATCGTTGATGAATAATTTTTTGAATAATTTGTAGAATTCAAATGAAGAAAAACTTGAAAATTAGAGTGGTTCCAGGAAACAACATTGTTTTGGAAGAACTTTGAAGCCCGAGTCAACTTTGTGAATGAAGTCAAAATATCAAATATTTCTTTTAAATTACGTACATACGTCTATGTATAATATTTATCGAGAGAAATGAGATATTTTTTACAAACCAAATCGTTAGTATAAATCAATTATTTGAAATATTTATATAAATAATGATAATTTATTTATTATGTTTTGAATATTTATCAGAGTTTTCTTAGGAAACAATTAATCAAGATATTTATTAGACTAAATGATTAGTTATTAATGGTGGATATATGTATATATATATATATATATATATATATATATATATATATATATGGGCCTAATCAAATGAGAACTGATTAGTTTGTGGTAATTGTGAGGTCTAATCTCAACCACAAATCAACGGATAAATTAGGAAATTAATAATTATGGTAATTTGAGTTAAAATTATAATTAGAGTGCATATTAGGTATTTATAAAAAACTCCTCTCTCCTCTCTCATCTCTCCGACCTCTAATCTCCGGCCTTCAGTGAAATCGGTATCACAGTATATCACAATGAGTATCACATTGTGTATATTTATTTTTAAGGTTTGAGTTGGTATAATAGTTGGCATTACAGTATATCACAATGGGTATCACATTGTGTATCTTTATGATTACTTGGTACCTGCCGGATTAATGTTTACCGGAGGCCGGAGATTGGAGGTCGGAGAGATGAGTTTTTTAAAAATACCTAAAATGTCCTCTAATTATAATTTTAACTCAAACTATCATAATTATAAATTTCCTAATTTCTCCGTTGATTTGTGGTTGAGATTAGATATCACAGTTACCACAAACTAATCAGTTCTCTCTTGAATGAGCCCATATATATATATATATATTAATTATAATGTAAGCAAATATTGACAAAATCATAGGGAAAAGAGAATGAAGGAATGAGAAAGAAAGCCATGTGTATTAAAACATTATGTCATGATCAAGCATCGTAGTTACGGAACTATTAAACCCTCCAACATGACAAACAAACCATTGACTTTTGGAAGTCATATCCAAAATTCTAGGATTTCTTTTGACCAAAAGCTTGTTTTATATTGAGAGAAAATGATAAGGAATTGTAGAGTCAAAATTAGTGAATTAAGGGACTTAATTGATTGCATGAATCTAACCATTCATAGTAATTATAAAATGATCAACATTTTTTTCAATATTCAACATCTTTTCAATTTTCTATAATTGACCATAAATTTTTGTTGGATTCACATTAAATTTTAGCATTTTCATGTTGTTTTCAAAGTGGTAAGTTGGGTACATGTATAAATTAAATTAAATGTAACCTACAATGAATACATATGAAACACTACAACAAAATTGGGTTTATAGGACACCCCTAATACAAGATATCATCACTGGAAAACTAAGAATCTGATATTGAAACTTAAATTTAAGTTCAGTTGTTAATAATGGTGAAATACAAATACCCTAATTGTTAATAATGAAAATTGGATATGATTCCTTAATGTTTTCTATTATATTTTATAACTGTAATTTCTTTTTATTTTATATTATAATAATTATTTTATGTCAGTCTTGAAAACACCCAATATTTTGGTAACGTAGTTCAATAGATTGTAACGTATAAACTAAAATTATCATTGCACTCTATCCTGAATAGTTTTAAAAACATGCTCTTGTAGTAATTGTTTAGGGAAGTTTTGTTCATTGGTATAGAATTTAAAAAAAAAAACCAAGAGAAATGTATAGTAGGCATTATATAGTTGTATCTGAAAGGAAAACTTTATTAAGGAATAAATACAAAATAAGGCATCCAGGGGATCTGTGAGAAACAAAAAAACGTCCCAAGACACTCCAAGAAACTGAAAAAAAAAAAAAAAGACTAGAAACAGAGAAAAACCAATATCAAACTAAAACCAAAGCTGAAGGGTGCAGAACCAAGAAACCCGAAAAATTGATAAAGAATTGCACCTGAGGAAATCCTAAAGTTTAGATGTCCTGGACTGCCGTCGGATGAAATTATCATTCACAAAAAATAATCAAAAAAAATTTAAAAAAAATGGTTAAATCGATTACATGTCATGAATAATATTATGATAACTGTAGATATTCTATTATTTTATTTATTGTTTCTTTATCATGTTCGTCTTTTCCCAATACTAGAGTTCAAAAAGAAAGCTTAGATCGAACCCCTTTATTGTAAAATTAAATCTAAATAGATAATTAAAATCTTATTTTATAATCGAAAACTAGAAATTTGATCGTTTTGAAGAACCCTAAATTAAAAGATTGTAGAGTGCGCTAACATGAGGTTACATTTACTAATTAGGATTGTTTTCAAAACTAAAACTTATAGTTTTGGTGAAATGACTTGAAGGAGGTACCATGGAGATGATCAGTAACTGATCATATAGAAGCTAGATTTTGAACTTTTCTTGTTAAGATATATGTTGGAACCTCCTTTTTTCTAAATGTTTAAAAAAAACAATTTGATGGTGTTTCTCGTATTCTCCCATAATCAAAGGGTATAAGTGAAAAAACATAGAAGGTATGCCTATGAATGATATACACGAGAGCAAAAAAGATATGCCATTATTCGAGATTGAAATTCCACAATGGTAGTTTCCATGAACTTGGTGTGAAGGCACCATATCTTTGCATTCTCCTTTGGAAACAAATAGAGATGAAGCTAGAATCGATGATCATATCCCTTTAATGTGTTTACTCTGACTAATACTATAGCATCTTCTTGTCAAAAAGGGTTTTCGAAATCATTAGGATGTTGGTATGCATTCACAATAGTTATGTGAAGAGTGTATAAAAAGGTACCAATACATACAAATCAACTTTTATCAAAAGAAGAAGAATAAAAGTAAAGTTTGGATCACAAAACACCGGATATCATTAGGTGGGAGAGTTTTACACTACAACAAAATCGGTTTTATAGGACACTCTCAATTTCTAAGTGTCTTAATAGACCTCTTTATAGGGCTTAGTTTATAGGACTAAAAAAATAAAGTGTCAAGTTTATATGATGTTTTTTGACGTCGTAATAAGTTTTTTAGGACACTTTTAATATAAAGCGTACAATTAGCAACTTTATAGGACACTATTTGAAAAAATGTCCTATAAAAACAAGTGTTCTATAAAAACTTGAGTTTATAGGACACTTTCTCAAAAGTGCCCTAGTTGCTAATGCGACACTTTGTATTAAAAATGTCCTAAAAAACTTGTTAAGACGTTTAAAAGCGTCATATAAATTTATTACAACATCTTTAAATAGAACATTTTATCTTTTGTTCCTATAAATTAAGTCCTATAAAGCGGTCTATTGGGACACTTAGAGATTGGGGGTGTCCTATAAACCCAATTTTTTTTTTGTAGTGTTAGTTTGTTGGATCGTTCATGAAATGTTGACCAAGTGAATGTCAAAGCTTGAACTAAATTTACTTGGTCTCCAAATATGAAATAGACAAACTGTAACTGAAAATTTCTCAACACAATAAACAAATATGGATCATATACAAAAGAGAACTACTTGGAATATAAGTATCTATGGAGACAATCAACTAAAATGGCAGCGACAAATAATGGAGGGATACAAAAATTTACCTAAACCCCTAATTTAGAGAAAACTAATGGTAGAGGAGACCATAACGAAATCCAATTTTTTGTACAAGTAAAAGAAATCAAAAAGGTTAGTTAATGTGGATATGGTATAACTGAAGAAAGAGAGAGGGAGAGAGATTGAATATTAGGGTTATAACAATAAATGCCTTAAAATGGCAATAAAAATCCGCCTACATGACAAGCAGCTTTGACGATTGCACAGTGTGCAATCTAAGTTTAAACTGATGGTGAAGAAGACTTGTGCAAGTTGTGATGCTTGTGTCGAGAGTTTTATGTGAGGCGTTGTGCAACAATATTAGAAGTATTTAAAAGTCGTTTCTAATGTACCGAAGGCTTTAGCCTTGTATATGCGGCTTCCAAAGCAAATGAAGGAAGTCATGCATGATGCTGCCTCTAACACTTGTGAACTTAAGTCATTCTTTTACAGTTCTAAATACTAGAAGCCCACATCAGCTACATTTATACCATTTTTCACCGATACATGTTGGAATCTCCGTTTTCTACTCAATGGCTCTTTTCAAAATATCTAACAAAGTAACACATGATCTTACATGTTGTATTTGTATATGTGGGAAATAATCTCTTGATTAGTTTTCTCATTCATGAGACTAGTATATACAATACGAAGGCTACAATTTAGGCTAGACTTTTAGATAACCGACTATTCAAGGATATTCACATGCTATAATGAGATAATAATGCAAATTATTTACATAATATATCTACCAATATATATGTAGATGTAGATAACTTAAGGATGTATTATGTAATTAGCTTCTACTATCCGCTAGGTTTTTATTTGCTCGTTACTCCTCTTTTTATAATGAGAGTTCGTGACAATTTAAGAGAAAAGATCTCCTACTCTAAGAACTCGACACTATGGGACGATCTATGCCTGTTAACATTTTGTTGGAGGGGGCAAGTTGAAGTTCCACATCGGTTAAACTTGGACAATCAGTTTATCCTCGGTATATGTTAGAACCTCGTTTCTCATTTTAAAGGTTCTTATGGAAAACAAGCTGAACGGGTTTCATATAATCTCATATTCAACGATGATCTAGAATTCGCAACAACCTACAAATAGAAAACCAGATATCTTGAAATAACCGATATAACAAAATACTAATTAACTTCTCAAACTATATGTAGAAATTAACCTACTCTGTCAAAAACGCCTTAAAAGACTAATGGAAACCTCGAGAATGAACCAAGTATGAGGAAATCTCAAACTTGGAACATGATAATACCTTTATTATCCTAGTAGTGGTAAAGTTCAATTAGTTGGATGATACAGAAACTAAATTTATATTATTTCAATACCAAAATCAATAGACCATGTAAAAAACATTTTGGACGTGTAACTCAGTTGGTAAATGATGGATTTGTTTAAATACAAGATAGACCCCAGGTTTGATCTCCTCCTCCCCCTGTCACTAGCTTCAACCGTTGAATGAAGCAAAAAAAATGTTATTTCATATTGGTGTTCTTAAAGGTGGGTTCTTACGGGCCGGGTTGGAATTGTCAATAATTAACTTTTTATCGGTATAAACCTATAAAAACCAACAACTTTTGGTCGGTTAGGTATGTTTTCAAATTACATACTAAAAAAAAAATAATCGGTTTAAACTCCCCCATAGACCGCAGTGGTTGGTTTCACTTAACTTTTTTCAAAATAATAAAGAAAAAGAGTCCAAGAATAAAGATGACAAATATGGCCCCATTTATGTACATGGGCTTATTAAGCAAAATGGGCTTTTTCAATTGTGCATCTAGGCAGAAGGCCAAAAATCGGATTCGGGCAGAACCGGGTCGGGACGGATTATTGTCGTTGTAACCGATCCCGGAGTAAGCGGTCCTGGTCCAGGTCAAAATAAGATGGCTCGTTTAAGCTTTCTTGTAATTGGTTATGAGAACCGGCCCCGATCTGGATCGGGCCCAAACAGATCATATGTATTTTCTTTAAATTTGGATTTTTTTATACTTTTTTTAAAAAAAATTTAAGAATACAAAAGTATTATTTTAATACACTTGAAAATATGTAGCTGAGTCAATCAAATACACTTAAAAAAATATGTTTTATTATAATTTTGTCATTTGTTTTAAATCAATACACTTAAAAAGTTAAAAATACATTTAAAAACAAACCAATGTAATCCTAGAAAATTGTTCCTTGATTTTGAAGTCTAAGAATCGCCTCAAAGTCATCAAGGTCGGGTTCCTTATCATCATCAAATTGTGAGAAAGTGTCGTCGGTATCGGTAGTTGGCGGCGTTATTAGGTTCATGGTGTATTCATTTTCTTCCACCTCTTCAAGCTCCACCTCTAGTGATGTGTGTTGAGTTCTTTTATTACTATCCAAATAATCCTTTAAGCATACATAACGCTGCATAAACTTCGGGTTTCGTCTTGTCTGTCGCCTCGATTCCTGCCACTAAGAGAAAAAGCGGATTCTGAAGCTACAATACTAGCTTAGATTGTTAGTATATCACGGGTCATGCATGCCAAAACAAGATTCTTTTGTTTCCACTATTCTAATAAATCAATATTTTCAAAATCTTTGATATTCGTGAAAGAAATAAAATTAGTACGCATATACATATTTAGTTCAACCAAATGAGCATCAAATCTAGTTTTTTTTTAAAATAAGTTGGTCATTAACTCCCTCTGGTTTTTGGTGATGACCACTAGAACTAGAACATGAAAATAAACGACTTGGAGAGTTTTGTGTTCACTTCTTACCCAAACGATTCAAACGTGATTACACATTTTGCTGATTGTCACGATTGAGGCTCAATCCAATGTGTCGTTATATATATATATATATATATATATATATATATATACACACACTATCTTATAAAGCATTTGACTAAAACTCTTAAAAACTCTTAAACCCGTTCATCCCTAAACGATTTCATCTCATATATGAATTCGTGTAACTAACTGCAGATAAACACAATCAAATACAGGATAAACATCTCATTTTAAATATAAAAAATCTAAAATATAATTAGTATAATCATT
>NC_037532.1:26669925-26706992 GCF_001531365.2 Cynara cardunculus var. scolymus | reverse complement strand
GCCCAATACGGTTCATTAGAGCCCAATACGGTTCATTAGAGCCCAATACGATTCATTAAAGCCCAATACGGTTCATTAGAACAAATACGATCCATTAAGGCCTAATACGGTCCGTTAATGTCCAATACGGTCCGTTAAGGCCCAATACGATCCATTAAGGCCCAATACGGTCCGTTATTGTCCAATACGGTCCGTTAAGGCCCAATACGGTTTATTAGAGCCCAATATGGTTCATTAAAAGATTTTAAATTTTTTTTAAAATTTTATTTTCTAAAAGGTTTTTTTTATTTTATAAATATTATTTTTCTAAAAATATTTCAGGCAGATTTCCGGCGGATTTGTTTTTAAATTTTTTTAAAAAATTTATTTTTCTAAAAGGTTTTTTATTTTTTCAAATTTTTTTGAATTTTTTAAATTTCCGGCGGAATAAGTCCGCCGGAAATATTTAAAAGATTTTTAGTTTTTTTTCTAAAAACATTTCCGGCGGATATATTTTTACATTTTTTTTAAAATTTATTTTTCTAAAAGGTTTTTTTTAATAGTTTAAAAAATATTTTTCTAAAACTATTTCCGGCGGAATTTTTTTTAATTTTTTTATTGTTTTACATTTTTTTTAAAAAAAATTTCTAAAAATATTTCCGGCGGATTTGTTTTTAATTTTTTTTTTAAAATTTATTTTTCTAAAAGGTTTTTTTTTATTTTATAAAAATTATTTTTCTAAAACTATTTCCAGCGGATTTCCGGCGGATTCATTTTTAAAATTTTTTGAATTTTTTTTTTAAAATTTCCGGCGGAATAAGTCCGCTGGAAATATTTAAAAGATTTTTAATTTTTTTTTTCTAAAAATATTTCCGGCGGATTTATTTTTTTGAATTTTTAAACTTTTCCGGCGGACTTATTCCGCCGGTAATATCTTTTCCCATTTTTTTCCAAATATTAATTACTTTTTAAAGATTAATTAACCCTTAATTAATAAATCTGCCGGAAATCCGCCGGAAATATAACCGGTTTAAATTTTCCGGCGGATTTCCGACGGAAGTCAACAAAAGTTGACTTTTTAAAATGCCGCCGGAAATCCGCCGGTAATCCGCCGGAAAATTTCCGGCAGAATATGTCCGCCGGAAATTCCGCCGGAAATGCCCAGTTTTCTAGTAGTGGTTAAATAAAATAGTTAATATTACAATTTATTTAAAAACGCCATACATAACTTGTTGAAACCCCAAAAACGTTCTATAAACCTATTGTAACACTTTTAGATAAGATGTTTATTGTTTGGTCATGTAAACTTTAATCCTATAAAGTATTGCATTCGTCAAATTTATGTTGCTATTATGGGTTGAGTTATATATACTTTTGAATACGTTGGGTGGGTTAAAATTTTTTCTAAACTGCCATAATTGAGTTGAGTTGTTTAAATGTTGCAAACCACCCCAACCAATCCACTTACACTGGTACCACTTTTCCATTTATTTAGTTTCTTTAACTGAAATAGATTAATGATATATTTTTGTTTTAAAAACTACATTATTTATAATATAATTAATATTTAATAAAACTAGTGTTTATTCTCTTTAATTGATAGTATTTTTCTAGTTTTTCCAGTGAGTTTATTTGATTACAATAATGTGTATATTTATATATGAATGTCCATCATCTTCATATTTGTATGTTTATCTTAGTTTGTATATTCATATATATACATGCATTAATGTGTGTATTATACACTGCCAATGCAATTTTGTTTATTCATATGTGAATAAACATGGTCAAATAAATATATATGATATATTAAAGCATGTGTGTTTTTTTATTTATGACTATCCATTATATTCATGATTGTATTTATATTATATATGAAAAATAACTATACACATTTTATTTATGTGTTCTTTTGATTATGCAGACATTTTTACAAAGGGCTTGCTTTGACAATTGTTTACTCGTTCTTGATCGAGCCTGAACTTTCGACTTCTCTTGCTCCGATTACAGGAAATTATAATAGGAAGTAATAATGTAAACTATTGTTGTGAATTATTTTCCTAATATAGTTGGCAGTGATCCTCCTTTAACTTTATTTCATTTGATTATACCCCTATATTATATATTTAGATATTGTAATGATTAGATGACGAGATAAAACAATTAATATTAGAAATATTATGGGAGAAATTGTTATTCATCTCATATAAATTGGTCTTCTAGTCATGTCTCTTTTTGATCATCATAATTGCAGACGTGAGTTGAATATGAATATTGTTATTGTGGGATGTGTGTGTACACTACATAGTACGTAGGGGGTGGAGAGGAAAGGAATGTAGGAGAATACAAGAAGGAAGGAAGGAAGCTTAAAACTCATAAAAGGGGAAAAGCACCAAAAGATTTGGATTGATGAAAAAGTAAAAGAAACCCACCTTGGACCCCACTTGCTTTCACACGTCGGATTCCCTTTTTACTTCACGTGGCAAAAGCTGGACCCACCCACCCACTCTCTTATATAATTTATTTATTTTTAATTACATATATTCATTTGGTAACTAAAAGTTCCTAATTTTAAACTACAAAATACATAAATGACTACAGTTCATTAATTACGATCAATACTTTATATTATAAAACAATCAATTTTTTTATGAAATCACTTATTCATCAAGTTAAATAGACGGTTGAAATTGAGTTGTATTGGTTGTATAAATGTAAATGTTTGTATAATAACTTATCTCTCTCATATAATCTAATAGATTTTTTTAAAAAAAATTATTTATTTAGAAAGTCATAATGTGTTTTGGTAATTACATTAGATGCGTTGGTTCCATTTAATTAATTGCATCAAATACATATTTTAAGAAATGGAGCTTTGGAAAGTAGGTAATAAAAACCAAAACAAAGTAGATATTCATTTTGATGTAATGTTCTCGTATCACAGTTAATAATTATTATTTATGTGCTTATTTTAATATGTATGGTATCAGATACCTTTAAATGACTCATTCACATGAATTAAACAAACGTTAAATTTGTAGATTTCGTAATTCAAACTCTCGAATGTTGAATAATCTTGTGAAATTGATTATCTTTTATGCATTTAAAATTAGTTCTAATATGTATTTTCTTTTCTCAAATCAAATACGTTAATATCGAATTAGAAATTAACCATGATTCACTTATAGTTCAAAGCTATAACAAATGCTAATTATAATACACTAAAGTGTCTATTTTATTTACAAATATAAATGCATAAATATAATTAAAACTGAAAACCATATCAATTTATATATATATATATATATATATATATGAGGTATCATTAATTATGTTTTAGTTTAGAGATGTGACAAATACCAATATTTTATAATTCATCTTATTAATTTTATAAAGGTTCTAAAGTATTTGTCCTTGTTTATTGACCAATCTTGTATAGTAGAGTCTAGCTTTTTTGCATTTGATTGATGTATAAGATTTATTTTTGAGTTATTTTCATGAACTTTTATATATATATATATATATATATATTTAATCACTTTCACATACATGAAATTGTTAAAATTTCGGTCATAATGACAAAATATATAAGGTATTTGAATATAGATTAAGGTATATGAATATAGGGTTGGGTTCCGGTAAGAAGAGAAGTTATGGTGAGAAGCGTAAGAAGAGATCTCCATCCTTTGATCAATCCTAATTGAATGTCAACACTAATGGGATGCACCGTGATGCACTAGATCACTCTCTTTTAAAGCGCAATTCATGAGTGGGTATAAAATTAAAAGTGATCAAGGGTGGAAATCCGTTCTTATGCTTCTCACCGCAACTTTCCTTTTTACACGTCCTTCGCCTATTAATATATAGGGTTAGGTTCCGTTAAGAAAGAAAGTTAATGTGAAAAGCTTAAGAATAGATCTCTACCCTTAGATGCATATTAGGATAGATGTACCGATATGATATGCACCGAATCAATCCCCGTATCAAGTGCAATTCATTAGTGAGTTTGAGATTAAAGTCGATCAAGGTCCAAATCATTTATTACGTTTCTCACATAATATATATATATATATATATATATTGCTTTGGAGGACAAGATTGGACAGATCACCGACTAAATTAAACCTAATCAGAAGAGGTATTAGGCTCAACTCCCCTGTGTCCACTTTGTCACTTTGCGCCTGAATCGTAAGACCATCTCTTACAACAAAGAAATCAGGATGTTGATCTTTTCCTAGTGCAACAAGTTTCCCTTTACGGTTGGTTCCCTTCCTAATTTACCAGATGTGACAGGTGACATTAACTCAAGAATCGCCAAGGTCTCGATCTTGGGAGCAGTCATCACTGCTTATTAATGGTCCATTTGGCAACTTCATAATTCACCAATCTTAAACAATAAAGGGTCTCCGTCCAGCATCATCGCTTCCGAGGTGATTTCCATCTCATTTTTGTGGGTTAAAAATAGAATCAGAATGGGGGAGGCCATTACTTGGGAGAAGTGGCGATGTAATCCTTTAGAATTAGTTTAGGACGTTCCCTTGTTCTCGTATACTTCTAGCTTCTCGCTAGTTTGTTTGGTTAGAATAAATTCTTGTTGTTTAATATATATATATATATATATACACATACTAGGTTCGACCCCGTGTATTACACGGGGTATTTTAAATGAGAAAAACTTCTATGAAAAATGTTTCAAAAATCCGAATTTTAAATTTTAAATAGAGTTTTGATGACCAGTACTCCAGAGTTAAATTCAGACTTAGAACTCTAAATTTTCCAAGAGTTCTCATGTAGAAGACATTAAGAGACAAAGCTCTTACTCAAGAGTTAAGTGTCTCATATACAGAGCCCGTGCTGTATTCCAAGGAAGATCAAGGCTTAAACGCCAAAAAGGTTAAGTGTTTGATGCAAATTTTCATTCCAGACACAGAGCCTCTGCATAGTACATGCAGAGCTTCACTCCAGACATAGAGCCTCTGCATAGTACATGCAAAGCCTCTGCGTAGTACATGCAGAGCTTCACTCCAGACACAGAGCCTCTGCATAGTACATGCAAAGCCTCTGCACAGTACATGCAGAGCTTCACTCCAGACACATAGTCTTTGCATAGTACATACAAAGCCTCATTCCAGATACAGAGCCTCTGCATAGTACATGCAAAGCTTCACTCCAGACACAGAGCCTCTGCATAGTATATGCAGAGACCTCTGAGTCTCCTACTTCTAAATTTGGAGGCGAAATCGTTAGACGAGTCTCTAAATCTGGAAAGGAGGACTCCAGATTTTGGAACTCTGAACCGCCAATTACTCTACGAAGGCGGTTATACCACGAATACATGAAATTAACCGTCCAAAGGGACAAATATTTCTTAAATAGACCTATTTGAACCATAAATGAAAATTGTGTCTAGATACATGTTTAGACAGAAAAAATCAATAACCGTCTCACAGAAACATAACACGTGTCTCAAAAGTTACTTATTTATTAGGATTTATAGATATATATACTGAAGTGTGTTTTCACCTCCTCATCATAATTTTCATTAACGAAAATTCAAATCTTTATTATATAATTGTATGTTTTATTATATGGATATATATATAGATATAGTAGATTTTGTTGAATAAATTTAATGAGGTATTGTCGGTGAGAGAAATGGAATGAAGTGGGGTGCATGTGAAAAGAAAGGTTCTTTAACCGTTAAGAACGCCGCCAAAAAAAAAAAAAAACCGTTGATATGGTTAAAGTAGGGTGGAATTGAGTCAGTGCAAATTACGAGAAAGGACAGCTTCCAAGTATAGTATCATTGGACTTTGGACATGCAAATAAGACAACCATTTCCCACCATGCATTGCATCCTACCTCCCTTTTTTTTTTTTTCCAACTTGCATGCAGATTTAACACAAATGTCTTAATCAACTCATTAAGTTTTTTTTTAAAACTAAAAATACTTTATTAATTTCTTTAATTTTGAATTCGTAATTATCTAAAGTTTTTTCTGTTTAAATAAATAAATCATTAAATTTTTAGAATCGAAAAATTAAGAAAAATCTAATGATTTTCTTATTTAAATGAATAAATTAGATTAAATTTGTGGGAAATGTTAAAAAAAACTTAATAAACTTTTTTATTTTTAATGATTAAATCCCTAAACTTTATTTTGAATAAACAAAACATTTGAAATTACTAATTTTAAATGACTAATATGTCATTTATCAAACGCTTATCAAGTATGTTCTTACTGGCAACACGTACCATATTAGGTAACATTTTGGACCATCAATTGGAATGTTGATAAACATTTTTTACCGGGTAAGTACTATGCCTCTTACCAGCAAGATTTTGTCTCTGCCATGCTCACTCCGTAAGGTAAGTGACACCGGTAATTGCTTATCTAGTAAGAGCTTAGTAAACGGTCTCTCAGTCTCAAAACTTTTTTTGAATAAATAAATCATTGAACTTTTTCATTTTGAATGATTAAGTCAGTGAACTTTTTTTGATTAAAAAAACCATTGAACTTTTAAATATTGGTTACGTATATTATTTCAACCCAAAAAACTACCTGTAACAAGCTAGTAAGGTTTAAAAAAAAAACTATATCAATTCTACCGTTCACAAACCTTACTTAAAACCCCTTGCACTCAACACCATCGTCGTCGTTAGTCCTTGCATCGATCTCGCTCATTTTTATATACCTTTTTGTCTTTCGATCCTCCTCCTTTTCCAATAATTTAAGGGAATACGTTTAGACAGATGAAAAAAGAAGAAGAATCCAAAAAGATAAAAAATATCAAAAAAGATGAAGATCAATGCCAGGGGCAAGGGCGGTGATGGAGAGTGCATGATGATGGGGCGACGAGGGGTGGCCGGGGTGGATGCGAGGGGTTTGAATGTCATAGGGTTTGGGTATGGTAAATTAATCTAAGTTTTTTTTTATATATTCTAAAACCTTCATAACCAGTTACATATATATTTTTAGGGTAAAAGAATGTACGTAACCAACGTGAAAGTCCAGAATACTCCAATTTTTTTCATTTTGAATGATTAAGTTCTTATTCTGTTTTTTTTTTTAATGAAAAAACTTTAAACTTTTTCATTTGAAATTATTAAATCCCTTAACTTTATCAACCATCTAAAAACTGATTATCTACGTCCTTTTAACCCAAAAAACTACCTAAACCAACTAGAAGGGTTTAAAATAAAAAAACCTTAATCGGTTTTACCATTCATAAACCATACGTTTATTCGAACCCTATGAAATGGAGAGGAGAGAGATTGATAATAAAGAGAAAAAGAGAGAGGCGGTTGAGAAGAGAAGAGAAGAGAAGAGAAGAAAGAGCAAATAAAGAAAGCATCATGGTGATGGGAAAAAACAAATTTATTTAAAGATAAAGTGGTGTTCCAACCCTACTTGCTTTTTCTCCCTCAATTTCCCCTCCTGCTCCTCTCTCCCTCCCTTTGCATCTTCTTCCATCTTCCCCTCAGGTCCCTCCTCTCTCTCTCTCTCTCTCTCTATATATATATATATATATGTATCTATATCTTTCTTTATATGTGTCTGTAAATACTATAGACTTACAAAGATTTGAAGGCTAATCATATAAAATTGTTATATATATATATATATATGCAGTGTTCTTGCTTCTATAGCCTGTGTTTCTTTCTGGGTACAACAAGATTGGCTGGAAAATCTGTTTTTCTTCCCATTTTCTGTCTGCTTATAATTCAAGAATAACTTGGATATCAATAAACATCAATGGCACCAGTATCTTTGCCTCCCGGTTTCCGGTTTCATCCCACCGATGAAGAACTTGTTGCTTACTATCTCAAACGGAAAATTAACGGCCATGAAATCGAGCTCCAAGTTATCCCTGAGGTTGATCTCTACAAGTGCGAACCCTGGGATTTACCAGGTACCTTTCAATTCATACTTATGTAACATTTTCTTCATAGCAAATTGTAAATTATTTCGAAAAACAACTTAAACAAACCTTGATCACTAAGTCTGCAGTTTTGACGTCCATCTTCTTATTTATTACGTAAAACTCACAACGTAACTTTAAAAAGAAAAAAAGCAATTTATGAATGAATGTGGCCTCAAGTATATAAGTGTAGGGAATTGATCAGATTCCATCCAAAGGGTGTTTCATTTTATTCTTTCCATTTTCATCTTTATATCTAAAGGTGATATTACACCTCGCCTCAATCTTCTTTACCAATGCTTCAACTTTGTTCATCATCATTATATGTTTTTTCCATATTCAAAACCTCCATTTTTAGGTCAAGGCGAAACATCAAACACTTCTAGGTCAAAGATCTTCAGAGTTACGAATTGAAGATGACTCTATTTTTGGTCATTTAAGCATATAACCTTAAACGAGATTTTAATTGAATCTTTGACATCTGATCTATTAATTAAAGAAAAAAAGGGGCTCCGTACTCATCAACCAGAAGCTCAATGATTTAATTAGAATCTCCTAAAAATATTATGTACCCTATATATGAACGTCGCAATATTTCCAAAAAAGTTTTAACGCGCGACTCGTTTTATTATATATTTGTTGTTATTATGATAAAATATGACGGAGTTGATGATATTGATTTACAATATTTATTTATTTAATATTTTGCTTAAGCATAAAATTAAAGGGAATTAATTAAGGGTGGTCCAATCTCTTTTTGGTTGCTATTAGAACACAAAATGAAGCGGCAATTAGGTCACAAAAAGATTGAAGTCAAAAAAGCAAAGAGAAAAGAACTTGACCGCATTTTATTTGTTCTTTCAAAGACACAGATGATCACAACTTTTTCTTTCTTTATTACTTCTTTCCTTAAATCATGTATTTTCATCATTCATCTCATAAATTTAACACAAGTTTAAATCATTTCAATCAATCTAGCTGTGGTATATATGTGATATATATATATATATGTATGTATATATATGTATGTATGTATGTATAGAGAGAGAGAATATGAAGATCATGCGAATTGAAACCATCATGTTTTCGTTAGACTCGTTAAAGGAGTTGTGAAGAAAAGGTTAATATGTGAATTACTGAAAGCATAAAAAAAAATCTATTTTGAACATAAATATGTGAACCCATGTTAACTATAAATTATTCATATATGTATTTTCAAATTAATTTTTTCAATCATTCACATATGAACATTCTCTTTACAATCCATCTCAAGAAAACAAGGTGGTCCCATAGGAACCCAACTCATATATACATATACATATACATCAAGAACCCAACTCATATATACATATACATCAGGAACCCAACTAAATTCGATATCATATATAATTACACACATCCATGATACCTACGCTTAATCGTATAATGATTAAACACATCTTGCATTGATAACACATAACTTAACCAAGTCATATGCATCTCCTTTAGGTGTATATAATCATATATAATTAAATTTGTTTATCACGTGTAATCAAATATGATTTTTGAACTTCTCGTTTACTCGTAAGTTGGTTAACTTCTCACATAATCCTCCCCCCTTTCTCTCTCTCTCTCTCTCTCTCTCTATATATATATATATATATATGCTTTTGTGGTTGTGTTTTTATTTCAGTATTCTTCTAATTGAGATTTTGAAATCTTGTTAGGGAAATCGTTGTTACCAAGCAAAGACTTAGAATGGTATTTCTTTAGTCCAAGAGATCGTAAATACCCAAATGGATCAAGGACAAATCGTGCCACGAAAAGTGGGTACTGGAAGGCAACAGGGAAGGATCGGAAAGTAAACTCACAATCACGAGCCATGGGGATGAAGAAAACCCTAGTTTACTACCGAGGGAGAGCACCCCATGGTTCTCGTACCGACTGGGTTATGCATGAATATCGTCTTGATGAAAGAGAATGTGAAACCGCATCTGGCTTACAGGTACGCAACTCGTTATTTTTAAATTTCGTTGAAACGTGTTTTTATGGACGAATCACTAGATTCGCTTACATACTTTTAATGGTTGTGTATTAAATACTTACCATCTCTTACGGGGTAATTAAAAACTTATCATTTCTTACCGGATAGGATACTTTTACATGGTAAGAAATAATGATCCTACAACAAAATTAGATTTATATGATGTTAAAAATGTCTAAGTTTTTTAATAGATTATTCTATACGATTTAAGTTTATAGTGTAACATATGTAAAAGGGTTATAATAAGTTCATATGAGTATATGTTGTTTTTAATCATGTAACATATTTTAGAATGTTTTTGAAATAAAGTGTCACATTTAGTTTTCTTATATGAGATTATTTAAAAAAAAATGTTTTATAAAAACAAGTGTTCTGTAAAAAATTAATATCGGGTCCTATAAAACTAAAATCACAAAAAACGTCCTATAAAATTATGACAACTCTTTTACATAGGATGTGTACTATTATTTGGTTCTATAAAACAATCTATTATAATGTGTGTATATATATATATATATATATATATTGGGTGTCTTGTAAACCCAATTTTGTTGTAGTGTCATTTTTAACAGCAATCTTATTGCATCACTTTGCTAACCAAGAACCTTAACTGATCCGATTAGCACTTGCCAAACAAGAGACATTTAATCATATTATGCTATTTTGATGACTCAGAATCTTACTGAAAAATGGTAACCTAGTTTGTGTTGTGAAACAACCCTTAATTAGTCGACTTTTTTGTAACTAAAAGTTGCAGGATGCTTATTCGCTTTGTCGAGTGTTCAAGAAGAGCTTGAACGCTCCAAAGGCGACCACCACGGGAGACCGTTATGCAACCGCAGCTAGTGATCATTCGTCATGTATCGATCTTTATTCCGACGGAGGAAGAGGAGGTGAAGATATGGAGACTTGCAATTATCCAACACCACCAATGGCTTCTACAATCATCCATGGATCAAATGGTATAATTAGTGATAGAAGTGATGTCAAATGGACTCAGTACTTATCAGAAGATGCATTCACCTTCACAAATCCATCCTTTCCCAACTGTGGCAATCTTCCTTATCCACCATCAAAGGTACATATACAAAAATTGGTTTTATTGCATACTGTATATCTAAATATTTTAATAGACTGCTTTATATACTATAACAAAGTTTGTATGACGTCTAAAATGTATAAACATCGTAAAATAACTTTTTAGAACGTCTAAAAGCGTCCTATAAATCTATTGTAACGATTTTAGATAATACATTTTTATAGTTTGGTCCTATAAACCCAAGATTCCAAATGGCGTGAGGTATGGCGTGACGGCGAGATCAAGCCTCAAGTCATACGAGTTACGACAAGACCATGACATTTTCCATGGGGTGGCTTAAGACGACAAATATATACAGGGCCGGCCCTGGGCCTAGGCCAAAGGGGCGACGGCCCAGGGCATCAAAAATGTTAAGGGCATCAAAATTTTTTAAGCCCAATGTATATACTAGGTTCAGTTTGTATTTGGGCCTTAAAAAATATTACTGTTAGCCTTTATTAAGAGTCCATTCCACATTTCCACTTACCGGTCCATATCCATCATCGATTCATCCTCAATCAGTCCCTCGCTCTCGCCTCTCGCTCTCGCAACAGAAATCGAAATCCAGAAATCGAAATCCTTTCGCAAGCTTTCGCTCTCGCTCGACGCTCTCTCTCTGCCTCTCTCGACTCTCGAGTATCGACGGCCTTCTGCCGTCTACCGTTTGCGGCTGCCTCAGTCGCCGACTCGCCGGTCGCTCTCGGCTCTCGCCCATCGCCCGCTCTGCTCTCACCCATCGCCCTCTCTGCTCTCTCTTGAGCCATTGACATTGAGGTTAGGGATTTAACATTTAAATCTTTAACCTATGTTATTAATTTATTATAGTACTTATTTGGTTATTTTATTAACTTTATTTTTAATAAATTTAAAGTTGTTTGATTGGAAAACCTAATAATGAAAATATGAAACTTTAGTGCTTAGAAGCTGTGAATTGTGATTCTTTGATTGTGGTTTGTTGGGTTGTTTTACTGTTTAAGTCATATTTACGGTCTACCATGAGTCAAGAAAGATTGAACGGACTAGCAATCTTGAGTATTGAGAGTAAGTTTTTAGCTAATATTAGTTATGACAAAGTGATAGATATTTTTGCTTCAAAAAATGCAAGAAGACATCGTTTTAGGTGAATGGTGATGTACTTTATCTTTTGTTACACGGGGTTTTGGTTTATGTCATCCCGTGGTGCACTTTATCTTTTGTTACACGGGGTTTTGGTTTATGTCCCCCCCGTTGCATCATTTTTGTTATATTTAAGGGGCACTTTTTTGTTAGATTGACTAGGTTCCAAAACCCTTCAAATAGTTTATTTTGGTTTTTATTTACACGTATAAGGGGCATTTTTTTTACTTCCGCCGTGGGCATCCAAAATCTCAGGGCCGGCCCTGAATATATATATATATATATATATATGTGTGTGTGTGTGTGTGTGTGTGTGTATTTATGTCATTGAACTAATTATTAAGTTATTAAGAATTTAAATTCACATAAAAAGATAAATAAAAGAAGAACCATTATGATAATTTGATATCAAATATACAGAGTTAAATAAAAATGATATCAAATATACAAAGTAAGTCACTATTACGGTCTATGTTTGGTAATCAAACAACAAAATCAAAATAATGAAATCAAAGAACAACAAATGAAAGTAATCGAACAATATTTTTCGTATGCCGAGAAGTAATTTACGGTTTTTTCTTTTTCTCCATTTTGTTAATTAAATATTTGCCTCGTATAAACTATAAAATTATATTTACATTTACTCTTATTCAAATTTTAAAATTTGCAAATTTCCTCTCATGTCTTATAACGCCATAACGAGCCATGGCTCGCACCTATATCAACACTAAGAGGGTTAACGTGGTGGCAAGGCTGCGCCTCGACACCATGACGCGTTTTTTAGAACATTGTACAAACATAAGTTCTATAAAATATTCTATTAGGACGATTAGACAATATATACGTCCTATAAAGCCAATTTTGTTGTAGTGATATGACACAAGTTTATAGGACTAAATAATTGTACATCCTATACGAGGTATTCTCAATAGGATATGATGTTAGCACGTATAGATACACAGTGATGGATTTGGAGGTGGGGGGTTTGCCGGTGTGTACATATGCAGCCACAACTTTTTTGTCATAGTGTAAATATTTTAACAGTCTTTAAAAATGCTACCATTTTGTTTTTGAATGATCAGGTTGATATAACTTTGGAGTGTGCAAGGTTGCAGCATAGGTTATCGTTACCTCCATTGCAGGTACAAGATTTTCGACACCACGGCACGTCTAACTATATCGAGAACGTACCACAATCAAGCAACGGACCAACGATGGGTTCTCAGCAGGATCTGTTGCACGAAATCCTTTCGGTGGCTCAAGTTTCTATCAATCAGGATGAATGGGTTGGAAGTTTTGCAGCTGGAAATGATAACGATTTTTCGTTTCTGGCTAACAATAGCAATCAAATGCAAGATGTGGGCTCGTTTAGGTTCATGGGAGACGATCAAAATGCAAGGTCGATCGAGATTGGTGGTCTCGATGAACAAATGGAACCCGACCGGATGGTGGAGAATTTGAGATGGGTCGGGATGTCGACCAAGGATCTTGAAATGGTATGCACATAATAACATCTTTTCCGTATTCTAATCTAATTGTTTGAGAAAATAGACCATGCCGTAAAATATGTTGCAGATCGATCAAAGTCGTAAGCTTCGTGCATACTACAACAAAGTTGGTTTTAGAAAACTTTTTTTTATAATGTCCAAATGTTCTAATAGACTGTATAATATTATTACTTAAATTTATAAAAACAAACAATTGTATACCATATGTGTTACAACAAGTTTATATGACACTTTCATATTTTTAACAAGTTTTTTAGAATAATTTTATAAAAAAACGTCAATTAATCATTTTATATGACATTATTTAAAGATTTTGTCTTATAAAAACAATGTCATATAAAAAGATTGTGTTTATAACACACTCTTAAACATGTCATATAAAAAACTAATACGGTATTTTTATTTCAAAACTATCCTAAAAACTTGTTAGAATGCACAAATACATTATAACATCCTATTATAACACAATTATTTATTCTAATAATTTATAAACATAAGTCCTATAAAACAGTCTATTCAAAAATTTAGACATATTTGACTTTTTTTTAATTGTAATATATGAAGTTAGAATTTGCATTATATCAAAAAATTATATATAGAGAGAGACGGTTTCAAACGAGGACAATACCTATTTAATAAAATAAGAAAATGGACGAACCTGATTTTACACTAATATCACGTACAAAGTCATGTGATTCATGCGACTTTGTCCCGTGACTTGAAGTCACGGCCAAAGTCGTCCACACACCTTTTTTTGGCCTTTAATGGAAAGTCACATGTAATCTTGTACATAATTTAACCATTTTCATATTATCTTAAATAGTTAACAATTACGTTTTGATCCTCCCTTTTTATATATATATATATATATATATATATGTATGTATGTATGTGTGTGTGTGTGAATGTTCAACGTCCTTACACTTGCCTATATTTGTTGATACCCACAGGCCTTCTTGGATGATTACAAGAGTGTTACAGTGGAAAATACATCAAGTTTTCAGAGGGAGGAACAAGAGGTTCAAGGTACAACTCACTAAGCCTTGGTTACCCTCTAAATAAGCTCTACATTTTCATTACTTTAGCTAACAATACTAAAACAAAAAGGTTTATAGGATACCAAAAATGTTCAACTGTCATAATAGACTGTTTGATAGAATTTAAATTCATACCATCAAACAATTGTACATACTTTGTAAAAATATTGCAATAAGTTTATATGACGTTTTTCAATTTTTTAACTAGTTTTTAGGAAATTTTTAAAATAAACGACATTTGAATGGTTTACTATACGGGTCCTATGAACATCCTTTTATAGGACATAATAGTGTCATATAAAAGAAGTAATAGGACACGTACATGGTTTCAAAAGTGTTTTACATAAACGTTTTATAGATTTATTGTAATGTTTTTACAAGCGTTATAGAAACTTAAATCTTATAAAACAGTCTATTAAGATACTTAGACATTTTTAGCATCCTATAAACCTTATTTTGTTATAGTACAAGAACCCGTTTCTTCAAATTTGTTGGTAAAAAGAGATTTAATCCAGTTGCAGAAGAAAACCTTCATAACAACAACTTCACCAACAACACAGACGACCATTTCTCACTCGAACTCCTTAACCAAAATCAGAACGATCTTCACGACAACTTCTTAGACGACTGTGATTTCTCGACCAATAATCCAACCTTGGAAACTTACGAGAAAACCGAAATCAGTCATGGTCTACTGGTCTCAACACGACAGGTTTCGGACACATACTTTCACAGGATGGTGCCATCACAAACAGTGAAGATCCAAGTGAACCCAGGAACATTGGCAACACATGAAACAAAGCAATACAAAAATTCGTTCGAAACTGTTGCAGGTTCTTCAAAGGTGATCAATAAGAGCAACAGCAAGGAGACAACGACGAACCCACTCACGAACCTGGTTTCTTTGCTCTTAATATGTTGCATATATCCATCAATGGCAGATAATTATGAAGAAGATGATGCAATAAAGATGAAAAAGGAACAAGGATCATGGAGAATGTTGAAGAATGTGGTGATATGGCCTGCATGTGTGACTTTGGCTTTAGCAGTTTCTACTATTTGGATGCATCATAATTACTTGCCTAATTTTTCTTGAATGTTTTTTTTTAATTTTATACTAGATTATTGCTAACCACATGTAGAACGACGTCGTCTAACTAGGAAAAAGAAATGCAAAATTAGGTCTACTTATATAATTGTAATTTCTAATATTTTACATTTAATCATTATGAAGAAAATGATTGTTCTTATATCCGTTTTTTTTTTTCATGTATGTATCAGTTTTATTCAGTGCCGTATGACGTCTATTGACTATTAGCATGCTAAAAATGGGTTTATGGAGAGCAACTTCAAAATTTCGTGGCCTAATTTATGTTTGGGATCGTAGGGTTGTTTGTTTACCTTTTAATAGTTATATTAAAAGGCAATATTTGAATTGTTAAGAGGTGAATCTTGTTTGGCAAAAAAGTCTGTCTCTTAATGGTTCTAAAACTCTCTGAATGATTTTGTATTTTGGATCTCCCTTAACCATTAAGAGCCCTAATTTCATCGTACACAATTACCAAACAATTATATTTCATTTTTTTACTATATCAGTCTCTTAATCATTCTGACCACTTAATCATTTTGCACCAAACCATTCAACAATTGCCAAACAGCTCCTTATTAATTGTAGTTATTCACCAAACAAAAATCCTCATTTTTTAGATCAAAATGGGTCATTAATCAGGAATTTTTCTTAACTTTTTATTTCAGGCAAATTTAAAATTGTTCGAATTGTGTAATCGTCAATTACTGACATTGGTAACCGACCCAAAGCAATTTGATTATAATTTAATTCGTGATGATCATACGTAAAAAGTTCATATTCTTCAGTTATTGATAAACAATTTGTTGGACAATACTCAACTATATAGATTTATGAATCCATCTAATTAATTTTAGAATTTGTCGATTAAGAACAAAATATAATTAACTCTTCTTTATTCTTTTCATTTTGTCATTTTAAACATTTTTTGTTGTTATCATCTGTAATAACTTTAATAAGATATAAACCTTTATATTTATTTTGTTTATATTTTTTTCCAGATAGTGTATAGTTTTAGTATGGATATAACATGACCTCCAAGAAAATTGGGACAACCCTAGTTTTATTTGCTTAAATCGGATTTTATATTTTCATCCATTTTTTCAGGTTTCATTGGATATAAATGATTCTTAATTGATCTTTTGGCTGCGTTTGGTACATGAGACATAACAGGACAGGAAGGGACAAAACTCATTGTCCCGTGTTTGGCATGACATGAGACAAGACAAGGAACTCACCATCCCATTCCCATCTTTGGTGCAACGTGGGACAAAGACAAAAACTGGGACGACGAGGATAGGCATGGCAACGGGGCGGGGATGGGGCGGATTTGTAATCCCCGTCCCCGGCCCCGGCCCCGGTTTGTAGTAACGTCCCCCGGCCCCGATCCCCGGTGGGTACGGGGATTATTATCCCGTCACCGGTCAAATCTCTAACAGTCCCTGGTCAAACCCCGGTCAAACCCCGTAAATAGTATCCTTTTTATTGATTCTACCGGGGATCTCTGGCCCCGGCCCCGTCCCCGATTTGAGTAACATCCCCCGTCCCCGGTTTGTGTCTACTGGGGATTCCCGGCCCCAGGACCCGTTTTAGTGGGGAATCCCCGTCCCCGTTCGGGTCGGGTGAACCGGGTTCCCCACCGGGTCGGGACAAATCACCATCCCTAAACGACGGACAAAAAAAATATTTTTTTTCTTATACAAGATGAGACAAAAATGAGACATAAATTAAAAATATTACTTATTAACCCTCGTTTGATATATAACATTAATATGATATTTGTTTTAGTAGTCACCACCGCTAGTTGCGGCTGCCGCCACCACTGGTAGCCACCATCAGCCACCTCCACAACCACCATTGACCACCGACCACCACCGTCCATTGCCACTACCAATGTTGGCCATCTCCCTTCTCTTCTACTACAACAACCTCCTCCACCACCTTAACAACCATCGTCGGCCGTCGATCACCACTGTGTGCTGCGACCACCACTACCACCGTTGGTCACCTCCACATTTTCCTCTACTATAACCTCCTCCACCACCTTCACAACCATCGTCGACCTCCGACCAACACCGTTTATCTCCACTAACATGGCCACCTCATCTCCACCGTAAACACCACCATCGACTACCACTTTCTACCACCATCGGCTACCACTACCACCGTTGGCCACCACTATTGGTTACTACTATCTACCATATTCACATCCTCCACAACCACCACACTGTCCATCTCACCACTATTAGTATCGTCGGCTACCACCACCTCCACCATAACCACCATCACTGCCCACCATCACACCTACCTCCACCACATAGGCCATAACTACCTCATCCAACACTGTTGATTGCCACCACCACCACTATCCACCATCTTCATGTCCTCCACAACCACCATCGTCCACCAATTACCAATGCTTCTACCTCCACAACCATTGTTGTTGCAAAAATCTTCACCTTGCCTTCACCAATTGATAAGGATCTTCCAAACCGAATAAAATATAATTTATCCTTTGTATGAATCAAGTTTTTTCAAACTACCTTCAATTATATAAAAAAATTCATTCAAATTTGGTACTATTTTATATTTATGTATATGAAAATTGTGTAAAAATATTTATATTAAATTATTTAATTTATTTTGTTAATAATAACTATTATATGATATATATATATATATATATAATCATAAAATAACTTTTGAGGACAACTTGTCTAGTTTTGTACTGTCTAGTCCTAGTCATATCAAACACCAAACATACACTTGTTCTGCCAGTCCTGTCCAGACCTACTCTCTTGTCCTATCCATTACCGTCCAGCTCTGTTCTACCCAATCATGTATGCATACTAAATGCTACCTTAGTGTCCTAGTACTAAAGGGGACATGAACTGTATGAAGGGTGCTCCCTACGTTTCGGCCATTGGTTTCTATCATGTATATTGTGTTAAGTACAAACACCGGACATCTTGTATGCCCGAAGCATGACCAGTAGTATTAGTCAAACCTAGGATAATAGGGAAGAATATCCTAAAGTATATGGGAAAAAATAAGGATATGTTCTTACTGTACGACAATTAGGAAAGTGATATGTGTATCCAAAAGTATACAGATGCTACTTTTCAAACCGCCAAGATGACTTTAAATCGTAGTCAGATACGTGTTTGTGCTAAACAACGGTGTTGTGAGCTGTAAAAGCTACAAGCACAAATGCACAATAGCATATTCGATTACAAAATTGTAGATCCTCTCTCAAAGCGTATGAGTCAGAGCAAGCATGTTGCTCATCCTAGTGCAATAGGCTTGAAGTTTTTGTTGAACTTTGATTTGATCTGTAATTTTGGTAAAACTTTATTTGAACAATAAAACGATTATGTTTATATTGTTTTTATTGGACATGAGTATTTACATTAAACATTTATTTGCTCATTATTAGCATGTTTAAGTATCCTTAAATAAATACGATGATCACATTATTTAAAATTGTTCTTGATCGATTATTACCAGGGAACTAGTGATAAATAAAGATCACTGTGAAGTCTGGTCATAGCCCAAGTTGAAAGTGCACTAGGTGCAGCCATAGTCACATATATTTCTCCAAGGGACAAGGTGTTGGACAAAACCTATGATTGGTTGAATGAGGTTTTCACGGTTTGTACTAAATGCTTGATTTTTATTTTATCCCTCTTCTCTCTCTCTCTCTCTCTCTCTCTCTCTATATATATATATATATATATATTATTGCATATATATATTACATATAATTACTAAACCTTATTTTAAATTGTAGTCTATCGATAATTCAAACTATATAAATAAGGTGATATACTATATCAGTTTTAACTGATTGAATTGATTAGATACAGCCTTTCAAAAATTATATAAAAAAGAAACATTTTCTTTTTTGTAATACACATATAGATATAGGGTTATTGGGCTAGCACCCGATGGAAGATCTAGGCGTATTCGTATGTGGATCATGGATAAAAGAATCTTGTTTTGATTTCTAAGTGTTGCGTCCAAACCTTGCTAAATTCTGAAAAGTACAATTTCAAACACCCTATGATGTATGATTTTAATTAAATGCATCATTGGATCTGATTGAGTTTTAATTAGAAAAGTTTTATGATTTTATTTTGTAACCAAAATAAATAATTTCCCATTGCGTTTAAATGGTTAGAAAAAGTTTTAAAACCTAACGAATATCATTATTTGTTTTAGGCGAAAGTGCCGACTATAGAAAATGTGGATGCGTTTACAGTCAGAGAAATGTAAGGGTTGGATTAAACTTACGCCACGTAAGTATGGACTACTTTAGTTGTTGAGTTTGGATTAATTTTTGGTTTTGGGAAGATTTGCTTTTCAAATTAAACTTCGTGTTTTGGACTCGACTAAAATGATGTGTTTGTTTTTAAGAACATATATTTTTTCATGACCATTTAAAATGATATGTGTTTGTTTTTGGGAGAATTTGTTATGTTGTTTTTGTGTTTAATATATGTGCTTCTCATGTGTTTGTAACGTATGCTACTTTCAAGGTAATACATGGACTTTGAGGAAGAACTTTTGTTAGTTTTGATCATCTATTGGTATTGGAAATACAAGCTTTCATCAAGAATAGAACGGATAAGAGATAACACTTTTGCCATAATTGGACATGCATATACATTAGAATTCTTAGGCGGATCGAATACTCAATATGTTGAATTGATGCGGCTTTCTCGTATTCAAACATTAAAAAAAATGGTTGCAAAATAGTAAGAATGTCTTCTTCGAGGAGAAAATGGCTATATTTTACGAGTATTGGTTATTATAACGTTTTAGAATGGTCAAACGGAGATTTCAACACTCCACAGAGACTATTCATTGATATTTATGTGAGGTGCTAAGCGCAATGATAAAGTTTGCAAAAGAAGATATACGAGAAATACCTTTCAAGTAAAGGTCGTCTACATCAGAAAGTCAAAGAAATATAAGACGGATATTTTCGATAAGTTTTCTATTATTTTTTGTAAAACCAAAACATACAGTTGTGTCTAATACTTTGTATTTTTTTTAATAAATGGGACAATAGGTGTGTTAAATGGAACTCTCATACATTAAATCATGCTTGTTGATCAGCAAACTCGTTATAGAGGTAGAGAAAGAGGTCAATGTTATCACAATGTTTTAAGTATTTGTGATTTTAATATGTTTTTCACGTATGTTTGGGGCTGGATGGAAGGGTATAACATATAATGCTAGAGTGTTGAGAGAAGTTGCATTTAGTCACATTTCAATTGTAGATAAATATAATCTTTGTGATGTTGTTTATGCCAACACTTGTGGTTTTATGACTTCATACACAAATATGAGGTATTGGCTTGGTGATCTTCGACGACAACTTATCTTGTCAAAAGAAGAAAGGTTCAACCGCTCATGCGTAACTCAGAAACATTATCGAGCATGCCTACAGTGTCTTGAAGGCAAGTTTTCCAATTTTAAAGCAAATGGCTTCCTATCCGTTTTGAATACAAAAAAACATTGTAATTGCTTGTTTCGTGGTTTATAATTTTATAAGAAGATGCAATAGCCACGATCAGTTATTCATGGATTACGTCAATCCCCATGTTTATTGTCGAGGGAAAAGAAGAAATTGGAAGAGGCGATGAAGATGGCGTGGATGGAAGGCATTCTGGTACTCAAAACAATGAATACATGGCTAATTAACATGACCATATTGTGAATTGGTTATTGTTAAATACGTTAAATTAAGAATTGCTCAAAAACTATTACACTAAGATTTGATTGTTATATTTTTGTTTATTGTAGAACTTGAACAAATAATGTTATGCTTGTTTGGATTAATATCAAATGTTGTTTTGAACTAGTAATATTGAATATGTAGTTATATTTACAAAGTAATTGTTTTATTCAAATATTTATCAAAGAATTATTTCATTCAGAATGTTAAAATAGTAATTTGTTGTCATTTAAGACAATTATCAAACAACCATATTTTATTCTACAATATATCATACTAACTATTCAAACCATTTAACCATTTTATATCAAACATTAAGTGTCAAACAACTCTTGATAGTTTTTTTAACAAGCTTTGGAGACGCTCTTAAAAACAAAATCTCCAACCGCATGAATAAGTCACTTTACCATAAAAGAAATACCCACAAACACGTGTCAAGATCGTGTAATTCTTTGTTTGCCTTCCCATGCCAATTTCCCTTTAAAATGATTTTGGCAACCTGTTCATCTGCAAATTACTTACAAATGCAGACATGAATATGGAGTTGGTTACCAATGGAGCCTCTAAACCCAAAAGTATTTCCAAGAAACATAAATGTATGTACTCCTTTATCATTCATAACCCCCCAACTCCACTTTGATTTCAACATGCATTCTTATTGTAATAAAAAACCCCCCAAAAAACTTCATTACACCAGTCATATAGTTTCTTATGCTTTTTATAATTCGCTTCAACTATTATTGTTGTTTTTGTTTTCATTTCTCGTGATTTGGGGTTTGTTTCGTGTTCTGGAATTGAAATGGTTACTTGTTGGTTCAAGTCAGATCTATAAGAGTTATAGGTAATCAGTTTGTAGAAGGGGGGATGAATACAAACATAAAAACTTTCACTATTAAAAATTATATATTGATAAAGAAGATCAATACAAAATTTATAGATTGTGTGTAGAAGAGATAAGATAAAGAACCTATCTAAACAATTTAAGATACACACAATTATAAATAGAAAAGAGAAAAGATTTGCTACAAGAAATAAAGATAAGAATAAAAGTGCTCTTCACCTGTTCATAGTGGTTCTTTCTCTTAGACAGAGAGTAGTGAGAGAAGTAACTTTTTGGGTAAGTTCTTAGTGAGGAAGAATGATAACTGAGAGGAGAGCACACAACTATTTATATACATGTCAAGCTTTTGGAAGGAAGCTTGTCTTTTGCTATTGTAAACAGTCATTTTAGCTGTATATAAACGGTCCTCTTTTCATAAAGTAGGTAAGCACTATAGAGCCAATGGAGTCGCCCGTACTGTACTACACTTTAGAAAAGGTATGGTTTGTCTCTTATGTGAGGGAAGACAACCCAAAAACATACATGTTTGGTAAGTTTCATTTGATAGCTGAATATTGGGATGACGCTAAAAGGCATCTTCAGTATTCGTTAAAACTAGCGCAAACTTCACACATATGTAGACGAGCTTGTAATCACTCAATGACGCTTCAGATCACGAACTTGCTGGTCTCTAATCTTCAGCTTCTGTCTTCGACTTTGCTGAAGGATCTGTGGTATGAATTTTGTCTTCTTCAAGTATAACAATCTCTGAAGGATCTTTTTCAGTGATACAGTTTACTTATGTAAATTTACTTAAGTTTGTAAAAGATTACAAGTTCAAGAAAAACAAACATAAATATGATAACTGAAATTGAAAGCACATTCACTGACTAAAAGTTGTCAGTGAATGAAAGAGAACTGGAACTCATAGATACTTGTCTCTGTTACTCTTTTCAGGGATCTTTTTCAGTGACAATGAAGAATATTGTGTGTTAATCATTGGAAAAGTTACAAGTGTTACATCAGTGATTGATAGATCTATCACATATAGATTGTACACTGAAATATAAGAAAGAAAAACAAGATTACAAGATAGAAAGATAACTGTTCTAAGTCATTGAAGTCGATATACCTTGGCACGTCTTCTCCAAGCTTCTTTTCTCGTAGTATTTCCTTTCTGATCTTGCGATTCATCACATCAGCAGCTAGGTCATTGTCCAACCAAGATCTGAGATATTCAAGATGGCCTATTGGAAAGAGGTGGAACTCAGATACACGCTGGAAGATGTATTCATTGTCATAGTCAATGAAAATTAATCCATACTCAGGCTTCACATGCACAATGTTGAGTATGTAAGGACCCTTCACTGGCAGTGTCACGTTCAGCTTTGAGGTATCTGGCTTCTTTCGACCCTTCAGAATTTCCTCTAAGGAGAACTTGGTTTCATATTCATGCCTATGAGAAGGTTCATCATCAGTATCTGAAAGGGGTCTTCTTCTTGTGGGCAACTTCTCAGGCACAACAGGGATATAAACGAACATTGACACCTTCTTAAAGATTTTCATTCAGGATGTCTTTGATCATCTGCTTGTGCTTGGACTTTGAATGCTGAATGGTTTGACAAATCTTCAGCCATTCATGTAGCCGTACTGCCCGATATATGAAGGATACTCAGTGACAGCCTCAAGGTTGTCTCTGAGATGACCATGGGGATGAGAAGTCCACCATCCTTCATCCATCTATTGATGGTGACTTTTGAAATCCTGTAGGGACTTATTCTTTTATTCATTGTTTTCTTGCACCATCTCTGGTCGTGGTCTTTCAGCGTTAATGCTCTCTAATGTTCACATTCAGCTTGGGAGAGCAGTTGAGCCTGATCCTTGACTGGGTCTTTCTTCTTCAGCTTTCCTTTGGCCAGAGCCTTGACGGCTAGAGACTTAGCTAGCTTTAAGTTGTCTTCCATCTTCTGTCATTGAATTCTTAGCTCTTCCTCAGCCTTCAAGGCTTCCTCGCGTTTAGCATCTATGAGGAAGTCGAACTCACCACAACCATAGGTATGAAGAGGAATTTTTACTCTTATTTAGTCGAGTTGACTCATCAACTGAGTCATCCTTTGGTCATTAAAAGCTCCAGATGTTGGAATAAAAGAAATACTTTCATCTGGAGGACCAAGGGGGATCAATGAAGAATTAAGGAGAAGGGAGGCTTCAGTTTTAGAGGAGAAAGAGACAAACATGGAGCTATAAGCAATCTTGGTGGGATCTATCTTCTTGAAGATGATAGAGAGATTATCCTCTTCAACCACACCTTTATTTTTTCTTGTGGTGTGGTGGTTCCCTTTGGTTTTCTCCCCTTGGGATGTTGATTCCCTTAGGGAGACACCCTTCTGAGCTGGTGCTGGTCTTGTGCGATATTGTATGGTGAATTCATAGTCATCATCTTCATCATCATCATCAACACCAAGGTCCTGTCCAACGTCAAGGAAAGGAAGATCTTCATCATCATGTTCTTACTCTTCACTTTCCTTGTCACAACATTTAATGCAGAGGTGATGGGAAGGTATTCATTAATAGCTGGAGCTATCATGGCATCATCATCATCCTCAGCATCAACTTCATCTTCGTTGGATGTCATGGCATCCTCAGATTTAGGGATCACAACTAGAGGTTCCGTTTCAGCTTCAGTGGCAACAACAGCTTCAACATCAGTTTCCTCAGCAACTTCTTTAGGCAGGTCTTTCTCCCCCTCTTTGTCGTCAGCAATAGAAGAGGCGAGATCATTAAGACCTGCGAGAGGTCTTCAGTGCGAAGCTTGAGGTTCAAAAGGGCCTCGGATTGCAATAAACTGAACTTGGCCACCCGGTCCATATATTGGCGGTCAACATCTATGAAAGAAGGTTCAGGGACTGGGGCTGATGCTAGAGAAACGTCAGAATCTGCTGGAGAAGGTCACCTTGTCTGGTGAGATGGACTTGCACTTCACCGGCCTTGTTGTTTAGAGCATTTATGGCCTCAGTGTTGGCGGTCACCTCTGATTGCACAGTCTTCATCATATCCTTCACCTCACAGAACTTAGCTTTGACAAAAGAGAGGTCGTGGGTGAGGTCTTCCTTGATGGGTATTTCTTGATGGACCTGGTCCATCTTGTCCAAGAGAGCTGCACCGCAAGAAGGAGAAGTTTAACATCATCAGCCATGTCATAGACATCTGTACCCATGGCTGTGGGGTCCGATGCATAAGAACCTGAAAAAAGCAGGGAAAACTTGAGCATTAAGAGGCTCTAAGTTAGAAGAAATGAAGGGGTAGGGTAGAGACGAAGTACCTGATGGGTCTTTAGTGCCATCTAAGAATTGACACTGGTTGTCCCATATGTATCTTCTTAAGGATAGGTGTCATGTGTCTGAGGTGCCTCATGTTAGGATTGAATTTTAGAGTATTATTGTATTCATTCTTGAAAGACTTTATACGTATTTCTAGAAAGTTTGACTTTGTAAGTCTTGTGTTTGACTTTGTCTTTTATATTTTAGTTTGACCTATAAATAGGTCTTGTTTAGAGAGTTTTAGAGTAAGAGAGCTTAATTGTATCATTACTTGTATTTTTGCGAGCTTAAGAGAAATAATACACTCATTGACTAGTTGACTTTTTCTCTCAAAAGTCATATCTTGAAGAATGTCATTTATAGAGTTTATATGATTCTTGAAGATTAACTGAAGAAGTGGGACAACCAATTGGTATCAGAGCAGATTTATAGTGAAGTTGACAAAAGAAATCATCAAAAAGTTGAAATTTTTTTGGAAATTTTGTATTATGTTTTTCATGTTCATGACATGTTCTTGAGTGTTCATCAATTTCTTCATAATTTTTTACTCAAATCTTTCATTTTTTGATGTTTGTGTGTTAAAATGATGATCGTTGTGTGCGTTTTTGGATTGTGAATCTTTGTTATTCACAAGATTTCGTGTTTTGATCATTAGTTTTAAAGATTTGATGAAATTTGTGATTTCTGAAGAAAAAAAACTTCGTGTTCTTGAATAAAACTCAAAAAAATCTGGATTTTGATCCATTTTGATGAAATTTTTTATAAAATCTTTGTTTGTGAGGTTGATTTGATCAATTTTGGTGATTTAGAGTTCAAGTTTATCGCATAACATCATCCGAACTTTGCATTGATCATGTTTGTTCTCTAAATCGATTCAAGACTTAACCATTTTTCAAGCATTCCCGGACACCTCTTTAGCCGGATTCCACCTTTCCTCTGTTACAAGCTTGGCCAAGTTCAAAGCTTCCTCGCATATCACTTTAGTCGGATTCATCAATTCCCGGACACTGCCTTAATCGAGTTCAAAGCTTCCTCACATATCACTTTAGCCGGATTCATCAATTCCCGGACACTGCCTTAACCGAATTCGAGTCATCCTCGCATACAGCTTCATCCGATTTGGCCATCCTCGGTCATAGGCTTGACCGAGTTCAAGTATCCTCGTACAACCCTTCACCCGGAGATCAACCATTCTCGGTCAAGACTTGGCCAAGTTCAAGCTTCTTTCTCGGTTACATCTTCATCCGGATATCACAATCCTCGGACATAGGCTCGTCCAAATTGCATAATCCTCGGACACAGCCTGTCCGGATTCGGTCACAGATTTGATCACTTTTCATTCTCGGCCACTTTGTATCCGTATTAGTCATTCTCGAACATTAGCTTGTCCGAGATCTAGTTTTCCTTGCTTATCTTCTTTGACTGGACTCACTCCTCGGACACATCATAGACATAGACTTGCTCGGTTTCAACCCTCCTCGGACACTGTCTTGTCCGAGCTTCATCCTTTCGTCCGGATTACATTTTTTTTCGGATACAAGGCTGACCATTGTTCAACTTTTCTTGACTAAGGACTCGTCCGAGCATCATCCTAATTTGGTCATTGCCTTGTCCGAATTTCACCAAGTTACCCACTGTTTTTTTGTCCGTGTTTAATTTACTTATCTTGTCCGAGCTTAGTCTATATCTTGAGCAGTTTTTGACTGTTTTCATTGTTAATTGTGATTGCTTATTGTTGACTATTTTTGTCTGAATATTCAAACTGAATAATTCTTGATTTTCTGGAATTTTTGTGTGTGAAATTTTTGTAATATTTTTGGAAAGTGATTCTTTGATCAATTCAAATACTGCATAGATTCTTTTTTATCAATCTTGAATTTTTAAATGACATCATTCTTTGAGAACGAAAATAAGGATTTGAAAGAAAAGGTTTGTGAATTCGAGAAAAGTCTGAATGAGTACAAAGAAAAATATGTGATTATGTTTCGTGAAAATTTTCTTAACGAGGATCTTGTTAAAGATTTAAGAAGGGAGAATAAAGAAACTAGAGAACGTATTGAAAACAATTTCATGTATAGGATTAAAGATCTTGAGAAAACTTTGGATTCTGAAATAATAGAGTTAGATGAAGAAATTAGAAGTTCAAACAAAATAAAGCAAAATTTAGTAAATAAAATTCATAAAGTGGAAAATGAACTGAATGCTGAAAGGAACTCTCAAGAAAAGAAGAATAAAGAGGTTGAGGAGCTAACAGAGAAACTTCATAAATCTAAGAATGAATTGACTGATGAATGAAAATTATTAGAAAAGGAGAAAGAGAAGATAATAGAAATTAAGAAGAGTTTGGTTGTTGAAAGAAAAATTTTGCAAAAAGAGAAGGATAAGATGATAGAAGTTGAAAAGAGATTTGATACTGAACGAAAATCTTTTGAAAGCAAGATTAACAATTTGGAACTGAATTCCAAAATGCTTTCAAAGCAAATATCTGATTTTGAACAAGTTTTCATCTTGGAACGAGCCATGTTTGATAAAGAGAAGAAAGAGTTTAAAGAAGAATGTCTAACCAAGAATTTGGAATTATTTGACAGCATTGTTTAGAAGAAGAAAGCATTAGATGAAGAGAAGAGAGTGTTTGCTCTTGAAAAGAAAAACACTGCCTAGAAAAATGCTGCAATTGCCAAAGAGCTTACAAAGAAGAAGAAATGGCTTGACATTGCTTTTGAAAATGAAAAGGGAAGTTCAGATGAAGAGAGAAAGGAATTTGAGAAAGAAATAAATGGTTTTGAAAAGATGAAGAAAGAGTTAGAAGGTAAGTTTTTGGAATCTTCAAAGAAATTGTCTGATCTAGACACATAACTTGTTACTGAGTTGAACATGAGATATGAACTGAAAAAGAAATATGTTTTAGTTACTGATGAGAGAGACCACTTACTCAAGAAAGTAATAGACTTTTCAAGTGCTAAAAGTTCAACTGGTTCTCAATCTCAGTGTAAAACTAGCTTTTATGACTGTTCGAGTGTTAAATCCAACAGTTATTCAAGCAGTCCTAAATCATATGTTTCTAAGAACAAGTCTCGTTCTTCAAATCCGTATTATCAAGGGTATGTTATTTGGATCACCCAATTATTTTCAAAAGCTAAACTTGTTTGGGTCAATAAAGCTGATTCTGCTTTGTCTCATATATCTGTTGTAACTAATCCTGTTATTCCTTGCATTGTGAGATCCACTAATGATTTGATCAATCTTAGCAAGAGAAGAATCATGTGCTCAACATGCAGAACCAATGACTTTGTCAATAAGAAAATATACAATAGATGGTATGAAGACAACAACTATCAGAACAGTTGGAATGGATTTAACAGGTATGACAATGACTGGTATGGATCTTACTGTTTATCTGATCAACCTGTTAAAAGTACTAAAAAGAATATATCTAATAGAAATAGATGGTTTGGCAGTTACAACATTCCCCAACCCAATATTAATCTAAAAGGACCCTATTTGTTTGGGTACCAAAATCTACATGAACTGTTTTGCAGGTGTGTCATATGTTGTGCTAATAAGAAAATCATTTATATGATAGACTGATGCAGGGGAGTGCGTAATCTGTCTGAATATGGCTTCTGAACAAATCAGTTCAGGACCCGAGCCAAAATTGTTTTCATTTTTGGTTTTTGAGCTGAAAAGAAAATTAATTAAATCTACTTTCTAGGGGGAGTTGCTGAAAAGAGTCTGTTAAATGTTTTTTGAAATCTGAAAGAGTTTTTTTGGTAACGAGTATCATTTCTGATAAGGTATTTCTTGAGATTTTACTTGCGTAATTTCTCGTCATACATTATTCCATTACCTGTTTCAGCTATTCTTCAAACTGTTATTATCACGTCTCTTAAATGAAAATCATTTTCTGTGATAATACACTCGTTTGTATTCAAAGTTGTTTTTCTGAATTTTTTTACTTTGATTGATACAGAATTCTTTATTCTTTGATTTTCTGAATCTGTATACTTGTACTTACAGATCTTCATTCATTTCTCCCACATATTATGAACAATCTGAATTGAACATCACTCCTTGTTGATTGTGCTTAACCGTTAAATTTTTTTTCTTCATCAAATTTATATGATCATTTGAGCTTATTTGCAATAATATTTTTGATCAATATGTTTGTGATCAAATGAGCCTACAGTGTTATTTTTAGGAGGGACTGAGTGCATCACGGAAATACTTCAATGGAATGTCAGAACCGATAGACCTACCTATGAGGATATCCATAACTGAGTGAGCTGAAATGCAAAATGGGTTTGTATGCAGAGCTAAAAATGAAAAGAAAGGGATAGTTGTTGTGAGCTAAAAGAATTGATGAGAGTTGTGTCAGGATTAGAAGATTAAAAGAATCTTGTTATATCTTCTATAATCCGGGAAAACCACAAAATCTATTAGTTCTCAATTCTTTGGACACTAATATTGAAAAAGGCAAAACTCAGGCCAATTCTTGTCATAACCCCACCAGCTACTCATTTATCTCTTAAAAGATAAGTGTTTCAATAACACTTGGGACACGCAACTCATATTCTATCAATTTCTCATTCAGAGAAAATCGATATTGAAAAAGAAGAATATATGTTCCCCCTTCAAGTCTTTTTGATCACATATTGAGTCTGATAAATTTGTGTGGTCCACACGGTTTATCTTTTTTAGCCTAATTAGAAGCATTTGTTGCTTTATTCTTTTTCACTACACAAATTTTGCAAAATATTTGTTATTTTGCCGTAACATTCATAGATTTGTTTTTTTATAAGCTATCGATGATTGGATGGAAGTCCTGGTGAGATGAACCTTAAAAAGTCTCATATATGAAGTATATTCGTTGTACTGAATATATTTGTTATATTCACAGGTCAATCTTTTTATAAGATTGTTAACAAATTCATAAGTTGAATTTGGTTATTTTTCCCATCTTCATAATCTGAAAAGATTATATAAGCAGATTTGAAAAGATCTGCTTACAATTTTACGAATTGACACATACGTTGAAAATTTCATTCATTTTGACGTATGATGCAAATGTTCCTCATCTCATCATAAGGGGGAATATTATATAATGAATGAAATAATCAATTCTGAAGATCGTGAATTTGCAAAAGACTCAAGGAGTGTGAATGAAGATGACTGTTGATTATTTTGTGCAACAATATTTTAAGGGGAGTTGAATGTGAAGATCTCATCTTAACTGATGTTTACTGAAAGAGATTTTTTTTAATGAAGAGAATGTTATTTCTTGAAGCTGTTCAGTGTGAATGTTATCTGAAGAAATTCATTGAAGTTTATTTCTGAAGACTGTTGCTATTTCAGTTCTTCATTGTGGAAAGAGAAGATTGTTTTATTCTACATTCGAGAGGGAGAATATTTTGAAAGATTTTCTCAAGGGAAGATTCTTTGAAGAACATAAAGGGGAGAATGTTAGAAGATTAACTTGAAGAATTAAGAAGTCTTAAAGTGCTTAAAGCGTCAAAGTTTCAAAAGGGATTCAAAGAGTACAAATTCTTTCAATCCTGAATCCGAAGGGGGAGAATATGATTGAATTTTAGAGTATTATTGTATTCATTCTTGAAAGACTCTATTTGTATTTCTAGAAAGTTTGATTTTGTAAGTCTTGTGCTTGACTTTGTCTTTTATATTTTAGTTTGACCAATAAACAGGTCTTGTTTAGAGAGTTTTAGAGGAAGAGGGGATGGATACAAATACAATATTTTCAGATTTAAAATGTATATTGATAGAGAAGATCAATACAAATTTTACAAGACTGTTTGCGAAAAGATAAGGTAAGAAAACATATCTAAATAATCTTTGATTACACACGGATTCTTAGCAAACGAGAAAAAAAATGTTGTAAAGAAAAGTTCTTTTACTTAAGCTATAGAATGCTCAAARTAAGAATTAGGTTATGAGAGTGAGTTGCGCGCACTCTGCATGGAGAAGAAACACTTTTATTTATACCCATTGCATTAAATGCTCATTTAATGCAATATGGTAGGGTTAGAGTGCATGTCAAGCCTTAAGAGGAAGGCTTGTTCTTTGCTACAGTGAATAGTACAAAAAGGACTATTCATGAGCAGACATCCTTACCTAAAGTTGGTGGACAATAGAGTCAACTAGTCGGCTCCGTATCGTACCAACATTTAGAAAGGGTATGGGTTTGTCCTTTATGTGTAGAAGGACAAGACCACAATAATCGTGCTTGGAAAGCTTCCTTTGATCGTTGAATGCTGGAATAACCTGGAGGTCTCTTCAGTATTCGCTGAGGCTTGAGCAGTCTTCACACATATGTAGACAGGCTTGTAATCACTGAGTACCGCTTCAGATCACGTACTCGCTAGTCTCTAATCTTCAGTTTCAATCTTCGACTTTGGCTGAAGGTTCTTTCGTGTGAGTGTTGTCTTCTTGAAATATTGTTGTCTCTGATTGAATTACAATATAAGTTCTTCAGCGATCACTGAACAGGCTCAGTGATGATCGCCAGAATTGAAAAGACATAAACATAAATACAACGTATAAGTGAAAAAAGGATTATCATCAAATCACTGAGAGAGAGGATCAACACCTGTGGACCATTCATCACATCTCTGGTTCGCCTTCAAGCACTTAGGTCTTTTCCAGTCCTCTAGACTTCCATACTTGGACATTTTTCATTACTTTTACAATAAGAATTATTACATTCACTGACAACTTTTTAGTCAGTGAATATGCTTTCAGTTTCAGTTATCATTATTATGTCAGTTTATCTTTGAACTTGTAATCCTTTACAACTTTAAGTAAATTTTCATAAGTAAACTGTGTCACTAAAAAAGATCCCAAAACAGTTAAAAGGGACAAGTATTTTACCTGTACTTTTTTCTTACTAATGTAACTTAAGCAATTCTTTTTTGTTGCTGTCATTATCAAATAGGGGGAGATTATTGATCATTTCTCTCAATGATTTGATGATGATACTTTTATCTATCGAAGTGTATTATCTCTGTATTCAGTTTCAGTAATCATCACTGAGCCTATTCAGTGATCGTTGAACATGTATTGTAATTCGTTCAGAGACCGATATACTTCAAGAAGACACAACTCACACCACAGATCCTTCAGCGATGTCGAAGATAGAAGATGAAGGTTAGAGACCAGCAAGTTTTCAGTGATAACAAGCTCGTCTACACAAGTGTGAGTCTATGCAAGATTCAATGAACACTGATGAGACCGTTAGTGTCATTCCAGTGTTCAGCGATCAAATGAATCATGTCGAGCAAGATTAGTTTTTGTCTTGTCCTTCTGCACACAAAGGACAAACTCATACCTTTCTAAGTATTGTACAGTACTGAGCCATTCCTTGGACTGTAAATGTGCTTACCTGATTGTTCATAGACAGCCAAAAGCACTGTATACTGTAACAAAGGACAAGCTTTCCTTTAAAATGTTTCCATGTGCCTTGTGCCTTTTGAATTGCATTTAATGCAATGGGTATAAATAGCTGAGTAGTTCTCTTCTCAGTTATCATCTTCCTTACACAAACTTACTCAAGAAGTTACTTCTCTCTTTACTCTCTGTTTAAGGAGAAAAACCTACTTTAACAAGTGATGAGCACATTTTTTTTCTTATTGCTATCTGTATTTGTGTGTATCTTAGAGTTTTAGATAAGTTCTGTATCCTATCTATTCCGCAAACAATCTGTAAAATTTGTATTGATCTTCTTTATCAATATATAATTTTTAAAAGTGAAAGTTATTGTGTTTGTATTCATCCCCCCTTTTACAAACTGTTACCTATAAACATTTGTAGATCCGACTAGGACCAACAAAGATGATGATGAAACATGCAACCTCATACCCAGGAAGTCGTCTAGACAACCTGTATGTTTAGAGGTTGAAGAAGACCTGAGGACGTCTCAACCTACAAGTCAGTTTGACCAATCTAGAGTAAAAATTCTTCTATGTACCTCTGGATGTGATGAGTTCGACTTTCTCTCTGAAGTTGAGCGTGAAGAATCCCTGAAAGCTGAACAAGAGCTAAAGCTACATCAGAAAAAACTTAAAGACAGTCTGGAGTTAGCCAAGACTCTAGCTACTCAAGCTCTTGCTGAAGGGAAATTCAAAAAGAAAGATTCTCTCAGTGCTAAAGCCCAACTCTTAACAGAAGTTGAACGAAAAAGACAACGGGCATTGAAGCTGACGGATCGTGACCTCAACTGGTGCAAAGAAAGGATTGAAACAAGGATGATCCCACACAAGATCTCAAAAGCCACTATCGGTGGTCGAATGAAATATGGTGCTCAACTTATTTCCATGGTCATTTTTCGAGAGAACAACGACGTTGTCACTGAGTATCCCTCCTTTGTCAGCCAGTATGGTTTCTATGAATGGCTCGAGATTCAACAAGCTATCTAGAAGTCCAAGTCCAAGCACAAGGCTTACATTGAAGAAGTTCTGAACGAATTATTCAACAAGGTGTCGAAGATCGTCGAGGTTCCACCTCTGCCTCGAAGAAAGAACCTTTCTGATCCTGAAGAAGGTCCATCCAACCAAAATGAACATGAAACAAAATTTTTAGTGGGTGAACTTTTCAAGGATAGAAAGAAACCAGATATTTCAATGCTGAATATGTCACTGCCTAAGAAGGGTCTTTATATACCCAACACAGTGCATGTGAAACCTGAATATGGACTTAAGTTCATTGATTATGATGATCAATACAGGTTTTAGCGAGTATCTGAGTTCCATCTCTGCCAAGTAGATCACTTGGAATATATTCAAACGCGGTTGAATGAAGATCTCCCCAGCGAGATGATGAACCACAAGATTCGAAAGGAAATGCTCAGACGAAAGATGCAAGGACAAGATGTTCTAGATTACATCAACTTCAGCAATCTAGATTAATCAACCTTTTATTCTTGTAAATCTTGTATTTCCTTTTTTTTCTTTCAATGTATAGCTTTTATGTTTTAAGCCTACCAAAACCGATTGTAATCAGTTGTAATATTTTCCCTAAAGTATTTCAATAAAATGATTGGTTCATTGAAAAAGATCCCTGAAAAAGAGTAAATGAGACATGTACTTATGAGTTATATTTATTTCTTACATTCGGTGACATCTTTCTAGTAAGTGAATATGCTTTCAGTATTCATTTATTAATATTGTGTAAGTTTTTTTTTTTTTTTTTTTTGTAATCCTTTACAATTAAAGTAAATTTCCATAGAAACTGTATCATTGAAAAGATCCCAAAATAGTTAAAAGGGACAAGTATTTTACTAGTACCTTTTCCATACTGTAATACCAAAGCAATTTTGTTTATGTTACTTTGTCATCATCAAATAGGGGGAGATTATTGATCCTCTCTCTCAGTGATTTGATGATGATCCTTTTAATTTTACGAAGTGTACTATCTCTGTATTCAGTTTCTACGATCATCACTGAGTCTGTTCAGTGATCGCTGAACATGTATTGTAATTCTCTTAGGGACAAGTATTCTTCAGGAAGTCAAAACTCACACCACTGAACCGTCAGTGATATCGAAGGTAAAGCTGAAGACAAAGACAAACAAGTTCGTGATCTGATGCGGTTTTCAGTGAGAAATGTTTTTTTAGGCCCCTCGATTACATAGTTTGATTAATATGGCCACAGACAAGTGGATTAGTTGAACTAATAATACTTGTTTAATCAAATATGTCGGGATCAGAAAACATAATTTTTCAACCATAAAGGATGAGATAGATCTCTGCCTTTAGTTCAAAAAAATATGGTGAACCAAAAGGATAATGAATGATTCTACCATATGATTGATTGAATCAATCATATTGCTCAAGGAAAAGCACATTTACATAGCCTCGGGGCGGTGACGTGCTGCTAAATGCTTACCAACACCTGTGTTACTGTGTATCATGCGCAAGTGGGTGAATGTAAGTTATTATATGCCCACAACACATGTCACACATGAATACTGCTAAGGAGTATATAAACCTAACGCACACAAAAAGAATATGTTTGCCTCCATTTGTAGAAACTCGAGTTAAATGATGTCGATTGTTGAAATAATTATTCTTGAATGATAATTATGAAAATATGTGTTAAAATGTATTTATGATAGTTACAATGTATTATCTGTAAATGTATATAATTATATTAAAATTTAAGATAATTATATAAATATTACAGATAATTATAAATCCTTATTTTAACTTATAGTTTATTTATAATTCAGACCATAAAAATAAGGTAATAGGCTAAATCAACTTTAATTGATTAAATCATGTAGATTTTGCTATCAGATAAAGAATACAAAATAAAAAACTTTTCATTCTTGTAATACATATATTAAATCTAGATTTTTGGGTTAGCACATGGTGGACGCCATAATACGTGTTCGTATGTGGACTATCGATAGAGTAAATCTACAATGATTTCTAAGTGCTCCGTCAAACTAGCCATAATCTGAAAGATACATCTCTAGACCCCCTACGTGTGTTTAGAATTAATTAAATGTATCATAGGATCCGAATTGGGTTTTTTGATTCAGAAAAGTTTTCTGATTTACTTTAACCTAAAATTAATTTTCCATTGTGTTACCTACAATATTTATAAATCATTTTAAAATTTAAAAAGTAGTTGAATTCGGGTTATTTTGTTTTTGGTTTGATTATATATCCTTATTCGATTTATTCGATTCGTATTTCAATTAACTTTTTTACATTCTATTAAACCGAATAAGCAAAATATCATTCATATTCTATAAACCAAATTTAACTTTTATTTAGATTTTTATCTAAATAATTTTTAAAAGTTACAAAAACATTATCCTAAAATGACATGGTTTTAAATGATATGAGGTGTAACGGAGATTTAAGTCTCAAGAATTACGTGTTTTGATGATGAATATGGCGTTTCAAGGTGTGATCTAAGGCGGAAAATATGTATTATATATATATATATATACGTACACACACACACATATATATATATATAGGAGGTTTACTTTGCAAACCACGTTATTTGTACAAACCTCATTCAACCAATTATAATTTTTTATTTTGTTCATTTTTTTTATAATTATGAGAGGTTGATTAATCATTTTTATTATGAAGGGTATTAATCATGGATATTATCATCTTCATTATATTAATTTTAGAAAAATACATGAAACAGTTTCATTAAAATTTCATAAGATTTTATGAAACAATTTCATAAGATTCTATGAAACAATTTCATTACCATATATGAAATAACTTCATAAAAAAAAGTATTATATGAAAAAATTTCATAAGATTAAACAATTTTATGAAAAAATTTCAAAAGATTAAACAATGAAACTGACGGATGAGGGTAGTTTGTACGGTTTGTACAAATATGGGTGGTTTGCATCCCCTCTCTCTCTCTCTCTCTCTATATATATATATATATAT
>NC_037532.1:26646191-26668680 GCF_001531365.2 Cynara cardunculus var. scolymus | reverse complement strand
TATATATATATATATATATTAGAACAACACATAATCATTCATAACCAGATACGAAAATTCATTATCTTTCCATATATGAAACGATATGAAAATGATCCACACATGAAAAATCGTATATAAAATGATGCATATACAAAAATTCATCAATTTTTGACTTTTTCATATATGAACAACATGAAAAATGATCCACATATGAAAAATTCATGACCTTTTCATCTTCATCACCTTTCATGTATAAAACCATGGACTTCAGTTCTAGAAAAGGGTTGAAGTAGAAGAAGATACGAGGTGGCAAAGTAGAAGGCATCTGGATCAAAAATTTCCTCTTGGAACCCAAAACACCAAATCAAGTGAAAGCGTAGGTTGGAGAAGATGAACAAAGTTCGAAAACTTACGCTATGGTGTTGGGATCCAGATTGATTTTCATGAATAAAGTCATGATCTCAGTGATGAAAGCTTCCGCCTGTTTATGTCTCTGACCACCCAAGCGGGTTCTTTCCAGTACCGACTCTATTGTACTCTTGGCTGCATTCGATGAACATAAAAAGATAGAAGAGAGAGAGTGAGAAAAATATGGATGGAGATTACCCAGAGAGATATGGACGTGGCCAGTGGTTAGGAGGTGAACGGTGGTTGTGGGTTAACGGGCGGTGACAAGTGGTTGTGGATTTATCCGGATCGAGAAAAAGATAGTGAGAGAAAGAGAGAGAGAGAGAGAGAGAGAGAGAGAAAAAGATCGTGAGATAGAGAGAGGATGAGAAAATCATGATACAAAATATGGAGATAATTATGATTTCTAAATTTTAAATTTAGATAAAAATTATTGAAATAATATATTTCAAAACTATCTTTTCCATAATTCATTAAATCAATTAAAAATCATAAATTTCTCAATTATTGATCAAGAAAATAGAGGATCAAGATTAGGTTTGTAACGGTTGTCACCTTGGAGGGTTTGTAAAAGACTCTCTCTCTCTCTCTCTATATATATATATATATATATATATGTGTGTGTGTGTGTGTGTGTGTGTGTGTACGCACGTGTGTGTGTATGTATAATAGGTTCAAAATATGGGTTCATATATACATATTCAAACGAATTTCTGAAGATGCATATGTGAAGCCATGTTAGATATGGGTTCACATATGCACATTCAAACAAATTTTTTCAGTGTTTCACAATTTCGCATATGAAACTTCTCTTCACACCTTTTCATCATATTTAACCTTCTCACTGAATCTTCCTCCACATATATATATATATATATATACACACACACACACACACATACACACATATGGGGACCTTCTTTTAAAAACCTTATAATTTGTGATATCTATGAGATCCAATTTAGACAAAACAAATAGTTAAAATATAAGATTTGATATATATTAAAAACCTCTTATTCTCTCTTTCTTCTCATATTTTCTCTTCTATCTCCTCTCACCATAACATACACATAATTGAATATGCACACAAGTGGAACACGTTGTGAACAGTTTCTTAGAAATGCTATATTAGCTTGTGAACACACTCTAAGTCTACGAGATTTGGTACAGCTTGTGAATATATTGTGAACATCAGCTAAAATTAATAAAAGTAAATCTAATCCTGCCATTTGTTAACATATTGTGAACACGTACTCCCCTAGCAAAAATTTCTTAACCTTGTTTACATTGTGTTCGCAATATATTCACCTTGTATACACATTTAATTGTGTATGTATGTTACTAAGAGAGGATATGAGATAGAAATAGAAGTTATCATTACATGTATAAAATATAAGTTATCATTACATGTGATCTTCTACATTTATCTCCAAAAGTATAACACAAAAGGTACGAAAGCGAAAACAGTCATACCTTGCAAAAGATGCATACCATGGCATGCCCTCAAGCTGTAACACCCCCAAATCACACATTGCATATAACACATATTTCATATACAAAGAAATAAATGTTTTCCCCACATAGGTCCATAATACGAGACACTATGCTATAAAATGTACAACTCAAAAATTCAAAATACATGCTCTTGTATAATATCCATTCTCCAAAACTCATTCAGATATGATCTTCATAATTCTAAGCACATAGGGAAGTAATCATAGAATATTATTTCCCTATTATCATTTCCTGCACACATATTTGAAAACACAAAATGAGAGTTAGACATGAATGTCTAGTGAAGTTCCCTTTTTTTATGTAATGCAGGGTAAGAATCACCAAATCATTTAAACCATTTCACATAAAGAGGAACAAAATCACATTCTGTTTGAGTCCATCGGACCTCTGGTTCCATAGAACGCACTTAGAACATATTCTGTTTGAGTCAATCAGACCTCTGGTTCCAAAGACAACATTTAGAAAATATTTCAACTCATAAGAGGACTAGAGCCCCTCTGGTTCCTCTACCAGAGCTTCTGGTTCCTCGACCAGAGCCTCTTGCTTAGGTAATTTCTCATAATGTTCTTTGACTAACTTTTTAAGTAATAAAATAGCCTTTTCCATAACTAAAAATGATTAAAAGAGTTCATGTATAACCAGAGTTTCTGGTTGTACTAACCAGAGCTTCTGGTTCAAAAGACAAGACCAACCAGAGCCTCTGGTTCAACGTGTAAGCCAACCAGAGCCCATCTGGTCTGTTTTTCATAAAAAGATTCTAAAATCTTTGAATTATCTTTTAAAATGTAAATTTGACACAGAGCTCGTTTCTTATGAATTCAGAGCCTCTGGTTTAACTAAAACTTTGTAAAAGACTTGTATAATTTTCAAACCATCATCCAGAACCCACTGGTTCTATATTGAGGTCCAACCAGATCCCCTCTGGTTCCTTACAAGGAACAACCAGAGCCCCTCTGATTCCTCATAAAATGAACATTCTGTTCCAAAACACTTTTAACCAAAACCAATGACTATAGGCCAAGTTTTCCCTTTCTCAATAACATTAATACTATCATTTCTAATAAGAACAACATCTTTGAGTTCTTAAATCACAAAGAAGTAAGGACTCAAATCTATTATAATCTTAAAAGACATAATAGCAAGAGTTATAGTATCCACATACAATTGTCACCCTTTTATCCAAAGGTACACCTCTTATTGATATGTCACCCTTGTATTCGAAGGTATAGCTCTCCTTGATATTCCATCCTTATCCCAAAAAACACCTCTCCTTGATATGCCATCCTTATCCCAAAAGACACCTCTCCTTGATATGTCACCCTTATCCCAAAAGACACCTCTCCTTGATATGTCACCCTTATTTCTTTTTCAAAATCTATGAACTGGTTCGGATGAAGGACCGCAGTCACAACCATCTTATCGAATCCTTATTCATAGTTTTATCCATAAAATCTATAGATTAATCCCAAACGAAGATAGACCGAAATCACAACCGTCTTGTTAAGATGTCCTCCATAGTTTTCAACTAGTAATAGTTTCCAAAACAGTTTTATCATCAAAACCTTCAAACTCAAGAACAATATGTTCTTCCATATGTTTCCACATATCAAATCTCTTGAAAATCTTTTAAGACAGAATATCAACTTTCCAAAACTGTTTTAAAGCACAGTAAATGTTTCATCTTTCCAAAATAGTTTTTAATCCAAAATCATAAACATTTGGTTTAAACTGTTTAGAAAACAATATTCACCAGATTTGTTCTAAAATCCACAATCATCAAAATCCAACAGTTTATAATCAACAGTAATTTTAAAACTCACCTTAACAATCACATATCTGCAGTTTTAAAACACACAGCAAATCACAAGCTCTTCAAACAGCTTTGAACAAAAGATTTCTTCAAGAACGCTTCTCACTGCCACAATACTTTTTTTCTCTTTCAACAGGTTTTTCTCCAAAATGAAATGATAAGATAGAATCTTATCTCTTTCTTTCTTTAAATACTCTCACCATGGCGGTGGAGATTATTTTAATTATTATAAAACTCATAGGCGATGAATCCTTTATCCAATAGAAATAATTTTGGGTGGTGGGTTTATTTATTATAAAACCCACGGTTTTCTTAACCATGAAGGTTGAGTTTTAATATATATTATTTTCATATAATATCTTATCATATGTATGTATAAATCTCATGTATGAATCACAAAATTCATATATGCATCATGTCTTTGCACATATACCATCCATGCATTAGAATATCATGCATGTTAATCACATATTTCACGTATTAAACACATAAGGTTACCTTGACGCAGGTTTGTAGAAAACCCGGTTATAACACAAGCCGCTATGGCGTGAGCTGCAGCTTACACAAATGTTATGGCACTCAATGTGGCGGCAAATACGCATCTTACGTCATGGCGCACTGTGGCGTCCACACCTTTAAAAACCCTGAATTTAATACACTAGTAAACGGATTTATCAAGCTCCTTAGGGAGCGATCGGATGACGAAATGTTTAGATTTTGTTGTTGGACGATGAAGATTGATGAGAAAGAAAGGTTGATTGGTTGCACGTTATTATACGACAAAAGCTTGAAGAGAGAAAACGACTGATTAGTTACTCGTTATAGGATGGTGAAGATTGAGGAGACAAGAATGTTGGTTAGCTTCTGCTTTGGGGATTCAGGTTACATCGATTATAGTATCAATAAAAAAATAATTAGAAGAAAAAATATTGTTCAACAGATTTTTTGTTGTTGTAATGGTAGTGCATACTCATGCTATAACACACAACTAAATTGCTTCAATTTGACGAGTTTATTCGGTTGAATAGCTTTTAAAATTAATAACACGTGTGATTAAAACTCGAGACCGAATTAATATCTTCAACTTTATTATGAGCTAAACTAGTTCCAAAAGCAATAATAAACAACCCCACCTAGAAACAATCAATTTCACAAACATTATTCAAAAGCAATGTATACCATGTTTTAAAGCAAAAGTTTGATTTTTATGCCCGTTCGAATTTTTTGATGATTTCTGGATACTTACAAAATTTCAAACTCTTTCGTATCGATGAATCATCCAAACTTAAAACATTCATTTTAATCGAAAAAATTAATTCAACATCTTGTGTTTATTTATTTAAATTTTTAATATCTACCAAATTATCAATCTATTAAAAAAAGTCAAATAAAATGGTTATACTCATTGTTTTCTAGAAAAAAAAATACAATGTAGGAACCATTTACCTAAATGCTTACTCGGTAAGTGCTTAACGTTAGGAGTCAACACTATAATTTATTTTATTGAGTAAGATTGTAGTACATCAAAACGTATTATATACAACAATTTACCTGGTAAGCGCTTACCCGGGTAAGAGTCGTCACCCTCACTTATCGGGTAAGACTCTCCATCTTTATCATCGCTCTTACCGGGTAAGATTCTTCGTCTTTGTCATGTTCATTAAATGAGGAAAATTACCCGGTAACTACTTAATGGGTAAGCGTTTAGTAAACGATCCCGTAGTTTCTTATGTTTCAAATTTTATTTTCAAATATTCCAATATCTTAATAACATGTAATGTTCCAATTGTGTTTGCTTTATTTAATGTAATTTCAATTTATTTTTTTTTATATTTTTTAGAATAAATATTATGATTAGTCTTTTTCGTGGGTCCGACTCCGATGGCTCTTTTTAGCGCTAGAAGGTGCAAGTTGGCTGCATGACCTCATGGACCAATGTGTAATTTCATTTACATCCCTTATGTTATGGTTAAATTGCAATTCGGCCCCTAGAGTATTGAAACCTTTGAGTAAACCTTGAAAACTTATAATTGTGGTTGGATTTTTTTGAGGTGAATTGATTCAATGATGAGATTATGTTTATACTTGGGATTAAATAGAAATAGAGGTTAAAGTTAGTTGGTTCCTTTATTTGATACTGATTATGAGAACTTTAAAACTACTTTTTCTTATTGAATTGGGTAAAAAGTTGATCTATATAGAGATTAGGCGTTCTATCTCATTGCTCAATCCTTTGGACATAGTGGAAAAAAGTACAATTCTTACAGGTGTCACCGTTGTGAGTTGATGTGTGGCACCACAAGGCATCACCACCGGAAAACTAAAATGCTGCAATACTATATTGAAAAGAGTTAAATGCAAATTTGGTCATGTGGCTCACGTATATTAACGAGCAAGGCCCTTGGTAAGAATTTTAACAAAGAGCATCCCTATGGTTTAATTTTTATAACGAATATGGTCCTCCTACTAACACTTTCAAAGGATGCTATTAGTGAGGGGTAGTTTCGTCCATTAACCCTTCCCCTCCATCTACTTTCATTTTTATAACACATTTGGTCCCTCCATCTACTTTCATTTTCTTAACATATTTGGTCCTTCTTTCTAATTTCAGTTTTATGACAATGTTGATTCCTCCCTTTAATTAATATACAAAAATATACATTAGAGTGAATTACATTTTTCATCCTTGTGGTTTACCAAAACTCTGGTTATTGTCCCTCGACTTCATTAATTACATGATTGCCCTTGTGGTTTGAATTTTCCTTTGGTTTAGGTCCCTGAGTCTAACGACCATTGGAAGGAACCCTTAAATGTGGTCACGTGCCCCTCATGTGAAGGCATTTCTGTTATTTTATATTTCAATTTATAAATTATTTGTAATGTACAAGTATGTTTTGCATGTGTACAAAAAATTTAAATATAGAATAAAATAAAACTAATTAAAATAAACTTTAAACCTAAAAAAACATCTAAACCGCCGCCTCCTTTTTTTCATCTCGATCTATCTCCATGCATCTTTCTATTTCATCTTCATCTTCATCTTCATCTTCATCTTCGTGAACCCAACCCTACCTTTCCTTTTTTTTTTTCCAGAATCTGCAAATCCCAAGTCTTCATCTCTCCTGCTTTCTCTTTGACGTCGTCGATGACCACCACCTGTGTCGCAGCTCACAATGGCACCTTCCGTCTCTCAGTCCTCCTTACAACAACAAAGATCGCTATCGGTCCCCATCTGGGTTTTGCTTCAAGAACTCTCCATTCATCTCCCTCTTTGACGCTACTGATGGCTACTACCTAGTGTCGTCGCTCAGAAGGATACCCTCCCTCTACCAATCCTTCTCGACGATGATTCCATTTAGGTTTTGCTTCAAGATGTTCAACTTCATCGTGCTTCAGGTTTTTGGATAGTTTTAGGGTTCTTGATTTTACTTCTAACACCTACCTTTTTTTAGGGTTCTTGATGTATTTTTTTCCTTTTAGGATTTTCTTTTCTTGTTGTCGTTGTTCTTAGTTCAAGGGCTACCGATAGAAAACCCAATTTTGAGTTCTTTTCTGGGCATATAATGTTTTTATTGTTCTGGACAATGATTGTTATAGGCAATGCTCATGATGTGGGAGATGGATTTGGTTGAAAAACGCCATATTCTTGGATTTAAATTTGATAATGTAATCAATTGTTTTGATTCTAAGTTCAACAGTGTTCTTGATTTAGAGGTTTGATCAAATTTGATAATGTAATCGATGATCTACTCTTGAATTTTGATACAGTTTTTATTGAATGAATTTGTTTAAGTTCTTTATTGATGTTCATATATGTGTTCCTGGATATTTTATTAATTGGTATTCATATGGTTGATGTCTTTGATTTTAGATTTGGGGGGTGTATTAATTTGGGGATTTGACCTGGGTTGATGGTCTTGATGTTCTTCATTTATTCTTGATCTGGGTTGATGTTCTTGATGTTCATAAGAAAAAAAGTTTTCGATTGGTGTTGGTGAACATAATGTTTTTGATTGTACATTTTCAGAATTAAGTTTTAAACACTTGTACATAAGCATTAAATACTTATACAATAGAAAGTAGGGGTGCTCAAACCCAACCCGAAATTTAAAAAAAAAAACTCAACCCGAGGTAACCCGATGCATGATCGATAAAAAAATTAGTCAATCCGACCTTATTGGGTTGGAATTGGGTCAGGCCCAAAAAAACCCGACCAACCCGACAACCCGATGAACCCGACCTTAACTTTAGCTTTGAATTATAGATGACAATCATGACATGACTAACCTCAACGTCAATAAAAACGAAAGCATCGGGGTTGGAAACGTCTAAAACTATTGTTGTTGATTGATGTATTATCATTTGGTTTAAACATTTTTATTGTAATATCTAAATATTTGATGAACTTGCATATTATTTTGAATGGTCGGTCGTATTTCAAATGAAAGTTTCATTTATCTTTATGTGATTTTACATTGTTTAAACACAACCCGATCAACCCAAACGGGTGGGTTGGGTTGAAAATTTTCAAACCGCCAACATTGGGTTGGGTTGTTAAAACGGCTCCAAATCGATCAACACGGGCCGTGAGCACCCCTAATAGAAAGTACTTTATAAATATGATATAAAATGACCAAATTACCCCTCACGTGCTAATTACATGAGGGAACTTAACGTCTTTTCTTAACGGCCGTTAGAACCAAAGACCCAAAACAAAGCACAATGCAAACCACAAGGGCAACATGTAATTAATGAAGTCGATGGACGATAACCAGAGTTTTGGTATACCACAGGGACAAAAATGTAATTTTCTCTATAACTTTTCATAGTTAAATAAATTTAGAAATATAAATTAATTAATTAATTTACTTAAACTAATTAATATACATAAAAGCATTTATAGTTAAATGATGAGGTTTACTTTACAAACCATGTTTTTTATACAAACAGTACAAACCTTATTCAACCAATCATAATTTTTCATTTTGTTCATTTTTTGTAATTATGAGAGGTTGATTAATCATTTTTATTGTGGAGAGTGTTAATCATGGATATTATATCTTCATTATATTAAATTTAGAGAAATACATGAAATGGTTTCATTAAAATTTCATAAGTATTATATGAAACAATTTAATAACCATATATTAAACAATTTCATAACTATACATGAAACAACTTCGTCAAAAAAAAGTATTATATGAAACAATTTTTTAACCATATATGAAATAATTTCATAACTATACATGAAACAACTTCATCAAAAAAGTATAATATGAAACAATTTCATAAGATTAAACAATTAAATCGACATATGAGGGTGGTTTGCATGGTTTGTACAAATATGGATGGTTTGCATTTGATCGCTTCTCTCTCTCTCTCTCTCTCTCTCTCTCTCTCTCTCTCTCTCTTTTTATATATATATAGGCGAAGGGTCGTTTGAGAAAAAAAAAATTAAGGTGAGAAGCGTAATAAGATATCTGAATCCTTGATCATTTTTAATCTAATGTAACTCATGAATTGCGCTTTAAAAAAGAATTGATCCATCTCGGTGCACCTCATTAATTAGTGTTGACATTCAATTAGTATTGATCCAATGGTAGAGATATCTTCTTATGCTTCTTACTATAACTTTTTTTTCACCAGAACCCAACCTTATATATATATATATATAGGGTTGGGCTCACGTGAGACCAGCCTGTTTTCGTGAGACTCGTGAGACCTCATTTTTACACGTAAACTTCACAGCAAAAACACTATGAAGGTTTAAAAAAAGTCGAATCTTCACAGCAAAAACACTGTGAAGGTTTTAAAAAGTCACCTTCATAGCATTTTGCTGTGAAATTTTAAGTGTAAAATGTTGGTCTCACGAAAACAGGCTGGTCTCACATGATCCCAAGTCTATATATATATATATATATATATATATATATATATATGTATAATATGTGTCAAATATATAAAAATATTATAATTCAACACCAACCAGTTGAATATTATCACTGTTATTATGATGATAGTAAATTTTGAATGCTAAATTTGACACCAATGCTATCTTTAACACTCCCGATTGAAAATTGTCAAAATAACTAAACAAATCTACAAACACTTCATAAACAACTATTTTTAATCACTATTACGTGGACCATATTTATCCAACTAATACTTACATAATTTGTGTTAGTAAACGATTCCTTAGGGTTTGTGTTTGATTATGATACTTGAAGTTGTAATACTTGTTTTTCATAACATTAAGCATTTGATAAATTATGACTATTTGATCAACTAATAAATTTATAAATAAAAATGAAAGTAGATGAACAGACCAAATTTTTTATAAGAATGTACATAAATAAAGGAGAAAGGTTAATGGACGAAACTACCCCTCACTAACAACATCCTAATTGACAATGTTAGTAGGAGGAGGGATCGTATCCATTATAAAAATGAAACCATAGGGATGCGATTGGTTAAAAATTATTTTCAAAAACCTTACTCGTTAATATATGTAAACCACAGGGACCAAATTTGTATTTAACTCTGAAATTTAACTTTGAGTTTCATGGTCACAATAGTCAATGGTGAAATACAAAAACTCAAAACTATAAATCATTATAATTGGATCCGATTTCTCAGTATTTTTTAACTATTTTTACCAACGTTAATTTTTTTTTTCCGTTAATCCACCTCTACTCAAACATATGAAAAATACAGCAACACATATTCACTTCTAAATTCTAATATCACCCACACGAAAAAAAAAACAAGCCATCGTTTTATGTGGACGTCATTGTAATAAATTTTATAACATTGGGTGTTTTTTGCAAGTATATTAAAACTATAAGGGCCTAAGTGATATTATTCCAGAAATAGAAAAGACGAAAACGTGGACGTGTACAACCCATGACCTACCGGGGTGGACGCTGTCGTCTTTTACGCTTTTTCCCATAATGGACCCTCCCGAGTTGTGGGTGGGTCCGACCCATGCTTCATACAAAATGCCTCCAATAACATGTTGCCACGTGTACAATCTTCCCACCTTCAGCATTGTGTGGGATCGCGTTTTGATAAGGTTATCTTCCTCCAATTGGGCACACCCCTCCACGTGTCAATACACTTTCGAATAAAAGTTTATTCTTTTCACAGTCAACCATTTTGATAGAACCAACCCGAAACAAGGTTAAACTAAATTAACTCAATCGAGAAGAACTAAAACGACAACAGTAGTTACATCGACTAAAAGAACCTAAGAAAATATACATCATAGATATAATGAAATTTTTTCTATATTTTATTTAATTTAACTATTTTTTTCCTTAATTAATATAATAAAATTATATGAAATTAACTATAAGGGTGGTACCTGATTGGTTTGAGCTTGACTCTAAATATCAAAAGTTTTAAAAAGTCCCAGATTCAAATACAAGGATGATTAAAAATCTTCTTGTGGCCACGGAAATTCAAATGCGTTGACTCCGGGTTATCTACAAAGTAGATAGTCGCCCTCAAATTAGTCAACTCACATAGCGGGTTTGATATCCATGTTAAAATATATATATATATATATATATATATATATATGAAATTTCAATATTTATCAACTTTGACTTATTGACAATGTAGATTTCAAGTTAGGTATCTTCGTTAATAGTTTAATAAGACTTTAAATTTATTTGGTTAGCTATACATGATATTTTTGGTGGTGTCTTAGGGGTTGTTTGTTTACATCTTAATAGTTCAATTAAGAGACAGCTTGTGAATTTTTAAGAGGTAAATCTTGTTTGGTAAAAAAAGAGGTCTGCCTCTTAATGGTTCTAAAACCATCTGAATAATTTTGTATCATGTGTCTCCCTTAACCATTCAGAGCCCTAATTTCGTTGTAAATAACTACTAAACAATTATATTTCATTTTGCACTATATCATGAGAGTCTCTTAATCATTCTCATCACTTAATCATTCTGCACCAAACCATTCAGTAACTATCAAAATGGTTTATTCAGAAAACTTTTAGAGAAAAACTTTGTATAAAGACCCAAGTTTTTTTCTTCAAAACCTGGTCATTCCAATTTAAAAACACATTCTTTCCATCTCTAAATAAACACTTCCAAACAAAAATATTCTTAATTTATATTTTCAAATTAATTTACACATATAACTTTATCCGCACAGAACATAATGGAACCAATCTAACAAGAAGTTATATTAGTTGGAAAAAAAAGATTATCAATAAAATTTATATTGATTGACAACCTAATATCTAATATAATCAATATTGCATGATCAAAAGATTATCTTTTAAAATGAGTAAAAATAAAATATGTTAGAATTTTTATAACATTAATTGATAATTTATTTTTTATATTAAATAAAAATCAAGATAAACTTTATTACATTGAGATTTATTTTTATTAAAAAAAATTAAAATTCAAACGGATTTTTTGGGTCCGAACCCATCTGAGTTCGGTCCAAACTTCAAACTAACCGAATACATCAAAAAGGTGAATCCGTTTCCAGGCTGAGCCATGTGTGCAGCCAGTTTAGGTCAAGAAAGTAGCCAAATTCCCATTTTCCTATGAAATTAAAGCTCTGGTGGGTCCCCTTTTTTTTCCACTTATGGACGGTGGCTCGTGATCTATATAATTTGATAAAGAAAATATTATCGGCACTTTTAATTAGTCCATGTGTAACATGTCTTCAAGTACATCAATATGAAAAAGCTTTATGAGTTCATTTAGCGTCTAGTTAGAGGGGTTCCTGGACTTGAATCTGAGACTTGTCTTATATTTAGGTAAAGTTGCACCGTTCCTTTACCAAGTTTTTTTTTTGGCTCCTTATACCTTCAATCGATCTCAAACACACAACACAACTTATTTAATGAGTTCGTAACACCAATATATGACTCCGATAGTTTATGAGCTCGATTTAATTTTTATGTGGAATCAAAATACCACGTTTGAGCCTATAAAGAAGTTAATTTATCGAGTTCGAATATGTAAACGAGCTTATAAAACTTGATTGTTATGGCATAATATGTAACTCAAAATTGTTGAAGGAAAATCAAACTCGAGCTCGAACATTGAAAACATATTCGGGTTTAATCTTGAGGTTGATGATCAAATAGATTCGATTTGTGAAACACCCAACATCAAATGTTAGTTGCATTGTTCATATAGATAACCTAATTAAAGTAAAGAGTTTTTAAAATGGATTTGTCATCAGTAAATCTAGATCTTTTTAATTGTCGTTGAAAAAAATATATAATACCCATAAAAAGTGGTTCATATAAAGACTGTTATTATAAATATTTTATTTAGATTCTTAATTTTATGAGTTAAAAATAATAAAAAAAAATACAAGATATATTTTTATAAAAATCTCTAGATAAACTCATATTTTCTCTCAAATTCACACTAACCAATTTATTAATTTAACGGGAAAAAGTTTAAAAAAACCTAATAAACTCTTTCATTTTGAATGATCTGAACTATTTTTTTTAATGAAAAAACCATTAAAGTTTTTCATTTTGAATGATAAAGTCTCTGAATTATTTTTTTAATGAAAAACTATTGAACTTTCTTATTTTAATGAAAAAAATCATTAAATTTTCTCATTTTAAATGATCAAGTCCCTGAACATTTTTTCAACAAATTAAACCATTGAAATTTTAGTAATTAGTTACTTATATAATTTTAACCTAAAAAAAACTAATTGTAATCGGTTATCTTTTGATAGATAAAAAGAGAAAGAATCAAAAGATAACCGATTACAAGTTCAGACAATATATTATATTTTTTAATTTTTTATCATCTTATTTATATTAATTAATATATCGTATAATAAAAAATTATTTTAATTACATTTTGTAATATTATAATTGATTAATTTTTTAAAATATTATTTTTGATCATTTTGCATTCTCATCAACTAATTTTATCAAACATGATTTATTAATCTATTAACAACTAACTTATCACATAGTTTATCAAATATAGAATTAATCATTCAAAATAAGATACTTTATTTGGTTTTTCTCAATGAAAAAAACTGTTTAGCTGTAGATTTTTTTAACATAGCGTTCACGTCACTTTCAAACTTCAATTTCATTTTTTTATGGAATATTTTATGGGTACTTTTTGGTTCAATATATCATAAAAAATGAAGAAAAAAAAGAAGAAGCTAATCCAAGTGAAATTTACTGCAAACATGTGGACACAAAACAGGCACCTCTCATGTCTTCCCAAATCAGAAGAATGCTCCATTTTCTCCACCCTATTTTATTCAAACCTCTTCTTCATTCATTCATCAGTACTCAAACCCCTTTCTTCATTCAACAGCAGCCCTTCATTTTCAATCAACAAAACCTCGAAAATTGGTTCACATTTTGAGCAAGTTTCAGAGCTTTTAGTGTAACTCGTAATCTTTCCACTGAATGCAATCGTCTAAAATCCCACAAAAAACCCTTCTTTCTGGGTGATTTTAAGTGTCTGATAGTTCCATTTTCGACATCATGTCTGCTGCTTTAATATGGGTTGTTTCCCCTAATTCTGATGTCTGTAATGGATTGAGTTTTTTGGAAACAACAAGGGTATTAGATTCATCAAGATTGTTTGCAAAAGAAAAGGGGGTTTTGAGGTCTGATAGAAGAAGAATGAAGAATGTCAAGTGTTATTCTTGTTTCCATGAATTGGGGTTTTTGGGTTCGAATAAAAATGGGAGAAGATCGGACGTCGTTTCGAGGAGGGTGGTGGCTAACCCATCTGGTGGATTGGCTGTTTCATCTGAACAATTGGTTTACGATGTCGTTCTGAAGCAAGCAGCTTTGGTTAAAGAACAAATGAGATCTAGGGAAGAAGATATGGAGGTGAAACCAGATATTGTTCTTCCTGGAACACTTGGCTTATTGAATGAAGCTTATGATAGATGTGGTGAAGTTTGTGCTGAATATGCCAAGACCTTTTACTTAGGTTCGTCAGCCCTTGTCTTAATCAAAATATATTCTATTTAATTGGTGTTAACTTCAACCCATCTCTTTTTATGCATAAAAGTGTTCATATTTTTTGTATTGTTATTCACAGGAACATTGTTGATGACACCCGAAAGGCGAAAAGCGATATGGGCAATTTACGGTGAGATTTTTCAACCATTTTTAAGGTTTTTTGGTCTGTAAATATATCATTTTTAAATTTTAAAAATGGTTTGAAAAGTGGTAATGTTGACCATTTGAATTCTTTTCCAGTTATCAAATATGGAATCTTGTTTTAGTTTTTTTAGTTGTTGAAGTTTGGTGTTCAAATACCAACAAGATTCATTTTCTTGTTAATTCCCACTTTCTATTCAAGGAAATATTGATGATTAAGCCATTTTCTATAATTAGTATGCTACAACAAAACAAAGTTGGTTTTTGATCTAATCTAACAAGTGATCCGATTCAGCAGCAGTTTGGATCTATGAATTTTGACTTTTTTAGTTTGACTCGATTAAACAGTATGGTGTAGGAGAACCGATGAACTCGTTGACGGGCCTAATGCATCACATATAACTCCAAAAGCTTTAGATCGATGGGAGTCGAGATTAGAAGATCTTTACAAGGGGCGCCCTTTTGATATGCTCGATGCTGCTTTATCCGATACCGTTTCCAAGTTTCCTGTCGACATTCAGGTTGACTTTTTAAAAATGTTTTCTGAATCTGATCTTGAATGCCGATACCTTCACTACAACAAAATCGGGTTTTTAGGACGCCAAAAATGTTTTATGTGTTGCTTTATACGACCAAACACTTGTGCGTCCTATATAAAAATGTTACAGTAAGTTCATGGAACGCTTTTGGATGTCAAAACAAGTTCTTTAAGAACGTTTTGAAACAAAATGGTCAATTAATATTTTTTATGACATTAGTTGAAAAGTGTTCTGTAAAAAGATATGTTCATAGGGACACCTCTCAAAGTTGTTCTATAAAAAAGCTAATAGGACAGAAACTTGTTTAAGACCCTTGAAAGCAGTCATATAAGCTTATTGTAACACTTTTACATAGAATGCACAATTCTTTTGAACTATAGAGCAGTCTATTATGACACTTACACATTTTTGGCGTCCGATAAACCCGATTTTATTGTAATGATTGCACATTCTAATTGCGTGTGGGATCTTCATTTTGTCGAATTCTTGACGGGTTCTTTTTCTACTTTTGTGGATGTTTTCAGCCTTTTAAGGATATGATCGATGGAATGAGGATGGACCTCAAAAAGTCAAGATACGAGAACTTTGATGAGCTTTATTTGTATTGTTATTACGTAGCAGGCACGGTTGGATTGATGAGTGTTCCGATAATGGGGATTGCCCATGAATCTCAGGCACCAACAGAGAGTGTTTATAATGCCGCTTTAGCTTTAGGGATCGCTAATCAACTCACCAACATCCTCCGAGATGTAGGAGAAGAGTAAGTTTAGCATATACTCTCCTTTGGTCGTGTTCTGCAACCATAAACTAGCTTGTTTTTAGAGCTTCTTGAAAAAGCCCTGTTTGATTAGCCATAAACTAGATTATTGAAAAGCTACTTAAGGAGCGTTTCAATAAACTAGTTTTTTGAAAAGCTACTTCAATTAGCGTTTCAACAAGCTCCAAGAGCTTTATTCCAATCTTGCTCTGTATATTTCCTTTTCAGTTAATTTTTCAACGTCCTTTTAAGTCATTGTCATTCAGCTTATCAACTAGTTTTTTACCAAGCAGTGCTAGTGTACAAGCTAGTAGCTTAGCATAAAGTTTGCTAAACATAGCGTTTGACTTTCAAAGTCAATGAAGCAAATTTACACTTCAAAATCAATACAAATCCCAAAACAAATTCAGATGAATTTGATTTTACATAAAACTTCATATCATTTACAATCTAATAGGAAAAGTTTTCATGTCGATCTTGATACATGAACGTCAATTTGGAAATTTGAAAAGTATGAAGTTTGACTTTGACCTCATGCTTGGTTCTTGAATGCTTCTTTTTCTGGTCCAGTGCAAGAAGAGGAAGAGTTTACCTGCCACAAGATGAATTAGCCCAAGCCGGATTGTCGGATGACGACATATTTGCAATGAAAGTAACGAATAAATGGAGGGTTTTCATGAAAAAGCAAATAAAACGTGCAAGAACGTTTTTTGACCAAGCGGAAGAAGGCGTTACACAGCTGAGTTCAGCTAGCAGATGGCCGGTAAGCTTTTTAAACCTTAATGTATCCAAATCCAAAAACAACACCAAACACTTTTACTTGTGATGTAAAACAGTCTATTAGGATATTTAGACATTTTTGGCGTCCTATAAACCCGATTTTGTTGTAGTGAAAACCAAGGCTCTTTTTCATATGTATGCTTACTTTTTCGTTGCTGCAAATGTTGTTCGACCTGAAATCATGATCTTGTGACCTCGTTCGTTGCTAGGTTTGGGCATCGTTGTTGTTGTATCGGCAAATACTGGATGAGATCGAAGCTAACGACTATAATAACTTCACGAGAAGAGCGTATGTGAGCAAACCGAAGAAGATAGTTGCTTTGCCTGTGGCTTATGCAAAATCTCTTGTTTCCCCATCATCAAGAAAGTTGGAAGTCACCACAGGGTAAAACTGCAATTTATTCTTTATATATATAGTTGTAGAAAATGAGAATGGTCAATATGTGTATATCACAACATGTTGTAATGCATCACAAATTTTAATCAGATATAGAATAGCAATATTTGTTCCAGCCGAAACGGATAATGGGTTTGTTTGGTTCTGGTTGTTGTGCCATAAACAAATACTGGGTTTGTTTGCGTTGATTTGTTCTGGCAGAAACAATTCAACGATTGTGGGAGAAGTTAAAAGATATAAAAGATACAGACACGTTAATGGAACGGGATTTTGTCAAGTCTTGTTTAATCGTACCATGTATGTGGTAAATACGAGATAATAAAAATAGGTGGAACGAATCCCTGAACAATTCTTAAAACTTGGACTAAAATCGATGTTGACAAAACTACCTGATAGTTGTATGCTTAAAAGGCAATCATTAGATGATTGAGGATTAGCGTAATAATTATTCATTTGTATGGTATGTGTATACAATTAATTAGTTAGAGGGGTTTAATCAACTGAGAGCTCCATATATTATGATAGATGTGATAACTTCTATCTAATGAATTGTTTCACATGATTTTTTTCTCATCTAAGGCTAGCATAATGAACATATATTTGTTTCACAATGTGTTTGTTTCATATGTATGTGATTCACATGTGAAACTTTTTTACGTGTAACTTTTGTTTCACAAACATGCTAAAAATATCTACATTGTGAAACAAGTACATATGAAAAAAAAAAGATTGTGAAACAAATGTATTGTTTAATCGATATTCTAAATCTTAGTCTTCGATGAAAAAAATCATATAAAATAACACATGAAATATTAATTCTCAAGGTTATCACAATTTTCATGGGTTTTAAAAAAAAATTAGTTAAAAATCCAAAAAAGGGGTTCAAAAGGAGAAATGCACCCGATACGAAAATCCACGACAAGTTTAAGATTAGAGATGGCTAAAAATTGGTTCTGAATAGAGTCAGACCAATTCCAAATCGGTCTCCTTAAAATCTGGTTGGCTAATTCTGGTCCCAACCAAAAAAATTAGGATTGATTATAATCCCGATAACCAGTGTAGGTCCCATCAGGCCTATCCCAAATCCGGTCCCAAACTTGATCCGTAATATTTTTTCTGGAAAAGTTCTTTTTAGACAAAAATGTTATTAATGTTTTTTTATTAAGATTTCTAAAATTTAGTATTGTAATACAATTTAAATAATACATGTACTTCAAAAAATCTTGAAAAACTTGAAAGTATTGAAAATTAACTTGAAACCTCAGTTCCAATGAGTCCCGAGTCAAACTAGACCCAATTTAGCATTAAGGTTATGAAATCCTCTAAAGAGGTAATTTTTGTTCTTTTTGGGCTGTTTACTAAACTTTTATCTTAGTAAGAGCTTGCTCGTTCAATTACTTTTTTGGGTGAAGATAATAATGATTGAGAATATTATCCGGTAAGAGGGAATATAAGGATCAAAAGTCTTACTCGGTAAATGAAGGTGATGACTTTTACCAGGTTATAAACGCTTACCATTAATCCATTTTGATGATTGAGAATGTTACTCATAAGGTAAATGTAACACCAAAGATCACATTTGCATATAAACATATATTTCCATATATCGAGAAATATAATTTACACATTTTGTCCCAATATCTACAAAAGCTACATTACAAAGTAGCTAACAACTTTTTCCACATCATCTCTATATAAAACTTGTACACATAACAAGTATTCCAAAAAATAATAGATAACATGTTATCCTTAATATTTCATGCAAACAAATACAATTCTTCGCAGTTTCCCCTTACCCTTGTCCCCTGGTTGAATCCGACCTGTAATGGACATTTTTCCAAAACACCAAAAATGAGAGTTAGACCTTAAGGTCTAGTGAGAAATCCCTTTGATGCTATTACAAGGTGAATAATCACGAAAACACATTTATAAACTTATATTTGTATTAATCACAAATATTCAACTTTTTAATATAACAATCCACTTTTGTCGCATAAAATGATGAGACATAAAAACAATTTATCGCATCAAATAGCCCCAATAATTCATTTAACACATTATGTTGAAACTCATGGCATCATATAGGTGAATACATTAATTTTTCGCATCATATGGGTGAACCCCATTTCCTCGCAACACACTGGTGCGAAGTCATCATTTCATCGCATCACATGAGTGCGATAAATCAATCTTGTCGCATCACAGTGGTGCGACAAACATACTTCTCGCATCACATAGGTGTGATATTCATCACATCACATAGGTGTGATATTCATCATATCAATAGAAAGTGATAACTTTAAGTCATCGCATACAACTCCAAGTCATCGCATCATAAGGATGCGATAACAAAGAACACTTTAATCAAAAACCCATATTTTATATCTCAATGATTATGCCACCCTTATCCTGGTATACACCTCTCCTTGATATACCATCTTTATCCCAGTATACACCTCTCCTTGATATGTCACCCTTATAACCAAAATACACCCCTCCTTGATATGCCACCCTTGTTCCATTCACAATATATACATATCAAAATCCCACAATTATGCTGATTATAGCATTCAATTTTTTTTAATAATCATCTCCCCATATAAAAAATTACCAAAAAAGGAAAGTTTGTAAATAACTCACCTTAATCAGAAATAGATGAACAACAACATTTATCCAAATAATTTCACCGAATTAGCTTCTTTCTTTTCTCCTTACGGTTTCTGCTTGATCGCACCAAAGACCACACACCGTAAACTTTCCTTTTACTTCTCTTCTATTATATGCATCATCCCAATGAGATAAAAATTATCTCATAACTAACAATTTAGATATAAGAGGCGGTGGAATTTTAAAAAAGCAATTAAGCATATCAACAATGTATCCCTCTCAACTTACCCCCACTTACCAAAATCAACCTCGAGCTTTATAACCGAATAACCGGTTATCACAATAAATAAAAGTGGTGACTATTGCTGATAAGCATTTACCATGTAAGAGTTTGATAAATGGCCTCTTAGGGGTTGTTTACCAAACGCTTACCCAGGTAAGGCCTTACCAAGTCAAATTAACTTGCCGGATGAATATGGCAAATACCAAGATTCTTACCCGGTAAGAGCAAAGACGAGGACCGAGAGTCTTACCTAATAAGTATGGATAATGACTCTTACCACAATTAGCACTTATCGGGTAATTGTAACATACAATACTTTTTTGGTGGACTAAAATCTTACCCGGTAAGTAAGGGATAGTTTTGAATTTTGCGAGTAGACACTTATCCGGGTAAGCATTTGGTAAAAAACAATCCCTTAGTTTTTTATTCGATGTAACGATAATTTTTTTTTCTTAATTAAAGTAATAAATGTTTAACTTCTAAGTGAATTATTGATTTGGTCCTCTGGTTTACACATTCTACCCACAGTGGTCCCATATCAAAATAAATACAAAGACGGTACCCCTGGTACGAATTTTCGCGCCTATTAAGTTCCTCCCTCTAACAAAATCAAAAGGGTTCCGTTAACCCGATTAAGTTCGAGGGTATTTTAATCATTTTACTTACATTTCATTTTTTAATTAAAAAATAAAGAATATCTTATATATCTATATATTACAAGGACCAAGAATGTAATTTTATATATACACACACACAACCACGTTCTCCATTCAAGGCCAAACTCCGACCAAACTCTCCCTTGATGAAAAAAAGTGATGATGATGAACAGATGAAGGATTCAACTGTGATAAAGCGACTTCTCTGCCACTCCTTTAAGCAAACCCCTCTCCAAATCCCTAAACCTTGAGCCACTCCTTCAACACAAGTCCGTTGAAACATCGAGGCCCTATGTAAAGAAAATATATAATTTGGTGGTCGCAAGTTAGTTGGTTTTCTATGTTGAAGACGATTAATAACAAAACAAGGGAAGGAGAACCAGATCCATGATGTTTCATGACTTTGTATCTAAAACGGTGGTATGGTGGGTCTCGTCCTTAGATGGATCATGATTCTAGTCAAAGTAAGTCGCAGGCGATGATATGGTGGCTGGAGGAAGTTGCAGGTGGAGGTGGGGTGGTGAAAGGAAGTCGCAGGTGGTGGTGGGGTGGCAGGAGAAAGTCGCAGGTGCTAGTGGGGTGGCGGGAGAAATTCGCAGGTGGGGTAGCCGAAGGAAGCAGCACACTACACCAAATGTTGTCTTAGACAACAAATGTAAATTGCCTATGTTGCTTAAGATACGCTAAGACAACAAAATCTATTATATGTTGCCTAAGTTTCTTCTTAGGCAAAGTATGGTTCTATGTTGCCTAAGTGTGACCTTAGGCAACATATACATGATTCTATGTTGCCTGCATGTATCTTTGGCAACATATTAGCCTAGTTGCCTTAGTTTAATGTTGGTCACTCATATTTTTCTTTGAAATCCGTCAAAGTTTACTTAGGCAACATATATTCTAGTTTCTATGTTGCTGATATGTGTTGAGAATTTAACACATAACGTGCTCTTTTTGCGTCGTTTTAGTTATTTTAATTTCTTTTCATTCCCACTTTGAGTCCTTTTCATTCATTTCTTTATATTTTTGTTATTATGAAGCTAAATGTTGTGGTTGACTTGATGGTATATGTAAATGATGCTAATTGGGAGTTTTTTGTGAAAACAGCAAATGCTACAGCATTGGTACAGCGTTGACCTGAGTCTTACACGACTTTTTGGAGGGCTTAATGAACAAGACGCTGACTTTTTGAAGATGGAAGACAACTGGAAATTGCTGGATTTTTAGTGGAAAAATCAGATTTACTCTTTAGTTAAGCTTATGCACTTTTTAGTTAGACTTTGGTTGTGGGTTGTACTTGATAGTTAAACTTTTGTTGTATTGTAACTAGTGTTGGTAAACTTAGCCTCCAAGCTTAGTTATTTTGTCTTTTTGTGCCCATTTTGGGTATAAATAGGAGGCTAGGGTTACCTTCTAAGATATACTTTAATCCATCATCCTTTGGATTCTCTCTAATCTTTCATCTCTTTTCTTTCTCCCAACTTTTCTTTCTTTTCTTTTAAACCCTCTCCTAGGGTGTTCTTCAAGTTCTTTAAGATTTCAAGTTCATCTTCATCTTTTTCTTTATTTTACTTTCTTGTCTTTTATTTTCCGTCTTTTATTTTCTTGTCTTTACATTTC
>NC_037532.1:26644507-26645697 GCF_001531365.2 Cynara cardunculus var. scolymus | reverse complement strand
ACAAGGAGACTTGTCATTTATGTTTTTCAAAACGTAACTCCCGACGGGTTGGTCACTTGTCAAAAGTGTCAAAGTGTGATATATTCAGAGATGAAATATCAAGAACACGCCAACTAAAATGATATGGGAATCGACTCGAGAGAGTGATTTTTAACAAAGAGATTTGTTTATCCATATATTTTGAAAACACCATTGTGTCACTATCCCCGGTCCGGACACCACATGGAGATATGGGTGGAAAGTTATAAGATAGTGAAATGGTGAAGTCTGAGAGGAATGCCTTCAAAATAGATGGTGGAATTTAGTTTCGAAACATTACTTGTTGTAGCATTCCTTTGGCATTGCTACAGTATTGGCTGCTGGAATTTATGTTTGGGTCTCACCTTAAGTCTTACACCCTTGCTTCTTTTATATATTCTGTATTCTGTTTTGGATCACCTTAAAATCAATCAAAAGTCTTCAAAATCGCTATCTGAAATCATCTCTTTCATTGGACTCTAATCTAACTTTGGCTACAATCTATGTGGACGATAATCCGGTACTTGTACCACTTTATTACTTGGAAAGACGACGTTGGGCCGTATTGTATACTTGCTTTATGGCCTAATTTCATTAGTCTAAAGGTGTGAAATATAACCGACCAAGTTTTTGGCGCCGTTGCCGAGGATTGCTTCGCTAAAGTTTTATTTTGAGTAAATTAAAATATTTGATTTTTCTAGTACCATCGGAATTGTTTTAAAAAGTGGTGTATGCCACGGTCACAATGCGGAGAATTTTTCGAATTTGATCCCGATATTGAGAGAACGTTTCACCATCGGAGGAGGGCTCAAAGGGCATTTTTTGCTCTACTCCCTCCAAATATGGCGTTACCTCCCCCAAATATTCCGGAAATACCACATTTGGAAAACCAACCGCCGGGTTTTGAGCAGATTCCACAATACCCGAACTTTCAACAAGGTCATACACATAATGGTAATAATTTGGACACGGAATCGGAACCTAATGAGAACCAAAGAGCACAAACTCCGAACATTATTAATTTGGAAAATTCCAAAAATGAGAGGATCATGGATTATGCTATTCCGGATTTTGAGCAATTAAATTCAGGGATTGTTAGGCCACATATGACCACTCTCCATTTTGAACTCAAACCCATAATGTTTCACATGTTGCAAACAAATGGCCAATTT
>NC_037532.1:26629758-26642862 GCF_001531365.2 Cynara cardunculus var. scolymus | reverse complement strand
TACCCCCAAAGGTTGAGGAATCAAAAAGAGGAACTGCAATTTAAGAAATTCTTGGATGTGTTTAAAGAATTGCACATCAACATCCCGCTTGTTGAGGCAATTGAGCAGATGCCTAGTTATGCCAAGTTTTTGAAAGACATCCTAAGCAAGAAGAAGAAGTTGAGTGAGTATGAGACTGTAGCCCTAACCGAAGGATGTAGTACGCTTTTGACCAATTGAATACCCCCTAAGCTAAAAGATCCAGGGAGTTTTACCATTCCTTGTTCAATAGGAAGGAAGGAGATAGAGAAAGCCCTATGTGACTTAGGAGCTAGTATTAATCTCATGCCCTTGTCTGTTTTCAACACCTTAGGCATAGGAGAAGCTAGACCAACCACTGTCACACTCCAATTGGCCAATAAGTCCATAGCATATCCTAAGGGGAAAATTGAAGATGTTTTGGTACAAGTTGACAAGTTTATATTTCCAGCGGACTTTATCATTCTAGATTTTGAGGCAGATAAGGATATTCCTATTATCTTAGGAAGACCATTTCTAGCCACCGGAAGAACTTTGATAGACGTCCAAAAAGGAGAATTGACCATGAGACTCCAGACCAAAAAGTCACCTTTAACGTCTTCAACTCTCTAAAGTACCCTGATTACTTGGAAGAGTGTTCAAGAATAACTGAGATAGAGGAAAAGTGTTTGGAAGAGGAAATTCACAAGAACCTTAAGTTGGAAGGAGAGTATGATGAGGAAATAGAAGAAGAAAGTATTGAGGAGATAGAGGAATTAGGAATTGATGTTGTCCCAGTGGATGCTGCAGCATTTGAGCTGCTGGAAAATAATGAGCAAAAAGACTTCACCCCGTCCATAGAATCACCACCTGATTTGGAGTTGAAACAACTCCCATCCCATCTAAAGTATGCTTTTCTAGGAGAAGAAGGCAAATTGCCTGTCATTATCTCATCTACCCTAGAATCGCATCAAGAAAAGAAACTTGTGGACATGTTGAAATTGCATAAGAAAGCCTTAGGATGAACCATTGCTGACCTAAAAGGGATTAGTCCCTCTATTTGTCAACACAATATTATCCTAGAAGATAGAAATTTCACTTCCATAGAACCCCAACGGAGGCTAAACCCTGTCATGAAAGAGGTAGTCAAAAAGGAGATTTTAAAATGGTTAGATGCTGGAATCATTTTTCCGATTGCCAGTAGTTCTTGGGTTAGTCCGRTCCAATGTGTTCCWAAAAARGGAGGGTTCACAGTCRTCACGAATGAAAAAAATGAACTTATCCCTACTAGAGTTGTCTCTGGTTGGAGAATATGCATGGACTATAGGAGACTAAACAAGGCTACCCAAAAAGACCATTTTCCACTACCTTTCATTGACCAAATGTTAGACAGATTAGCCAGAAAGGAGTTCTATTGTTTCGTGGATGGTTATTCAGGGTACAATCAAATAGCCATTTCTCCGGAAGACCAAGAGAAAACCACCTTTACTTGTCCCTATGGCACCTTTGYTTTCAGAAGAATGCCATTTGGACTTTGTAATGCTCCAGCCACCTTTCAAAGGTGTATGATGTCCATCTTTTCTGATATGCTTGAAAAATCCATTGAAATATTTATGGATGATTTTTTTGTGTATGGTTCATCATTTGACAATTGTTTAAATAATTTGAAAAAGAGCTTGGAAAGGTGTGAGGAAACAGACTTGGTCCTTAATTGGGAGAAATGTCATTTCATGGTCAAAGAAGGAATTGTTCTTGGACACTTGATTTCAAAAAGAGGGGTTGAGGTAGATAAGGCAAAGCTTGAGGTAATTGAAAAACTACCTGAACCAACCACGGTTAAGGGAATCAGAAGCTTTTTGGGTCATGCCGGTTTTTATAGAAGGTTTATCAAAGATTTTTCGAATATTTCAAAACCTCTTTGTTTACTCCTCCATCATGACCAAAAATTCAATTTTAATGATGAATGCAGAAATGCATTCAAAACTTTGAAAAAAGCTTTGGTTACCGCACCTGTGGTAGTTGGCCCGGATTGGAACAAACCTTTTGAGATCATGTGCGACGCTAGTGATTGGGCGGTAGGTGCTGTACTAGGACAAAGGAAAGACAAGGTGTTTCATTCAATCTATTACGCAAGTAAGATTTTGAATGAAGCACAAATTAATTATACCACAACTGAGAAAGAATTATTGGCCATAGTTTTCGCTTTTGAGAGATTTAGGTCCTACTTGATGGGAACAAAAGTCATTGTGCATACTGATCACTCAGCCATCAAGTACTTAATTTCAAAGAAAGATGCAAAACCAAGGTTGATAAGATGGGTGCTTTTATTGCAAGAGTTTGACTTAGAGATTMTGGATAGAAAGRGGGTAGAGAATCAAGTASCGGACCATTTGTCTAGRTTRGAAGAGCCCGAGAGARGAGGAATAGACATTAGTGATACTTTTCCCGATGAAAGAATCCTCTTGATTGACCAACCAAAARCRCCTTGGTTTGCGGATATAGCTAATTTCTTGGCCTGTGGAATAAAACCCTCTGATTACACARGCCACATGTTGAAAAAATTCTTTCATGATGCTAAGTCTTACCTGTGGGATGAACCATTTTTGTTTAGGCTTGGTGCAGATCAGATTTTGAGAAGATGCGTGCCCGAATCTGAAGTGGCAGCCATCCTACAACAATGCCATCATGCACCATACRGAGGCCATTTCRGAGGCCAAAGAACTGCAACCAAAGTTTTACAGTCCGGTTTTTATTGGCCAACCATTTTTAARGATTCCCACAACTTTGCACAAAGGTGCAACGAGTGTCAACGAAGTGGCTCCATTTCCAAAAGGAATGAAATGCCATTAAACGGGATACTCGAAGTTGAATTATTTGATGTWTGGGGAATAGACTTTATGGGTCCTTTCCCTCCATCAAATAATTGCCAATATATTCTCGTAGCTGTTGACTACGTTTCCAAATGGGTGGAGGCTATGGCATGTGTGTCAAATGATGCAAAAACTGTGGTTAAGTTCCTTCAAAAACAGATTTTCACACGTTTCGGTACCCCTAGGGCACTAATTAGTGACGAGGGTACTCACTTTGTGAACAATTTATTAAAAGGAGTYCTTGAAAAATACAATGTCAACCACATAATTGCCACGGCCTATCACCCACAAACTAATGGTTTGGCAGAGCTCTCTAATAGGGAAATCAAAAGCATTTTGGAAAAAGTGGTCAAACCAAATAGGAAAGACTGGGCATTTAAATTAGACGACGCTTTGTGGGCCTACCGAACCGCTTTCAAAACACCAATCGGTATGTCCCCATATAAGCTTGTCTATGGAAAAGCATGTCATTTGCCCTTAGAACTTGAGCACAAAGCTTATTGGGCTATCAAAGAGCTCAATATGTCTTTGGATGATGCCGGAAAGAAAAGAAAGTTTCAACTTTGTGAAATAGAAGAGTAAAGACAAATGTCTTATGAAAATGCCAAACTTTATAAAGAAAAGACAAAAAAATGGCATGATAATAGGATCCAACACCGGGAGTTGAAAGAAGGTCAAAAGGTCCTCTTATTTAACTCTAGGTTGAAACTATTCCCGAGAAAGCTCAAGTGTAGGTGGTCCGGACCCTTTGTTATTCATAAAGTTTACCCTTATGGAGCGGTTGACCTCATTAATCCGGAGGACAACACGGTGTTTAAAGTGAATGGGCAGCGAGTTAAGGTATTTCATGATTCTGTAGCGTTCCCAGAGCATTGCTCTGAGAATTGGGCTATACCTTAGGATTGAAGGTGTTTTTGGACTTTTTCAAGTCCAAATCTGTTTGTAAATACTTTCCCTCTTTTCTTTTATGTTTTAAAGCTTTTATGTTTTATAAAGTTTGGTCTTGTGTAGATTGGTTTGTAAAGAATCTTTCAGGGGAAGATTGATGTTCTGCCAATGCTACAGCATTCTGAGGCTCACATGTGAAAATTTTCAGCATCTTTGGAGGAAGTCAGGAGAGTACACAGTGACCTCATCCCTACATCACTACAGTCTTTGTCAGCCCCTTTTTACAGATTGTGTTCCCCATGCTCCCCTAACCCACTCCATCACAATAAATGTTTATCCTTAGGATAAACAAATTTTTGACAACTTGCTAAACCATCAAGTACAAGAGATTAGAAAGTTTAGGGAAGAAAGGACTCTTTCTCTTCCCCATAACCACTTACCATCACCGCCTGCTTCCTTCACCCATCACCCGCCGATTTTTCTTTCAAATCACCAAAACCACTCTCCATTAACCACAAACCCACTCTCCATAAACCATTACCCACTCTCAATTAAAACTACCCTCACTAATACCACTCTCATTAACCCACTGTCTCCATTCACTTCTCTTCACTCGACAACAACCATGGCCCGTATGAAACGAACCGTCGCTCGAAACCCTCCACAGCCGGTCCGGCGAAGTAACCGCCGGCGGGCTTGCGCCTCCGCCTCACGACCGACTGGAGAACCTGAGATGGTGGACCTTGTCGCCGATGGCTCGTCCTTGTCATCTCCTCCCTCGTCACCGTCGCCACCACGACCACCGATTGTGACCCCTCTCATCACCGACTGCTCACCTCCATGGGCGAGACACATGCCTCGCCGACCTCCATCGCCATCTCCGCCTTCAATCGACGACCCTCTTTCGCCTCCTCCACCGTCCACTATTGAGCCACCGTCACCACTAGCAAGGATGATCGACATCAACCAACCGCCACCATCATCGCCACCAACAGTTTCGAGCCCTAATTTGGGCAATGAGGTAAACCCTATTTCATGACTTCATGAACTGATTGAGGGAGTAACGACCTTCGATTCTTCTGAGTACGAGCTGTTTATTCCACCATGCTCTCCATCCACTGTGTTGAGTCCTCCAAAAATTTTCTTTCTTACATGGTATGATCACCCCTGCACACAAATGCCCACTGTTTTGACCGATCCCATACCCCACACTGGTGAGGATGAATCGGTTGGGCTTGAGGACATTGAATTGAATGAAATGGAAGAGTATATTAGTACACCACATAGTGAGCATGATAATGAGCCTGGTAGAGAACCTGATGAAGAAACTGTTGTAGAACCTGATTTAGAGGCTGATGTGAGAAATTTGACCTCAATCCCTACTAGAAAAAGGAAGGGATTGGGACGGATTTTTGCTACAAGATAGAAGGCCGTGCATAGTCAGCCTCTCAAAAAGAGGCTAAGACGAACACCACCGTCTGTCCAGCTTATACACACTGTCTTTACGCCTCGAAAATCACCTCGCACGGCCACGGTTAGGCCTGAGGACACAGCCGGTCCTTCTCGGGTGCGAGCCACATGTAGCATGTCAAACACTCGGCCTATTCCTAGGATACAGATGCAGTTTAATGGGTTTAGTACTGAGGTTGCACAGCTAAAATATGCAAAGATTAAGAACAAAAAGATATTGTCGGATAAAGGGTTCGACAGGAGGAGTTTTGATGAATTTAGTTTCATACGAGATGTAATCAATAGGCAGGGATGGCAGACACTGTGTGAAGTAAAGAGTTCTTTTAATTTATCTTTAATTAGAGAATTTTACGCTGAGGCTTGTGTTTTTAGCACCACTAAGATCAAGGTCCAGGGTGTTCGTGTGAGCATTTAGGCCAACGCTTTTAATAAGCTTTTAGGCCTGTCACCCCCGGCCGAAACAGATTTTGAGAGGCTCTCTCAATCGGCCTCATTTGCCCAACTGGAGGAAATCGGTAGTGAACTTAGGAAGGTCGGATCAGGATGAAATACACACAGTAACTACATGTTACGGACCTATAGGGCTTCAAATTTAAAGCTCGATGCTAATGTTTGGATGAATTTCATTCGATATTCTCTCAACCCGACTACTCACGATAGCTCCATTTCGGTTGAGAGGATCATTCTGTTGTACTCTGTGGTTACGGGTAAAACGATCAATGTGGGGGATGTTGTGGAAAAGGCCATTCTTTATTGCTCCAAAAGGAGACATGGGAAGCTCTTTTTCCCAGGCCTGATTCACAAGTTACTTATGCAAGCGGGTGTTCCGGAATACACTGATGACTTAATCATTAAGGAGTGTGAGGAAAAGTGGACAATAGATATGAAGGCTGTTTCAAGACTTCGTGAGAGGAGTGAGAGAGGAAGGGAACTGCCTGATATGACTAGAGCTATGGAAGAGCTCTTAGAACAAAGTAGAAGTATGATGGATTTCTTGATAGAGCAGCGGACCGAGATGGTAGAAAGGTTAGAGACCATGCAGTCTGATTTGACGAATAGGATGAAAGCAAGTGAGAGGAAAATGAAGAAGCGGTTTGAGAAGTTGAAAGAAGACTTGGAGAATGGGGTAGCTGACAAGATCAAGAGAATGCAGAAAAAGCTGAATCGTTACAAGGCGGAGACCGAAAGACTGAGGACACAGATTGCATCCGTGGCTGCCCGGAGCACACAGCCTACTCTTCCGGAGTAGGACAGGTTCTACCACCCTACTTTAGCTTCATATTTTAATTTTTTGAGTCGGGAATAGTTTTCTATAATTTATAGTCTTATTTTTACGCATGATCATTTCACTTGAGAACTGTTAACACATGAGATCATAGCCTGAATAATTTTAGTGATTGTTTATCATTTGATCAAGGTACTTTGTTTTTGACTAGAACTAGCAAAACCCTTTTTGGAAAAACACTTTGATCACATAATCACCATGAGGAAATGAGATAGGCCATCTTTTCTATACTCATGCTAGCCACTTGCACCCTTTAAACACCATTTACCCCACATAACGCCAATGAGGACTTTGTCATATTCAAGTTTGGGGGAGGAGTTTACACAAGGACACAAAGTCAATACAAAAGAGCAAAGCTCTAAATTGGCTCCTTATCACACAAAGGGTACTAAAAACACAACAAAAGTCCCATAGGGGCTATGTGTTTTAGAAAATGTTATGAAATGGCACAACAAAAGTCCCATAGGGGCTATGTGCACACTCCAAGCAAAAGAGGCCAAAAGGCCCAAAAATTTGAAAATTTTGTGTGTGGAGTACATAAGCGAAAAAGGCTATGAGAGAAAAGATACGCCAATGAGAGAAAACCCTATAAGCCCTATTCATCCTAAAGTGGTGACTGTGTTTGAACTCAACAAAGAAAAGGGAATGCTAGCCTATGGTTCATGCAAAGAACTTAGTTTTGATTGACACTTCTTAGATTTATGAAAGGCTATGAACATTATGTTGCTATAACTCTCTTTGGGAAGGCACTTAATGCCTTGATCATGCATTTTAGTTTATATTGAGTCTTTATATTTGTCTTTTGGTTGCTTGGGGACAAGCAACGGTTTAAGTTTGGGGGTATGATATGTGTTGAGAATTTAACACATAACGCACTCTTTTTGCGTCGTTTTAGTTATTTTAATTTCTTTTCATTCCCACTTTGAGTCCTTTTCATTCATTTCTTTATACTTTTGTTATTATGAAGCTAAATGTTGTGGTTGACTTGATGGTATATGTAAATGATGCTAATTGGGAGTTTTTGTGAAAACAACAAATGCTACAGCATTGGTACAGCATTGGTACAGCGTTGACCTGAGTCTTACACGACTTTTTGGAGGGCTTAATGAACAAGACGTTGACTTTTTGAAGATGGAAGATAGCTGGAAATTGTTGGATTTTTAGTGGAAAAATCAGATTTACTCTTTAGTTAAGCTTATGTACTTTTTAGTTAGACTTTGGTTGTGGGTTGTACTTGCTAGTTAAACTTTTGTTGTATTGTAACTAGTGTTGGTAAACTTAGCCTCCAAGCTTAGTTATTTTGTCTTTTTGTGCCCATTTTGGGTATAAATAGGAGGCTAGGGTTACTTTCTAAGATATACTTTAATCCATCATCCTTTGGATTCTCTCTAATCCTCCATCTCTTTTCTTTCTCCCAACTTTTCTTTCTTTTCTTTTAAACCCTCTCCTAGGGTGTTCTTCAAGTTCTTTAAGATTTCAAGTTCATCTTCATCTTTTTCTTTATTTTACTTTCTTGTCTTTTATTTTCCGTCTTTTATTTTCTTGTCTTTACATTTCCGCCATTTATTTTTCGCTATTTACATTCTCGTCATTTACATTCYYGTCATTTATTTTATCGTCATTTACATTTCCGTCATTTATTTTATCGTTATTTACTTTACGCAATTTACGTTTATGTCTTTATTTTTCGCCATTTATTTTTTACTTTCCGTTATGAGTAGCTAAGCTTTTATAGCTTGGGTGTGAGACGGAAAGGTGAGATTTTCAAACCGAACGAAAGTAGCTAAGTGTTTTCGAAAACGACGTTCCATTGTTTCATTCGAGTTTGTATAAAACCAAGCACACTTCTTGACGGGTTGATCACTTGAAAGTGTTAAAGTGTGATGGACTTAGAGATAGCCATCATTAAGCACGTCAACTTGGATGACATAAGAGGTAGACTTGAGAAAGTTGCCCACAAGGAGACTTGTCATTTATGTTTTTCAAAACGTAACTCCCGACGGGTTGGTCACTTGTCAAAAGTGTCAAAGTGTGATATATTCAGAGATGAAATATCAAGAACACGCCAACTCGAATGATATGGGAATCGACTCGAGAGAGTGATTTTTAACAAAGAGATTTGTTTATCCATATATTTTGAAAACACCATTGTGTCACTATCCCCGGTCCGGACACCACATAGATATATGGGTGGAAAGCTATAAGATAGTGAAATGGTGAAGTCCGAAAGGAATGCCTTCAAAATAGATGGTGGAACTTAGTTTCGAAACACTACTTGTTGTAGCATTCCTTTGGCATTGCTACAGCATTGGCTGCTGGAATTTATGTTTGGATCTCACCTTAAGTCTTACACCCTTGCTTCTTTTATATATATTCTATTCTATTTTGGATCACCTTAAAATCAATCAAAAGTCTTCAAAATCGCCATCTGAAATCATCTCTTTCATTGGACTCTAATCTAACTTTGGCTACAATCTTTATGGACGATAATCCGGTACTTGTACCACTTTATTACTTGGAAAGACGACGTTGGGCCGTATTGTATACTTGCTTTATGGCCTAATTTCATTAGTCTAAAGGTGTGAAATATAACCGACCAGTTTTCTAAGTTAAAAAACATAAATCCAACACAGTTTACTTACGTAACATATATCCATGTTTCTATGTTGCCTAAGGTAAAAAATTATAAATTAATCCCAATTTACTTAGGCAACATATATTCTTGTTGGAGAGTACTAGAAACATGTAACAAACACACGTTACCCTGAGGGTTGTATTGCAGAACGGTACCTCATGCATGAGTGTGTGACATTCATGAATCTTTATTTGAATACCGTATCGGTCGTACATAACAACACTTTGATGTCAAATTCATCTCGATGGAGCCTCTCACTCGTGTCTGATTATGTTATCCCGAATAGTCGCCTCTGGAATGCCACTTTGACTAGAGAAGAAATGGTCACAGCTCGTTGGCTGGTTATTCTTAATTGTACTGAAGCACAACCAGATATTGATAAGTTCAATGAACTTTATGCAATACACTACTCGAAAGGTCGCTTCGAGCATCATATTGCGACATTCCATCAGACTTTTAAAACTTGGATTATATATTTTATAATGTTTGAATACTTTTAAAACATGGGTTATAATTTTTCTTTCTGACCACTCATATCGCTACATTCCAGCCGTACACACCACCATCGTCGCCCCCTCCAGCCGTCGTCTTCCTCCTTCAAACCGTACACTAGCCACTGCCATCGAGAACCAACCGCTCCATCGATCTCTCCATCGCTTATCCAGGTTCTATTCTTTTAAGGTATAGCTCCAACCTACACTTCTACATGCATACCAACTGCTTCTTATCAGTTCCAATTTAGGGCATATCAGTTTGGATTATATAATACATCTAGCTTTTTAAATGTTATCATAAGTTTCTTTTACAGAGATGAAATTAGAATGGTTGATCCATAATACAATCTGAAACAACATTGTATCGCTGCTTTAACTTGACATTTGGTCTTGGTTGACCAATATTCATTCATTTCGACACTTATGTTACTCTTCCCACCAGGATCACCTATATATTGTGAGATTGCTATACGTCTCGATAACCAGACATGATATAGCATTTTCTTTTTCCAGATTTGCTGCACTATTTGAAGCAATAACCTGGTAACGGGGTTCAAGATCTTAATTTTGTTATAGATGTAGAAGTGATTGATTTCTATAATTGCTTGTTAGAGCTTGCTTAGGCTTACTTAAAAACAAATATATTGTGGTTTGTAGTTTATACTATTGGCATTAAAATGAATGTGAGTCACAAACTCATATGGGTTTATAAATTTGGACAACACACAAGGGGGGTTATTTTCAAGTTAGATCTTCTTTGCCATGCCTTTTCTTCAGTTTGCTACCTTTTCTGCTTGTTTTTCATTCTCTAAAGTTGCAAGTTAGAGTAACAAGGAGTAACAAGATTAGTGATACCACTGTACCAACATTGTTTCACACAATTGGTCACATTTCTGCTTGTGTTTCATTCTCTAAAGTTGTTGTTTCTTTCACTCATTGTTATCAAATCTGTTTGGTAACTGCCTTACTCCTTGTGTTGAAAAGGTAAAGTGTGACCTCAAAGATTGGACACTGGATTACAAATTACAATTCATTAATCTGTTTCTGTTTAAGCATATGGTAACTGCCTTACAAATTAGAATTCGTTAATATGTTTCTCAATTTTTGCTCCTATTTCTCATTTTCTGCTTCTCAGTTTTTGTTTCTCAGTTAAATACCCTTTAGAAAACAAAAACAGAAACATATATGTTTCATTAATCTGTTTCTGTTTCTCAGTTTCTGTTCTTTTAGGTAAACAATCTGTTTGGTGCTTGGCCTACTATATGCATAATATATTGATTTATTGAAGCTTCAAATACCCTTGAGAAATAGAAACAAATCATGCTAACCAGCAGCTCTTTGGGACAGATCATGCTTACAGTTATATGCATATATAGTTACAACCATATTCATGATATCTATCTTTCTTAGTGTCTTACATGTGGCCCATATGAAAGCTGTAATACTGTTGTTGTTGGAGCACTTTTAGGGCATCTTGATTAGTTACTACATAAAACTACACTCGGACACAAAATAGGATTAGACATAGAGCATCTTAATTTGTTGAGGAAGAGATTGAGAAGATTAAGAACGTTTCTGATGGCACTGCAGAATCTGTCGGGTCTTCAATTCGTTGCCCAATCAAAAAAGAAATATTAATCATCGAACAAATTGTTGCTCCATCGGTAGGAACGGTTTTTCGAGGTATGGATAGATTGGTAGTTCGACCTGCGCAGATGAGATGACCGCCAAAGGGATTCTCTAAGCCGGTATCTTCAGTTGACGAGGAAGATTTGCGGCGATAACTTGCCGAGTGCGATGAGGAGATTCACTTGCTAAAAGAGGGACAAAATGAGGCAAAAAAGGAAGCCTCCGAGCAAAGAAAGATGATACAACCGTTGATGAGTATGTTGGGTGCTAGTGATTCAAACTCTAACTCAACAACCCCGACCTCTCATGCTTTAGGTTAAGTTTTTAATTTTATGTTATTGAACTTGTTGCCTACTTTTAGACTTATTTAGGAAAAATATTATCTTTCAATTATTGAACTTATTAATTTTGTTTGGTTATAAAAGTTGTTTGTATAAAACATTTGGTTGCTTGTTTGTGGAAAACATGTTTGTTTGCTTGTTTATGAGATTCATTTGTAGAAAGTGTGCAAGAAAAAAACTACATCATGGAACACAAAAATCTTAGCCAACAATTAAACAACATAAATGTTGCCTAAAATAAATATTATATTATTTTAATTACAGTTCAAAGGCAACATATCTAAATAGAATATGTTGTCTATGCTGATATCTAAGGCAACATATTTAGTTAGAGTATGTTGTCTAAGCTGATATCTAAGGCAACATATGCAGATAGATTATGTTGTCTAAGATGATATATAAGGCAATATATGCAGATAGATTATGTTGTCTAAGATGATACCTTACGCAACATATGCAGATAGAGTATGTTGTCTAAATTGATACCTTACGCAACATATGTTTTTTACTTAGGCAACATAACTTTTTGCGTGTTACCTACGAAGTCTGCTTAGGCAACATATTATGTTTGCATATGTTGCCTTGGTTCTTATGCAACATTGAGAAGGCAACACTGCTTAGGCAACACGGGTTTGTTGCCTAAGCCTTACGCAACATATAAACCCGTCTTAGGCAACATTTTTCATTTGTTGGCTAAGTGGCATATTGAGGTAGTGGCAGGTGGGGGTTGGGTGGTCGGAGGAAGTTACTGTGGTGGTGGAGTGGCTAGGGGAAGCTGCAAGCGATGGTGGTGTGGCCAAAGGAAGTTGTAGGTGGCGGTGTGATTGTTGGGAACTGGAGGCGATGGTGGTTGTGGCCGGGAATGGAGCTACAGGTGGTGATGTTGGGAAAGCTTAGGAATATATAATATGTATGAGTGTGTGTATGTGTGTGTGTGTATATATATATATATGTATATAGCTTAGTTCAAATGTTAACCCAAATTATTGTGTTAACTTTATAAACCTTTAGACCAATCACAATCCATCTTAGTATTAAGTTATTCACTATCTAAGAATTTAATGTTAAGGGTATATGAGTAATTGTTTTTGTAACTCCTATATTATTAACTAGGAGTTACAAGATCCATTTTTTAATTTTGATCTTCCATTTTTAATATCTATAAATTTGTGATTAATGGAGTAGATCCGCTAGTAAAGTGTTTGTTATTGTTCAAACAATTATGAATAAAGACATTGGAAAACAACACGACAACATTGAAAATGTTAAAATTGTTTATGGTGACAGTCGGAGTTCGAGATCGAGAAGTGAAGTAAATAATCAAAGCGAGTGTTTTGGTAATCACAAATTGACATATATGACATAAATTAACTTGTATACACCCATATGAACACATATTGACATATATGAACACTTGTGGCAATTATGAACACAAATTGAATATAAATGAACACTTGTGTCAATTATGAACACAAATTGAACATATATGAACACT
>NC_037532.1:26626843-26629733 GCF_001531365.2 Cynara cardunculus var. scolymus | reverse complement strand
TATGAACACTTGTGGCAATTATGAACACAAATTGAACATATATTGAACACTTGTGGCAATTATGAACACAAATTGAACATATATGAACACTTGTGACAATTATGAACACAATTGAACATATACGATTTCTACTGTTTGTAACCGATATCATTAAATGCACATTATATTTTACATAAATACCTTTCATCAATTATGTTCACATATGTTTGTGATATTACACATTTAATAAATTAAATTTTTAATATGATTAATCTTAACCCTTTATTTTAAAAATCAATGGTCATGATTAGTTCATAAAGTTAATACAATACTTAAGATTAACAAATTAACTTGCCCCTAAATATATGTGTGTGTGTGTGGGTGGTGGTGGTGGGCAGAGGGGGGCGGGAATGGTTTAAACAAGAACACCCCTATTTTAATAAAATACGAGAACACTTTTGGGCCTCAAAATTAATTAAAATATAATAAAAATTAGAATAAATGAAAATAATATATATATATATATATATATGTATGTATGTATGTATGTATGTATGTATGTATGTATGTATATAGAGACACGTTCAAATGAAAACCGTGTAATTCTTAGAAACCGTGTAAACTAATTTCGACCAATAGAAAAATTCTATTTTTTTCTAATTAAATTTAATCATTAAAGATATATTGGTTATTTGCATTATTTTCTATTAAATATAAATGTTATTAATAAATCTTAATTAAGGTAACATAATAAAGGAAATTTTATATATGGTAACATTTAAATATTTAATTAAATTATAATATTAAAAATTGGATTTTGTTATATTGTGTGTCGGTTTATTATTACCAAAATTAATGAAAATCGTAAATTATTAGATTAATAAATCCATGAAATCAGTAATAGAATTAAAAAATATTCATGAAACCGGTTTCATACATGGTCAAATTGGTGCATGGAGTAAGTGAAAATGATTATGGAATGTGTGCATGATGAAACCGGTTTCATACATGATGAAATTGATGCATGAAGTAAGTGAAAATGATTATGAAATGAGTGCATGATAAAATGGGTATAACATAAAATGGGTGCATCATGAAATGGGTGCATCATGAATAATGTGCATCATGATATGGGTGCGTGAAGAAAGTGAAACCATTTCAGAAAAGATAAGAAAAAACAGTTTCATGTTACAAGTGAACAAGTTTCATCGGGATTACAATTGAACCAGTTTCATGTTAACAAGTAACAGTTGAATATCTTTGTAAAGTAATAATCTCATTAGACAAGTGAAACAGTTTCATCATTTCAATAGCTCTATAAGTAACCATATACTCCCTTGTGAAACAGTTTCATAGTAACATTTCAATAGCTTTGTAAATAACCATATTAAATTGATTATAGTGTGTTTTATTTTTATTGTTGATCTATTTTAATGATGGATGTAATTTTATTTATAATATTTGAACATAAAATTAATATATTATTTTACAAATAATTTTGTTTAATTAATATTACGATATACATGATATAGTTGTCATTAATATTATCACTACCAAAGTTACCGTTTTATCCTTATAGGGATTATAAAATGAATTTTTATTTATTTATTTTCTTTGATTTCGTAATCTAACCTAAACTAATCTTGACCATTGATCACGAAAATGGATGGATGAGATTGGTCTACATAGTTTACACAAATAAAGACGGTTTTCATTTGATCGCTCCTCTATGTATATATATGTATATATATACATATATATAGGGAAAAGTTTAAATGAGAACACCCCTATTTTACGAAAATACGAAAACACTTTTGGGCCTCAAAATTAATTAACATATAATAAAAATTAGAATAAATGGAAATAAATTAGTGTTTATCCATAATTTTCTTTTAACCTTGATTTATCCTTATTCCTTAAATTTTGTTACTATCATCGGAGACTTTTTATATTGATTCGTTCGTTGTTGATAACAATGTTATAATACTGTGATAATGATTTAATTTTGCGATGATAATATTGTGATAATGATTTGATAGATTGAAGACTTTTTATGATATGATTTTGATGTGATAATCATCTAATAAATATGTTATTTTTGTTGTGATAATCAAAAATAGCGATGATCACGTCGACATTCATCGCTCTGTATGTTCATTATATGATTTTACTGTGATAAGTATTTGATAATAGTTAGCATATTATATGTATTTAATTTTAGAGATAAGAATGTCACCAAAATTACATATAAATTGAAAATCACATGATTATCCTTAATTAATTACTTTATTTTTTTAGTTTCAATTATGGGTTAAATAATTTGGAGGCCCATAAAACAAGCGTGTTCTCGTTTGAACCTCTACCTAAATATATGTGTGTGTATCTATCTCTCTCTCTCTCTCTCTATATATATATATATCTATACTACATATATAACCATTTAGATCATTGTCTTAAATACAAGTTACTAAGCATATGGTACAATGGTTTTATGCACCAAATTCAAAAATCTCTTAAAGACAAGTCATAAAGCATATGGTACAACCTTTTTATGCATGGACTTTAAGAGAGAAATGCAGAGCTTCTATTTTGGTTAAGGTCAAATATGCTTTTTATGTTCTCTTCTTTTCTACCTTATTCCTCATGAATACTCTGCTCCAATCCCGTCCCAGCCAAACCATTTTGGGTAAGTTGAAAAACCTTTCTCTATTTTATCTTTTCCAGCTTCTTCTTCATGAAATTTCCTGCGCCAAATCGAAAATAGTAAGGTCAGCATTAGATTTCTTCAATGGCTGCAAACCTTGCACAAATGGGATGTAACAACCCCAAATCCATACATTGCATATAACACATATTTCATACATAGAATACATGTTTTCCCCACAAAGGTCCATAATACAAGAGTCTATAA
>NC_037532.1:26626656-26626743 GCF_001531365.2 Cynara cardunculus var. scolymus | reverse complement strand
TAGTTGTACCGTTGGATAATACACCAAAACCTTTAGTATATCCTTTTCCATTTCCACCAAAGGTCACGGAAGGTCGTCTTTCTTCCT
>NC_037532.1:26616409-26624425 GCF_001531365.2 Cynara cardunculus var. scolymus | reverse complement strand
TGAAGGATCTTTGGTGTGAGTGTTGTTTTCTTGAAGTATCGTTGTCTCTGAATGAATTACAATGCAAGTTCTTCAGCGATCACTGAACATGCTCAGTGTATTGATCGCTGGAACTGAAAGTACAGAATCACAAAAATACATCGAAAGGAAAAAGGGATTATCATCAAATCACTGAGAGAGAGGATCAACACAATCTTTATAGAGATAACATGTAATAACATTTATTGTATCAAACCTTTTTTATGTCGCATCATATAGATGAGACAATCCCTATTTCATCGTATCGCATATAATAACACCTTTTTATCGCATTAAACACATGCGATAAATACACTTCTCGCATCACAAGGATGTGACAACCCCTTTTGTCGCATCACACTAATGCGTAACACAAACTCATTGCATCATATAGATGCAATAACAACAGTTAATATGATCAAAATTTTATTTTAACAAACAATTGATCATGTCACCCTTATCCCAGTATATGTCTCTCCTAATTGTGTTACCCTTATTTCAAATTATACACCTCTCTTGATTATGCCACCCTTATCCCAATATACATCTCTCCTGATTATGTCACCCTTATCTCAATAGTACATCTCTCCTGATTATACCATCCTTATTCCAATCAGTTACTAATAATATATTAAAACTCAAATTATGCTAATAAATAACATACAATCGTTTTCAAGAACACCCAAATATGAACCCATACGGTTCTATATAACAACATTTTAAATAAGGCTTTGAAATAAAATTCACCTTGAAATCACAAGAAGATGATAACTTTGAACATCAACAATAATTACGTAAAATCACGTAGCTTTCTTCTTCTGTTACTTCGAACCAGAGAGTAAACACATATATACACACCAACTTTTCTTTCTTTCTTCCTTATCTCCTTTAAACAACTTTCCAGTAGATGAAGAAAATATCACAATAAATATATATAATTTTATAAAAGAGGCGGTGGGTTTTTAAACTTTTAATCCATTATCAAAGTTTCACCCCTCAACTTAATGCCATAATACAAAATCCACCCCACACTGTCAAACTCCTATATACTCGGTTATCACATTAACCTCCGCTCAAAAGAATTCTATCCCAGAATTCAATCAGTCAAATAGATAAGGATATTTTGTTTTCATTTCCGATTCCAATTCCCATGTAGCTTCTTGTCCCTTATGGAATCACCACTAGACTTTTATCAGAAGTATCATTTTGTTTCTCAACACTTTAGTCTTATAATCATTGATTGCCTCTGGGTTTCCACAAAACTCAACTTTTCATCAATCTGAATTTCGGGTAACGGTACGACCATATTCGGATCAACCAAACACTTTCTCAAATTAGAAACATGAAAAGTGTTTTGAATAACACTAAGCTCCATTGGTAGCTATAATTGATACGCTACTTCACCAACCCGTTTACTGATTCTGAACAGCCCAATGTACCTCGGACTCAGTTCACCCTTCTTCCCAAAACGCACAATCCCCTTCCAAGGTGAAACTTTCAACATCACACGATCTCCCACCTGAAATTTAATCGGCTTACGACGTTTATCGACATAACTCTTTTGTCGGTCCTGAGTTTTTTTTAATCTTTCCAGAATTCGATCTATCTTTTCTGTTGTTAGCTAAATAATCTCTGGACCGGCTAACTGTTTCTCCTCCAGTTCATTCCAACATAAATGGCGTTCGACATTTTTTGCGATGTAGAACTTCGTAAGGTGTCACTTGAATGTTAGAATATTAACAGTTTGTTGTAGGAAAATTCGATCAACAATAGATGATTTTCCCATTAACCCCCAAGTCAATGATACAGGCATACAACATAAGTTCAATGGTTTGAATTGTTCGCTCACATTGCCAATCTATTTATGGGTGATATGTCGTACTCAATCGAATTTGGGATCTCATTGCTTCCTGAAAGCTTCCCCATAATAGGTGAGAATCGGTTGTCCCAATCTAAAATTATTGACAACTTCACACCGTGTCAAGTCACGATATGGTCAATATAAATCCTCGCAAGTCTTTCCAATGGACCAAAGGACCTTTGGCCTAACGGTATATGAGTCCTTGGCCTCCTAGGAGGTTAAGGGTTCAAACTTCACCAAAGGTGAGGAGGGTGTGTGAGTTTATTTGTTCTATTTGTCGTATATAAATATTATATACTTAAAAAAAAGTCTTTCCAATGGATATGTCTCTTTTATAGGTAGAAAATGTGCAGACTTAGTCAAGCGATCCACAATTACCCAGATAACATCATACCCTTTTGGAATTCGTGGTAGCTTTGTTATGAAATCCATCGTTATATGATCCCACTTCCATAATGGAATTTATAATGAGTGTAGGTTTCTATAGGGTCGTTGATGTTCTTTATTTACTTGTAGACACGTCAAACATCATTTAACATATCGTGCGATTTCCCTTTTCAATCCCGGCCACCAATCCAGAAATTAACAAAGTAATATTTCCAGTATCATGAAGTACCGTTTGCGGAACCTCAATATCCACCTCTCGGTCTGTCATTATACCCCGAGAGGTAGAAAGGATCTCGAAGACCCACCAAAGCACGAAAGACAGGATTGGACAAAATCTACTAAATTAATCTTAATCTATTTCTGGATTATTTACAAGTGGTATTCGCTCTCATCTAGTCGAAGTAACTACGAACTTCGAATTCAAGTAATAACTCTCCTACATAATGATTATGACCAAAAAAGCAAAAACCTAGTCGACATGGGCGTTCTTCTTAGCAAGAATCTTTGGCCTTAAGAATGTTGGTTTTCCCCCTTATGCCCTAGGCAACACACGTGTTATAATGGCTCGTGACAAATCTTTGTACATCTTATTAGTACCCAAATGAATCAAATATCGAGACGTGAATTTCATTCAATATCATCTCTCGATTATTACCAAAGTGAAGCACCCAAATTCTACCTTCAAAGCATAAAATTTCACGATCATCCTTTACCAAGTTTGTTAACATTTCTTTGATTTTTTCTGCTTTTACATTTCTTTCTCTAACAGCTTCATTCTGACATCTCAAAATCTCGTCAAAGATGTTAGGGATCAGATTAGCTCGTAATGCAATGACTTTGATTGTATCACTCTTTTTTTTTTCGACTAAGTGCATCAGCCATCACATTTGCCTTTCCAGGATGATAAAGAATCTCACAGCCATAATCATTCACCAATTTTATCCATCATTTTGCCTCATGTTTAACTCTTTTTGATTGAACAGATGTCGAAGACTTTTATGATCTGTATAAATCTGACATGTAATTCCCAACAGATAATGTCTCCAAATCTTCAAAGCAAAAACAACAACTACAAGTTCCATATCATGAGTAGGGTATTGTTTTTCATGATCCTTCAGTTGTCTGGAAGCATAGACAATAACCTGTCCCCATTGCATTAAAACATAACCCAGACCGAACTTTGAAGCATCACTATAAACCACAAAATATTTCGTCCCTTCTGGTAATGATAGTATTGGTGCGCTGGATAATCTATCTTTCAGTAACTGGAAGGCTTTTGCTTGTTCTTCCTCCCACTCATACTTTACATTTTTTTCCTTGTCAATGTTGTCAACGGTGTCGTAATACGTGAGAAGTCTTGTATAAACTTTCGATAGTACCCAGCCAAACCCAAAAAACTTATTTCTATGGGCGTTCGTTGTGTCTCCCATTTTTCAATAGTTTCTATTTTTACTAGGTCAACCTTAACACCCGTTTTTGAAACTACATGACCCAAGAATTGAACTTTCTTTAGCCAAAATTCAAATTTCGACAGTTTAGCATATAGTTTTTCTCTTTTTGAAAGTTCCAGAATTAAACGAAGATGTTCGGTGTGTTCTACTTCTGATTGAGAGTAGATAAGAATACCATTGATAAAGACAATGAGAAAATTTATCAAGATATTAATTACATATTATGTTCATTAAATCCATAAAAGTAGCTGGTGCGTTGGTCAGATCAAAAGGTATTGCCAAAAACTCATGATGCTCGTACCTGGTGTAGAAAGCAGTTTTGACTATAATTTCATCCCAAACTTTCAATTAATGATAACCTGATTGTAAATCAATTTGGGAAAAATAGCTAGTCTCGACTAATTGATCAAACAAATCATCAATTCTAGGTAGAGGATATTTATTCTTTGTCGTTAGTTTGTTCAATTCTCGGTAGTCTATTTCACATACTCATCGATCCATCCTTTTTCTTAACAAACAAAATTGGAATACCCAAGGAGATGTACAAGGTCTAATGAAACCTTTATCCAATAATTTCTTCAATTGCATCCTCAATTCTTTTAATTCAGGTAGTGCTAGACGATATGGTGCACGAGCTACCGGTGCCGTTCCGAGTGTTAAATCAATTTGAAATTCCATTGATTGGTCTACAGGTAGACTAGATAACTCATCTAGAAACACTTCTTGGGTATTCACAAACCACTGGAATAGATTCATGTTTACCTTTTTTCTTCTCGGAATCAATTACATAATCCAAGAAGCTTTGACACCCTTTATGAATACACTTTCGGGTCTTTAAAACATAAATCAAGCTTGTATGACGATCCCGCCTATCACCATAAATCACAATCGACCCCTTACCCGACAGATCAATATGTTCATTTTCTTATTGCATACAATATTTTCCTGATTCTCTGACAGTTAATACATACCCACCACCACATCAAACTTCTTTATCAGCATAGGGAATAATCGGATCGGTACAACACACCCTTCTATTTCTATTTGACAGTCATTATTTACTTTAGTGATAGAGACTTGACTATCATTAACAATATCAACTACTAATGCATAGTCTAATGGTATATGTTTCAAATATAAACAACTATTAAATAATGGTGACACAAAAGAATAATTCACACCAGAGTCAAATAGCACTTTTGCATATATGGAGTTTATAAGAAATATACTTATTACCACATCTAGAATTTCCTCCGCATCCCCTTTGGACATTTGAAAAGGTCATCCATTTTCCCTTTATGTTCACTTCTTCTGATACCCCCACGGTTGCTTTGAGAGTTACCAGCCAAGCTTGATCTTTGATTTCTCAATTGTGGGCAATCTGGTTTGATATTATTTGGAGAATTGTAGTGGAAATAACGTTGAGGCATTCGACAGTCTCTAGAAAGATGCCCTAGTTCCCCACATCTATAACGCCTTCTCTATTCAACATTACAATCACTTTGGTGGATGACATCTCGGACAGGGTCTTTCGTTAAATCTTTGATTTGGACGATTATCCGTCCTCACAAATTTTGGTCTCCGAAAATCGGTCGATGATTCATCCCATGTTCTCTTCTCCCCAACTTCCTCTCATATTTGTCTATTTTTATTTCTTTTTGTGGTTTCAGCTGCATCAATAATAGATGGAAATGTAACAGGATATATTGCAATCACAAACTCTCGGATCAGGGGTTTCAATCCCCAAACATATCGTTCAACTTTACAGGATTCCGAGGAGATATAGTGTTCTGCAAATCTGGAATGTTTAATAAATTTCTTTGTATATTCCTGTACAGTCATGTTCCCCTGTTCCAACTTGAAAAATTCTTCTTCTAACTGTCTAACTGCAGTTTTAGGGCATAATTGTTCTTTAAACCTATCAGTAAATTCCATCCATGACATCGTTCAAAAAATATTTGGTTTAGATAGAGATTCTACTTCCTACTAGTATAAAGCATTAGATTTAAGCATGGAAATAGCAAATCTAACTCTATCTTCATATGAACATTTACTGGTATTGGAGACTGACTCAATCTCCTTTAACCAACACATAGCTTTTATCGAATCTCTCTCTCCCGAAAAAGTCAGAGGTTTGCATGTTAGAAACATTTTAATGTCACTTCTCCTTTCATTAGAAGTATGAACTGGAGGATTTATTTCAACTATTTCGATTTCCACACGAGCAGGAATTACCAATATAAATGTTAGGATATTTCGGAGTTTACCTATTTCCTCAGCAAGTGTATTCCTAATAACATATTCAGGATGTTGAGTCTGCTCTTGACCCACAAATCTAGTTATGTTATGTTCTTAATTAGCACTTTCTTGAATTGACTCCCCTTGAACATGATGAATCTCATAGTACTTCTACCTCTTCCTCGACCTCTCCTCTACCCCTGCCTCTGCCTCTACCCCGACTAGCAGGTAGATTCTCTTGAATTTCTCGAGGGAACTATCTCTTTCCTCCATGTTAATCAATGTAATCCTCTTAGACCTTCTCGAATTACTTGTTATCTGCTAATTCACAAGAATTTAATATTCACATAATCACAATTTCAAATATAATAAGGTATTCAAGCACAAATATGTACTCGTAATTGATCAGTTGTAATTTGAATTTACCTTACATATCATTCTTTTAACCCATTATATTTATTTCCAAAGGTTCTACAATTGTCAGACACTCTTATTATGCAAATAATATAGTTTAAGTCTAGGCATCATGCATAATACCTAAATCTTTTTAAACTTAGACTCTGATAGCAAACTTGTGACACCCCAACTCCCATTTTGCATAGAACACATATATTCCATATAACATGAAATACAAAATGTACACATTGGTCCCATAGTACAAATATAGCTATAAACAAAAGTAGCTACCAACTTTTTCTCCTATATAATGTATATGTCTTGAATATAACAAACTCTCAAGTACACATATAAATTCAGCTTTCCAAATATCCAAAAATATAAAGCAATAACAATCCCCTTCAAATCTTTTCCTTCCATTTACCTTCCACATATGTCCGACCTGTAATGCACATTTTTTGAAAAAAAAATGAGAATTAGACCATAAGATTTAGTGAGTAATTCCCTTGGTTGTTATTACAGAGTGAAAATCACCACAATACTTTTTGGAAAGCCAATCTTTATAGAGATAACATGTGATAACATTTATTGTATCAAACCTCTTTTTGTCGCATCATATAGATGAGACAATCACTGTTTCATAGCATCACATATAATAACACCTTTTTGTCACATTAAATACATGCGATAAATACACTCCTCGCATCACAAGGATGCAATAACCTCTTTTGTCGCATCACACTGATGCGATCACCCAAACTTATCGCATCATAGAGATGCGATAACACAAACTCGTCGCATCATATAGATGCGATAACAACAATTCATATGATCAAAATTTCATTTTAACATTCAATTGATTGTGTCACCCTTATCCCAGTATACGCCTCTCCTGATTATGTCACCTTTATTTCAAATTATACATCTCTCCTGATTATGCCACCTTTATCCCAATATACACATCTCCTAATTATGTCACCCTTATCACATAGTACACCTCTCCTGATTATGCTACCATTATTCTAATCAATTGGCAATAATATATCAAAACTCAAATTATGTTAATAAATAGTATACAATTGTTATCAAGAACACTCAAATATGAACCCATACGGTTCTATATAAAAACATTTCAAATAAGGCTTTGAAATAAAACTTACCTTGTAATCACAAGAAGATGATAACTTTGAACATCAACAAGATTTAGGTAGAATCACTTAGCTTTCTTCTTCTATTACTTCGAACCAGAGAGTAAACACATACACGCACACCAACTTTTCTTTCTTTCTTCCTTATCTCCTTTAAACAACTTTCCAGGAGATAAAGAAAATATCATAATAAACATATATAATTTTATAAAAGAGGCGGTGGGCTTTTAAACTTTTAATCTATTTATCAAAAGTTTACCCCTCAACTTAATGCCATAATTCAATATCCACTCCAAACTTTCAAACCTCTATATACTTGGTTATCATAGAACAACAACAAAAATGTGGCTTTTTTTTGTAATAATGTTGATTAATGAAATTTAAATATACTTACATAAAACATTTGTATAATAATAAAATATTTAACAAAATAAAACTTTGTTACCAAAAATACACATTATTGGATGTTCAATGTAATATCTGTGATTAAAAATTAGTCACTTTAATTTAAAAATAC